>NC_044314.2:92534264-92838001 GCF_007474595.2 Lynx canadensis
CCCACCGGGGACCCCGCCTCCGCAGCCAAGCGTGAGTCACTGCACCTCTGGCTTTTTGCGACGACAGCACCGTGGGGGCCTGGCGGGTGGGCACGTGGGCGGGCCGTGAGGCATCCCCAGGTGGGCAAGGGCCCACGAGCCGCTCTGTGCCCCAGAGCACAGACCTGGGACACCTTACGCAGTGAAGACAACGCGGTTCCACGTTTCCTGAGATCTCTTCATCCGTGAGGCCCAGATGGGCACATGTGACAGTGTCATGACCCCACTTTCCGTATACGGTTCTCAAGCACGTTCTCCACCACCCACCAGCCACCCATCGCTCACGTGTGGCCGGCAGAGTTTCCAAACAGCCAGCGACCCCCCTTTCTGGAGGAACCAAAGGCAAGAGAGCAGGGACGCTCGGTGCCTGTCTGGACCACAGGCTGCTCTGACCTCCCGCACGTGCTCTCTTCTTCAGTGTGTTTTGGGGAGTGGGCGGGAGGCCGGTGGGGGCTGGGGGGGCGGGTGGGGGACAGGACGGTTCGGAGGGGTGGTGGGGACAGGGATGGGCTCTGCCGTCACAGGAAGCTCAGGGCAGAGAGAAGGAGCGCTTTTGTGCGCGCGGTACCCGGCTTAGAGAATCCCCCGTTTCTTGCTAGAAGTTCTCCAGTCGGCGTGACTGGATAAGCAGTGTGAGTGGCACTGGGTCGCTCTCCATGGGTGTCCTACGTGCCGACTGCTGGCCTCTGGACACGGGGTGGGGACAGACCGCCTCCGGACAGGGTGGCCTGCGTTCCGTCCTGGGTGGCCTTTGCTGCATCTGTCTGTCGGGAGTCAAACAGAATGCTCAGCGCTTCGAAAAGCAGTTCGCCCGTGTGGACGGGTCCCTTGGAAACCACTCGAAAGTCCTCCAGAGCCCCAGGTGTCTTTGTCTGAACCTGCTTTCCCTACAGGAGCCCCCACGAGAAGAAGAAGAAGAGGCACTCACGGTCACGGACCGAGTCCAAGGCCGGGTCCCAGTCGGCGTCCCCGAGCAAGCAGTCCGCACGCCGGCACACGGCCCACTCGGCCAGCATCTCTCCCGTGGAGAGTCGGGGCTCCAGCCTGGAGCGCTCCAGGTAACCCCACGGACCCCTGCCCGTCGCCCGACGGCGAGCGGGAGGCGGGCGCGGGAAGCGGTCAGAGCTGGGGCCAGGCTTCGGGAGCACCCGTCCGGGAGTCCCTGAGCGGCCTGCTCCTCCGTGGCTCTCCCCGACGTCAGAGACGAGAGTGGGTGTGGGGCGGGCCGGCCACCTTCCTCCGATGTGGAGGACGTCCCACGGTCAGCTCCTCTGGGAAAGCCTGTCTTAGTGTGAGGGCAGCCGTTCTGAAGCCGCCCGACCACGGTGCCCTTGTTCTCACCGGCACCCACTGGGGAGCCCAGCGTGATTGTGGGGCAGCTGGGCACGGGGGTCCACGGTGTCCCGGCCCCAAAGGCCACTTGTCGCACCACTCGCTCCAAGCCCCAGAAGTCAGGGGTGGAACCGTCACTCCCGACGGAACAGGCCAGGTGATCTCAGAGGTTGTGGCTGTCACGTGAGTGGCCCCGTCGGTAGCACGGGCGTGGGTGTCCCTGTGGCCGTGGCCATCAGGAGGCGTTTGCCAGACCCGCCAGCTGCCCGTGCACCCAGCGCCTGGGGTGGGGTCGCTCAGGAGGAGGGTCGCGGGCCCACAGCCCCCGGGCGGTCACTCAGAACCAAGACAGGAAGGAGCGCTGGCCCGGCCGCCGCCGGCTGTGTGGGAGGTGGCGTCACGCCCCAGCGTCCCCAGCGTGGACCGGCTTTCCGGCGCTCCCGTCCGGCCCTGCCGTTCGCTGCGTGCGCCTCACGGAACGTGCGTGGAAAATGTTTCCTGAGTTAGCTTGCACTTCATAAAATATTTCAAACGTCTGTAGCGTGAGGCATAAAAGCAAAGTGTATATTTATGACGATGACTTGTCTTTTAAAGACACTAGTAGCGAATACGGTAAAATGCTTAATTTTGAAGCCTCTGACCTTTCTCTGTGTTCGCATTAGGGGCGTTTCTCAGGAAAAAGACGGCCAGATCTCCTCAGCAATTGTTTCCTCCGTGCAGAGCAAAATAACTCAGGTAACGGCCGCCGGCTCCCTCCCTCCCTCCCTCCCTCCCTCCCTCCCTCCCCCGCCCCGTCCCGAGGGGCCCCTGACCCCGCGGCCCGCGGGGACCCCACTCAAGTCGGTCTCCCAGCCCCGCACGGCAAGCCATCCAGACCCCTGTGTGTCTCCCCGTGCAGGACCTCATGGCCAAAGTGAGGGCGATGCTGGCGGCTTCGAAGAACATGCAGACCAGCGCCTCCTGAGGCCCGGGCTGCGGAGAGCCAGCGAGCGCACAGACCCGTCCGCACGCCGTCCGTGCTCCCCCGGGACGCCCCGGGCCGTCGGCGGTTTTTGTAAATTAATTTTTGATGACATTTTCAGTTTAAGATTTTTGACCAGCAGTCTCTTACCTGTATATTTGTAAATAATATCATGTTTCTGTGAAAATGTATTATCAAATAAAATGGGAGGAAAACACCTTTTCTAGCTAGCGACTGTGGGGCGGTTTCTTCCTTGTTTAGCCCGTGAGTTTGTTTTTACCCTTTGCCACCAGGCTCCCGGCGGGTGGTTCGCGTTGCGGCCCCCGCACGCCCGCCGCGGTCAGCGCTCAGGCGCCCCGTGCAGGCGGCGGGGCCGCGGTTCGCCCTCGTCTGCGTCCCCGCCCGGGCCCCCCCTTGACCCGGCCCCTGGGGACCTCTCGACGGTCGACTGGCGTCGGCCTCGGGGATGAGACACGGACCTGCTGCCCTGCCCGGGGTCGCAGGCCAGGTCACCCGAGACAGGCCGTTCCTGGGCCGGGCTTGGCTCGCAACACCGAAAGGACTCGCCGCCCGGCCGAGGTCCGAGGTTCAGAGCGGTGCTGCCTTCGCCCTGCGGGGGGAATGTCCTGCTCTGCGCGCGCTCCGCCTGCCCTGCCCGCGGCCCGGGCCCGGCCAGACGGAGAAGTGGAACTGGTCGGTTTTCCTTCTTCCGAAGCGGGCTCCTTCCCGGCGGCCGCTGCGCCAGACGGTGGGGAAGACCTGGCATGGGGGGGGGGGGGGGCGGCTGTGTGCGGGCAGGCGTGGGGGAGGCGGGCGCCGCAGCGGCTGGACCCCGCCACCGCGTGTCCTTCCTGTGTGGCCAGCTTCACGCCGCGCCCTGTCCTCTGTGTTCCGTGTCGGCCTTTGAGACGCCCCTGCGGCTCCAAGGACCTGCCCGGCCCTGCTGGTCTCCCCCCCACTGGGCCACGTGGGGACTCAGCCCGTGGCCCCCGATGGCGGGCGGGCGGCCGCGTGCGGCACCCTCACGCAGGCGTTACGTCCCTGGCCGTGGACGGGCGGGTCACGGCTTCGATTTCGACGCGAGCGCCTGCCCGCCATCCAGAAAGCCTCCGCCAAATCATCGAGACCCTCCTGCGCCCTCCCCGGGCAGCGCGACCTCAGATGCCCGTCGCTGCTGCGTCGTTTCTGCGCTTCGGGTGACCCGGAGCGGCTGCTCCGATGTTGGCGCGTCCATTCGGCCGGCCCCTTGGCCGGCTGTTACCCCCCCCCCGAGCGTCTTACCTGTTCGCCGCGCTCCACACAGTCCCCTCAGCCCTTTGGGCGTGATTCATCTTTAAGTAATTTTCTTCCAATTCGTCCTTATCTTTGGTTATGGTTTCCACGTGCAAACACGGCTGTTACCTGTGGCCATTCGCTTCTTCCCGGGGCCTCCGGCAGGGCCCGTGCGAGGCGCCGGGAGGCCCGCCTTGTCCCTCCTCACTTGTTTGCGTCGTTGGCGTGCAGGGTGCCGTTTCCACTCGCAGGAGTCAGAAACCAGAGTCACAGCAGGGAGGTGACCCCCGGGGGTGGGGGTAGCTCACGGCCAGGTGGGCACAGCTTGGCACACCGCGCCCCGGAGAGCCCACCCAGACAGCCACGTGGCGTGGGTTGTGTGCTTGGGGGACCGTCCCACACAGGGAAGTGGGAGGAGCACGCAGCGTGGCTTCCCGTCCCGTGGGCTCCGCCTTGGTCCGGGGAGGCGCGCGCGCGGGCCGCACAGACGGACAGGGACCCGTGCCGAGCTCGCCCACCGCGTGTCCTGCCACAGGTCCTGGGCGACGGGACAGCCTTCGGGGCGGACGCGCGACCCCTGCCGTCCTCAGGAGACACAGCCAGTGCGCCGGGCCCGGGGCTTTCCCCCTGCACAGATTCTCCCGCGGCTCCTGGATGCGCCAGTAAGAACGTTCTCCGTGGCGACTTCCCACCTGCTCGCCCACTGGCTCCCGAGCCTCGTGGCGCTCGCTCGGCCGCGCTGGTTCCCCACGTGACCTGCACGCTTCCGGGGCCGACCCCCGGCTGCCCCGCCAGGTTCCCGGGTGAGGGCCCTTCGCCGAGCCCGCGGCCCCAGCTGTCAGGTTGCACCTGCCATTTGGTCACGTGGTCACGTATGCTCTCGTGGGGGCGCCGGGGTGGCTCGGGTGGCTAAGCGTCCAAGTCCTCCGCTCAGGTTGCGATTTCACGGGTCGTGATCTCACGGTCGTGGGATCGGGCCCCGTGTCGTCTTCTCCCAACTGTCAGGATTCGAGCTCCGGCCGCGGCTTTCAGCGGGCACGGCGCACGCAGTCTCCGGGCGGGCGCAGACGGAGCCAGCAGGACAGGCCGGTCCCACAGGACATCAGGTGCCACTGCCCAGAGAAGGTGCGTGGGAGGCCGCCTCCGAGAACAGTTGACCCGCCGCGAGACCTCACACCCAGGGCGGGAGCCCTGCGTCCACGCAGCAGGCTGGGCGCGCCACCCCCGGACGGCCTTCCCCAGGTCCAGGAAACCGGAAGTTCTCCCGGCTTCTCCGCCTTCCCGGGGCTTGCCGGTCGGACAGCCTGCACCGTCTCTCTGTCATAAACACCGTCGGGGCCAGTGTGGGGCGTGCTTTGCAGAGAGGGGCCAGGGGGCATCTGTATGGAGATGACGTGGGGACGGCGACCTGGAGGAATGAGGCAGGGGAGTGCTCACTGGGCCCTGGGCTGCCGTGCAGAGGTCCTGCGGCAGGAGTGTGAGTGAGGGAAGGAGAAGGCGGAGGTGGGGGGCTCATGTTAGAGGAAAGGGTGGGATTGGGGGGTCTGGGCAGGACCTGCAGACCCCGCGAGGAGCTGGAATTGTGTCCCCAGTGCAACAGGAGGCCCTGTCGGTATCCACGTGGGGAAGGTGGCCCGGCCGCAACCTAGGGAACAGCCTGTAGGAGGGCAGGGTGTGTGCAGACGCAGGTGGCAGGCGGGTCACCATCCCAAACCACAGGAGCCCATCCTCGGTGCCGTGTGCCGCAGCCTCGGGGCCGGGGTGGCGCTCTGAGGGAGACCCAGGCTGGTGGCTGCGTGCGGTCCACGCGGACCCGCCGGGACGGTCTCGTCTCAAGAGGACTTAGCTGCCCCACCTGCAGCAGCCCTCTCCCCAGATGAGCCGCCTCTCGGGTTTGGGTGGACGCGCATCTGGGGGACACCGCTGGCCACACCACAGGGCGCCGGCAGGAAACCCTGAGGCTTGGGTTCCCAGGAGCGCTGGGCTGCCTCCCGGCCGGCCTGGCTCCTCCAGGAACTGGTTGAGGAAGAAAGAGCACGTCGCTTTCCCTGGCCCGCGTCGGGGCGCCTCCTGCCCTGCGGGGGAGTCGGGCCCGCACCCTGTGTGGTGTCAATATCCTCCTAGACTTGTGTGACCATCCTCGCCACCCGATTCCAGAACATTCCACCCCAGCCCCCAGATTACCCGTCTGCGCTGCGTCTCCGGATGTGACTCTTGTGGACACTTCCCGCGTGGACTCGGGCACCGCCCGGCCCGTGGCTCGTCAAAGCGTCACCTCCTGTGCGTCCGTCCGTGGCCCGTGGATGCTGGGTGTTCCCGCTTTGTGGCCCTTGTGGGTAGCGCTGTGGTGACGCTCACCGGCAGACGGAAGTTCTCCGCCTGGTTCTCAGTTGGGGGAAGCCGTCGCCCCCGTGCAGGGTGGACGCAAGGACCCTCCGAGGAGAGACCGGCGAGGGGCAGGGAGCGGCTGCGGAGCCCCTCGGGGACACAGGGCACGGGGACGTGGCCGGCGCGGGGTCCAGCTCGTACTGAGGTGCGGCGTGGGCGTGAGGAGCTGGGACACGATGGGGTAAGGCCTGGGGACCCCAGCTCCCACGACCACGTCACCACGTGTGGGGACCCTGCCCCGGTGACCACTCACCTTCCGTCCAGGCTGAATTGTGTCCCCCAAACCCATCCGGGGGAGCCCTGACCCCCAGCACGGTGCAGTGTAACCGCGTGTGGAGGCAGCGCCCCACAGAGGTGACAGGGTGAAGTGGGGTCACCGGGGCAGACCTGCCCCGTACGTCTGAGTCCCCGCGGGGAGCACAGCAGGACGCAGACACGCACGGGCCTCGACCACTGAGGCCACGGCAAGGAGACAGCGTCTGCGGCCCTGGGCCCCTTGCTGGCCATCAAGGACAGTCCCGTCCCAAGATCTTCAACTCAAACACAGCGGCAAAGCCCCTTTCACCACATAAGGGAACACGCTCTTGGATCCCGGGGGTTAGGACTGGGTGTCTCGGGGCCACTGTCCCACACTTGGGATTCACGATTCATCCCCCGCCCCGGGCGCCAGCCCCGCAAGGGTGGGGATCGGGCATGCAGCCCGAGCCTCGCCACTCTGCGAGAGCGAAGACAGGGGCCCCGGTCTAGGGCCACCACCGCCCTCCAGACCCCTGTCTCGGAGAGGGGACCTCATTTGAGTAAGCGACCTTTTGCATCCCGTACACATAGCACACTTCTCCTGTTCTCATTTTTATTGATTTTCAGTTACACAAGTGAACCAGAAACAGCCGCTCCTGGCGGGAATGGAGAACAGGCCGGGAAGCCGAAGGCCTTGGCCCGGGGGCCTCACGGGGTCCCCGTGACAGCGACTAATGAGGAAACCCACCCTGGAGAACCCGCCCTGGCAGTGGGGATGGGAAGGACAGGGGAAGCGAGAGCCGGCGGCCCGGACGGTGCGGGTCACGTGCACGGGCCCGGAGCATCCCCCTCGACTGGTCACGAGCTTGGGCTGCCCAGGCACGGACGTCCCGCAGCCCGAGGCCCCAGGACGAGGAGCCGCAGGTGCAGGTGGCGGGAGGGAGCGCCCGGGGAGCGTGGGCGGAGCTAAGGCAGCCGCCCCTTGCCCTGCTGCCCAAAGTCATCACCGTGCTCTTCGGTGGGTTCCCTCCAGAACTTTCCCTCTGCTTTCACACGAGCGCAGTGGGAGACGGCGACGCGTGAGTGGCCCGGGCGGCAGTGTCACAAACCCCTGGGCTGACGGGGACAACAGGGGATTTCCTAAAGGAAATCGGAGGTGCCGACGCCACAGAAAGAGAGATGGGTGGCAGGCAAGGCTGGATCAAGGGCTCAGAAAGATGATACAGACCTACGTGTTCGTGCGCGCACGTGTGGTCGATGTAAATACATAGTTGTTTCGTGGCTTTTTTCTTTTTTTTTTTTTTTTCAATGTTTATTTATTTTTGGGACAGAGAGAGACAGAGCATGAACGGGGGAGGGGCAGAGAGAGAGGGAGACACAGAATCGGAAACAGGCTCCAGGCTCTGAGCCATCAGCCCAGAGCCCGACGCGGGGCTCGAACTCACGGACCGCGAGATCGTGACCTGGCTGAAGTCGGACGCTTAACCGACTGCGCCACCCAGGCGCCCCTCGTGGCTTTTTTCTAATTACTGTTGTCTTAAAAACAATTTGTTTTTTCACTCAACAAAATGTCTAAGCGGCCAACTGGTGCACCTGGTCCTGTCTAACTCCCAGGCAGTGCAACATCTTCCGGGTGTGTCCCAGTGTGGCCAGCCCAGAGCACCGCCTGCTCCCACAGCACCTTGTGGGTCTTACAAGAGGTGCCTGTCTCTCCGGCGGGACACGACACCCCAGGCTGCAGGGACCACAGATGGGCAGGCAGTGCCCTCACCCGCATCGCGGGCCACAGTGGGCACGACTGACCAGGCCCGCGGCCCTGCTCTAGCCGGTCCGCCCCGCGTGGACGTCCGGGCAGCTTCTGACGTTAAACCAGTACATCCTGCATCCGTCTTCTCGTGCAAAGACGGGAGCGTTTTTCTAGGGCAGACACCAAGAATGCTAGCCATGGAAAACGTGCTTTTTAAATTTTAATATCTGCTCCCTGATGGCCTTCCAGTGAGGCTGTACCAGCGGGCCCCCGACCCCCACCCCAGTGGCACCAAAGTCCCCACTTCCCACACCCTCGGCACATGATGACGTATCAGTTTTCCAACGTCGCCCATCTGATGGTGAAAGCGGCCCCTTCTCGGTGCCTGGACTCCGTCCACATTCGCGCACCAGGATTCCGTGGCAGGCTCCAAGAGAAAGCAGCAGCTGTGGTGTGGTAGTCCCCCGGCATGAAGTGACCCCCCCCCCCCCCGCAAGCATCCTTGGTGCTCGCTGAGGTCACCAGCCACCATCTGGACCTGTCCGAGGAGAACCACAGCCTGCCCACACTCACGTTTGTGCTCCCGAGGCCACCGTCACAGCCACGCCTCTTCGCCACCCTCTGGAATGCGTCCCCCCACAGCATATCCTGCTCCAAACCCTCAAATGCAGGACGAACTCTTACACAGGGGTCAACTGCTCTGGCAACGCTTCCAAGCCCCTTGATCCAGCCCTGCCTGCCATCCATCTCCCTTCCTCAGACTTCATCACCTCCCGTTTCCTTTGGAAAACCCCTTCCTTGCTACAGTCTGTGCAGGCAGATCAGCTCATTTCCATCCCCCGGACACACGTTTGGCTCAGGGACAGACACGTAATCTGCATCATCCAATAAAAGATGGCCATGGGCCTCTGGCTTCAGGAAGAGTCCGTCTGTGGCTGGGCTTGCTGAGCTGCAAGGACGTTGGCTGGAGCGGCCCTGCGCCACCTTTGCTCCCGTTTGGAGAGATCTTGCCTGAGACTGAAGACAACACAACAATGGAGGGAGAAACTGTGCAACCTGATCCAGCCCTGCCTGACATCAGTGTGCCCTGGGATGTCCCAATCTAACAAGCCTCTACCTTTCCTTTCCTTGACCAGAAGCAGTTTGAGCTGGTTTCTGCCACTGACGACCAGCTTGTCCCCATGCACATGAGCAAAATGTGGGGCTGTGCCTGTGAGAGGTCACTGTGTGCCAGGGTGCCTCGCCACATGGGATCTCAACTTGTCAATACAAAGGGCTCCAGAAGCAGGTGCAGAATCTCCTCGCTCCACAGGGGCCACAGCTTGGGGCAGGATGGTGAAGTGGAGGCTTGCCTGGAACCCAGCCCTCACCACCACCCCCCCCAACAGGGTGCCGTGGATCCAGCCGAAATGCCTGGGCCTTGGTTTCCCTTTCCGTAGAATGGGCCCTCAATTCCAACAGCACTAGCTGTGACTAACCAGATGGTTGGGCAGAGTTGTAGACCCAGCAGGATGAGAACTCTAACAAGGGGTGGGGGTGGGGGGTGCATCTGAGCCCCGCCCAAGCCCTCCCCACCGAAGATCCCACAAGGTACTTAATTTCTCTGGGCCTCAGTTTCCTCGTTCGAAAACTGGGAATAATAGTTTCCCTCTCGTAAGACGTTGTGAGAAGCCAATGAGATTATAAATGAGGCAGGCCCAGCCGGTGTCCGGCGCCCACGGGCCTCGGACAAACGTCAGCATCCGCCTCCCCAGCCCAGAGCCCACAGACTCCCAACCGCGCCCAGACCCCGGGAGACTCGCGCTCCGACGGCGCCCCCGCCCCTCCCTCGCTCTCAGCCCCCCACCCCGCCCCCACCCCTTCCTTTCGCGTCTCGAGGGCTCCACCAGGCGTCCGCCGGGCGCGCTGCGGAGGCCGCTTGGGGTGCCCGGCCGTGACCACGAATCTGGGCTCTGGCTCGGGGTCCGCGGGGCGCGCGGACAGGCGGGGAGCCGGGGCAGCCCCGGGGGGGGGGGGGGGAGGGGCGGCCCCGACCACCGGACTCGGCGCCCGCCCGCGCACCCCCGCCGCCCCGAGACCGTCGGGGGACGCTCACAAATCTCCTTCCTTTCGGGCACCGCAGCCCCAGTGTCCGGCGCTCGCGCGAGGCGTGGGGTGCGACTGGGGTCCGAGTACCTGCGCAGGACGCGGGGCCTTTAAGGCGGTGGGCGGGGTGAAAGCGGCCGGAGTCCATTAGCATACATTAGCATGCCCCGCCCCGCCGCCGGGAGGCGGCGCGCGGGGCTCGGCGGGGCCGGGAGCGGCGCGCAGCAGAGCGGGGCGCTCGGGCGCAGGGGTGCAGGGACGCAGAGCGGCGGAGCGGGGCGCGGCGGCGCGGGGAGCCGGACGCAGGGGCGCGGGAGCGCGGGGACCCCCACAGCCGCGCCGACCGCCCCGCGAGAGGGATGGGGCGCCGCGCCGCCCCCGGGCCCGGCCCGCCGCCCCCCCGGCCCCGGCTCCCGCCGCTGCCGCTGCTGCTGCTCGCGCTGGCGGCCCGCGGGGGCTGTGGCGCGCCCGCGCCCCGCGCGGAGGACCTCAGCCTGGGAGTGGTGAGTGCGCGGCCGGCACGCGGGGTCCCGCGGGCCGGGAGGACCCCGACAGTGCCCCCTCGGCGCCTGCGGGAGCGCGGGGAGCCCTGGACCCATTTCCTGGGCGGAAAGCTGAGGCCGGGGCGCAGGCTGAGCGGCGGACGCGCGCGCACCCGGGTCTGGGAAAGCGGCGCCGTGTACCTTCCCGGCACCGCGGCTCTCGCTGCGCGCCGCAGCCGCGGGAGGCAGCGGAGGCTGGGGCTGCCCGGCCGAGCCCTTGCCCGCGGCTCGGAGCGGCCCCGAAGGGGGACCCCAGGCGAGTGGGACGGCCGTCGCGGCCGCCGGGAGCAGCGCGCCCCGCGTGCGTTCCCAGTGGGAGGGGCGGGGGGGGGGAGGGGCGCGCACCCACCACCGAGGAAAGGTCGGGGCTGCGGAGTGGGGACGCCCCGGAAAGCCGGCGGTTGTCGAGTTAGCTCCGTGTGGGGTGTCGGGGAGCGAGAGAACCGGCCCCCAGGCCCCATTGGACGTGGATCTTGGCCCTGTCCCCGGTCCCCTTCCGCCGCCAGCCTTGCTCTGCCTCCCCCTTGGCCCTGTCCGAGCTTGATGGGGTTCCCCTCCCATTCCCAGACTCGGATGCAGCCCCACCGCCGTCCCCAGCGCCCCCTTCCGGAACGCCAGCTGTCCCCCTGCCTTGGGAGCCGTCCTGGGGCCGGCGGCAGCGCCCTCCTCCCACAGCCCTCCCCCTGGTCACACTCCTCTGGACCTGGAACCTGGAGATCAGACTTTCTGGGTCTCGCCGCCCCCAGGTTGGCGAGGCCAGGCGAAGGCGCGAGGGGCCGTCGGATTTTCATTTGGGGGCTTCCGCCCCTGCCGCGGCCCCTCACTCCGCGGAGAGACGCGGGGATCCGGGCCAGGGGCCGCGCCCTCCCCACCCCCGCACACGGCCCACATCCACCAGCGCGTAAAGGGCTGTCCTAGGGGGGTGCTGGCCGAGCCCCTCTCCCAGCGCCGTAGGCACTTGGGAGCTGCAGGTGGATTTCAGGCAGGCAGGCGGAGGCATTTGTTGGGGGTGTGGGGGGAGGCATCCGCAGCCCTGTACAGTTGGCAGGACTTGGCCACAGGTTCTGGCTCAGAAGCAGGCTGGGGACCGCCCCCGCCCAGCCGCCCCAGCCCTCGCAGCCATCTGGGACAGCGCAGCCACCGGTCCCGGCTGCCGGCTTCCGGACGCCTGAGGGACCCCACAGTGGGCTTCCTCCCTGCCAAACCGCCTCTGAGACTGGGGTGCTCCTTTGTAGCTGGGGGCTTCCTGGATCCCCTCCCCCCTCGGGGCGCATGATCTGGGGGGCAGCCTGTTGCCAGGTCGAGGCAGAGGGAGGGTAGAACCCAGGCTTCCAGTTCCTAGCTCAGAGAGACCCTGCTGGGAAGGCTGGGAGTTCTGGCCCGGCCAAGTTGGTTTGTCAGACCCGGGGCGGTTCTGAAGTTTTTCTCTGCCTGCCCAGGGACGGCCGGTTGTGCACACTCCTGGCCAGCTAGAGCCTGCGCACCCCCTCTTCTGGCTGCCGGGGGTTCCCGAGACCGCCCCCCCTCCCCCACAGCGGGTGGGCAGTCACTGGGCCAAACTGTGGAATGCCGTCGTGGGGGGTGGGGAATGTGGCTCTTTAGCCTGGAACCCCAAAGACAGCAGGGCCCTGGCATCTGGCCCAGTGGGTAAATAGGCGAGGGTTCTGCGCCTGACACTTTTTTGAGGCTCCCACCCGGGGAAGGCCGGGACCCGCCCGCCTGGTGGAGCAGCCTTCCAGCTTTCTGCCCCGTTTGTGGGTGGAGGGCGGTCTCTGGTGGCCTTCTGGGGAATGACACCTCGGAGCCGCAGACCCAGAGGTGCGGGAAGTCTTGGAAACGGGCAGGATTTATGGGGAGGAGGGGGACTCCATCCCGCCCCCTCTGTAGACGCCCGGGTCCGCTGACTCTGGATATTCGGATCTGGGGCTGCCAGTGAGGAGAAGGGCCTCTTTGTAAGCGTGACCCAGCTTCTGCCAGACAGAGTCGAGCCCGGCGGGTCTGGAGCACTGGCTGGTCGCTGGGAGAGGCTGGCCCGGCCCACCCCCAGCTTCAGAGTGAGGACAAAGCCCTGCATTGAGTCCCCTGCGCCCCGCTAAGGGTGGGCTTTCAGGCCGTGCACAGTGGGACAAAAGAGTGCGCTGTGCTCTCCTGGGGTCCGCCGAGCTTTTCATTACTGTGTTTCCAAGTAGGGAACACCCGTAGCAAGACATTCAGGCCATACAGAGGGTCCGAGGGAGAAATTCCCTCTCCCCCGTCCTCCCCTCATCTCCTAAGGATCCTTCTGGAGGTCGTCTGGGCACTCGCAAGGACTTGGGGACCTGGGCCCCTCATTGGTATGGATGACAGCCTCCTGCCCACCGTTGCGTGCCCGGCTGCTTTCACTTGGAAGCCTGTCCTGGGGAACGTTCCGTATTGGCACGTCGGGATCTGCCCGGTTCTCTGTGCTCACCCCAGCTCGCTCCGGCGCGGACGTCACATCCTTCAGCCGGCCCTGGGCACAGACGTGCGGCTGTTGCCGACGTTCTTGCTAAGCCAGAGGCAGTGCCAGACCTCCCGGTTACTGCAGCGTGACTGTGGGGGGGGGGGGGACCCAGGCCCTGGAGCAGGGGGGCCGGTGACAGGCGTGAACATCACACATTGAGCGTCGGCAGATTTGCCAACCGGTCTTCTGAAGTTTGTGCCCAGGTGCTCGGGTTTCTACCTCCAGCAACAAAGTCCTCGTTGCCCCCAACCACACAGCATCTCGGGGCATCGCGTGATCTTTGACAGACAGGTGACTGGTTTGCGGCTGAGGTTGTACGTGAGGATGGCCGGGAGCAAGCAAGGCCCGTGGCCCGAGAGGCCCCAGAGGATGAAGGGACGGGCAGGACGTGGCCGGACGATGGCAGTGGTGGATGTGAGCCGGGACCGCAGAGCGTGCTCAAGCCCCGTGTCCCCCTCCTGAGCCGGGGAAAGATTGTGGCAGGGGTGACAGTCACCCTTGGCCTCTGGGTCCCTGCTCCTCAGTGCCAGCGCCCAAGGGAGCCCACGGGCCCTGCGTGCGCTCAGGACTGAGGTCACAGACATGGCACCCCGCAGCTGCAGCCTGGGACTGCCCGCCCTCCGCCAGGACAGACAGCAGGAAATGGTTAACCCCTGCGTGATTTTGCGCTGAGCCTTCCAGAGGGAAGACTCCAGGGGCCCCCTCCCAGCATACCTGTGGGGAGTTAGATGTGAATGTGAAGGTCCTAAGGTCCACCCAGCACCCCCCAGGCCCCCAGCCCTGAGGCGTGCTGTCCCCTGGGAGTTCTGGCCCTGGAGCACTCCCGGCCCCCGGGGCTGACGGCCAGTCTGAAAGAAGTCTTTGTGTGCTTCTGTGGCGGGAGCCTGGGCAGGGCTGTGCCGGACGCCTGTGGACTGAGCCCTGGGAGTGTGGACCCCGACCACACCGCCGGCATCTGATCTGGCCTGGGGGCTTAGGATGTGTGTCCCCCTCACGCACCGGGCCACTGGGACCTTCACTGGGTGAGGCCTCTGGATTGCTCCCAGCGGTGGGAAGTCAGCTGCCTTCCCGTCCTGAGGGGGAGGGAGCAGTGGAGAGGATCTGGGGTTTGGCAGGCGGCTGGTGCAGTGCCTTCCGAGGGTGCTTCGAGCATCTGTGGTTTTTGCCTATTGACGGCGATGAGTTTCCAGCGCGCAGGGTCTGTGCGTCGCTCGTGGAGGGCGAGGGGTCTGTCCCTCATGAGCTGAGAGCCTGTGGGGTCTCCCGAGCACCGTCGGCTCCCCGCAGGGACGGGACAGAGTGACAGAGCGGTCTGGCAGGGTGCGCAGCCTGGCTCTCCCCACCCCCTGCCCAGAATCAGCCTGCGCTGCTGACCGGCCGCCAGCCTCTGCGTGCCTGCCTCCGGTACACCTTTCTCTGTGCTTCTCCATGGAACTTCCCGGCTGCCTCCTGCCCCAGGGCCTTGGTGTGTGCCACGCCCACCTCTGTGAACTCTTCTAGGGCTCGTCCCCTGACCAGCTCCTCATTTCTCAGGTCTCAGCCTACTGTCACCCACCAGGGACATCTTCCCTGACAACCATTTAGTTGGCCCCTGTACCCCGTCACTCACGTCCCCTCATAGCGGAGAGGTTACGGGCATAGGCTCTGGGCTCCCGTCCCCGCCCTGCCCCATGCTGGCTGGCTGCGTGACTGTGGGTGCCTGTCCTAACCTCTCTCTGGCTCTGTGTCCCCGTCTGTGAAGTGGGCATGACGGTGCTCACCCGTACGATTAATGCAGCAGGTACTTACTTCGTGGCTACTGTGTGCCCAGCACGAACACCACAGACGATGCCCCCCACCCCCGCCCTCGGGCAGCGCTGCCCTGAGGGGCGTCGTAAGCATGAAGCGGGCTAGTGACTGGAAAAGCACTCAGCAGTTGTCCGCTGTTAGGACCGCATCTGGTAACTGCTGTCATGCGTGAAGTCACTTGTTCCCACGTCCGTTTGTGCATCGTTACTGTTCCCCAGAACCCCGTCCGCTTCTGGAGCCCCGTCTGCGGGGAGGGCTCTCCCGGGTCTCCCCTGTCCCCAGAGCGCCTGGCACAGTGAGTGCTCATTCTGGGTGTGTCAGGGGGATGGACAGGCTGTCCCGGGGGGGGGGGGGGCGGCCCGGGAGCGTCCCCCTGGGGAAGACACGGGGGCGAGGGGGGGGGGATCTCCGCGGCCGCCCACCGCCCCTCCCGGAGCAAGCCGGGCACCAGCTCATTTCCCTCCAAGGGGCACAGCGAGGCAGGCGGAGACTGATGCCAGACCGCGGCTCTGCCACTGGCTTCACGTGCGACCGAGGGCCCAGTTTCCTCACTGTGAGCGGAGGTGGTGGCCGCACGCTGCCCCGACCCGGGTGCCGAGCGAAGGTGCAGAGGGTGGGCGGGGAGCCAGCACCTCCCGGGCACAGCCGGGCTCTGCTGGACTTACCGTTGGTTATCTGGGTCCTGGGGGGACTCTAAAGCCACTGCCTGCCAGCCTCCACGTCCCCTGAGCCACGGCACCGTGGCCGAGGTCTCACTGGCTGCGCTCTGCCGCGGCCCCTCTGCAGCCTTTGAGCCTCGGTTTACTCATCTGTACAGAGGGGTTCATGCTCTCCGTGCCCCCCCCCCGACAAGGCTGGGGGGGGGATCCAGTCACAGACGGACCGTGCGGGGGGAAGGGCCCACGGGTCAGCCACCCACCACCGTGGTCCCCGGCACATGGTGGCCCCGCCAGGCTCCAGGGGGTAGTGTGAGCCCTGGTCATCGCAGTCTTTAGGCCCCCAACTGCCCCCTATAAGTGAGGACAACAGCGGCCACGCCGTGGGACCATGGAGAGGACTACCTGAGACCCTGCACGCAGTGCGTGCTGCTTGTCTGCCAGCCTGGTGCAGCCCAGCACCGTCCCTGCGTCCGTCCCTCCGCCCGTCAGTCCGCCCGTCAGTCCCCCCGTGGGGCTGTGGCTGCAGGTTCCCACCTGCCCACCTGCCGGGGGCCTCACCTGCCGGGGGCCCTCACCTGCTGGGGCCACTCTGGGGCCAGGGCTGTGCCTCCCCGGGAATCCAAGAGTTGGGAGGGGAGTGGGACCTGTTATCCCAGTAAACGGAGGCATGTGGTATCGCCCTGACAAGCGCACGGGGAAAGATAAAAAGCGGAGAGGCCTGGGGCCGCTCTAGAGCCCGGAAGCACCATGTCCCGCTAGTGCCTTGCACGGGGCACCGCGGCTCCGGCCTCAGTTTCCCCGCGGGCGTTAATGGCCCAGTTCAGGGATCCCCGGGGGGAGGAAAGGCGCATCTCCTTGGCTGTTGGGGACTCTCCGCGGCGGGACGGCGGCTGCGAGGTTGGGACGTCCCTGCTCTTCCCCTCTCCTCCCCTCCCCTCCCTTCCCCTCTCCTCCCCACGGCCTTCTGGAAGGTTCACCTCCGCTGCTGCAGCCTGGTTGCCCTGGAGACGCGGTCGCCGTGACGACGGCGCGCAGGGAGGGGCGGCCCCGCTCGCGCCCCGGGCTCCATAGTGATGGGGGGGTGCGGGGGCAGCGCGTCCCCTGCCAGGCCCCCCCCCCCCCCCGCCCTCGGGCCGGTTCTCAGCTCCCACTTCAGAAGGTAGTGCTGCCGGGGGCGGGGCTGGGGGTGGCCGTTTGGCTGTTTGGGACTTTGCCTGTTTTCCCGGAGGTGGAGATGAGCTGGCCGGTGGGGGGGGGGGGGGGCGCTGTCGTCCTGGCACCTCCCCAGGGGGATGGGGCCTTCCGGTTCCAGGCACTTCCACCCGCCGGCCCCCCTGGCTCCCCGTGGCCTCCGAGAGCTCCCCGCTGCCCACATCCACCCCCCCCCCCACAACGGATGGCAGAGGCCATGGGGAGGGGACAGCTGGGGCCTTGAGAGGGGACTGCCTCCTGATGTGAAGGTCAGGGGGAGGGGTCCACACTGGGGGGGGGTGGGAAGTCAGATTGAGGGTACAGACCCCCACCCCCAGCCCACACCTGCGAGGGAGGGGGCCTTGGCCCTGTTCCTCTGGTCTGGCCGCTGACGGGGTCTCGGGCTGCAGTGTTCCCAGGGCCCAGGCTGGTAGGGGCGGCCAGCGCCTGCACTCAGCTGCCCTCGTGGTTCTGCAAGTTAGCACAGGCGGCCCCTCAGACCTGAGGCTAAAAGCTGCTTTCCAGCGTTGGCAAACGTTCCAAAACCACCTGAAGGGCTCTTGAGGCCTCGGAAGCCTGGAAACGCATGTGGTCTCCTGGCCGGGCTCCCTGGGGCAGGGCAGTGCCCCTCGGGGAAGCTCCGTGCCTGTCGGGGGTGGGGCACAGCTCAGTGCACACACCCGGCTGTTATCCCAGCCCCCCCGGCCAGACAGCTGGGGAAGGGGGTTCTTCCCCCACAGTGCCCCATCCCCCACCCGCTTGGGTGGGCCCTTCCCTGGTGAGGAGGGGGGTTGCCGGCACCCTCATCTGGCATCCCGGACATCTGAGGAAACTCCAGAGGGCTTCCTAGAGGAGGCAGCCTCGTGGTGCTGAGCAAGGGGGCTGCTGCAGCCCTGAGACCCTGGGTTCCGTAGCTCAGGCCTAGAGTCTTAACAGAGGGCTCTGAAATGCGCGTGTGTGTTTTCGGACGTTCGGAAAGAGAACGGCAGAGTCAAAACTTTCGATAGTCTTTGAATCTTTTCCCGAAAACGTGTGTAGCCACGAATACAGGTGTTTAGTGCCCGAGGCTGTCTCGGGGTCGCTCCAGTGCCGGGACAGGGACCAGGCACGGGACATGCTCGTCCCGCTGGTGGCCCAGCTGATGAGCTTCAGTGTGTTTGCAGTGATGTGAAGGGGGGTCCTCCCAGAGGAAGGGGGTGCTCGGTGACGGCAAAGGTCTTAACCCTGAGGACGGCACAGCCCAGGATGGGGAGGTGGCCCTGTCCCAGCCAGTGCCACCTCCTTTGAGCACAGGGTGTCACTCCCAGGCCCCCGGGGAGGAGGGGCCGTCTAACGAGGCGCGTCCACTTGGGAAGGTGTCTTGATTGCTGTTCATCGAGGAGCGAGTCGCTCCTGGTGCTACTCGGCCCTGTCCGACCACCTCAGAGGGGCCCCAGTTTTGCACACACTCTTGGGGGCCTCCAGTTAGGACCAGGGGGTCTGGGCCAATAAGGGCTTGGTGGGGCGGGGGGGAAGGAACAGAGAAACCTTGGGAAAGACCCTGTGTTTCCTGGAAAGGGAGGAATCTAGCTGGTTCTCTGCAGGTGTATGCAAATTGTATGCAAGTCATCAAGGTGGCAGCTTCTGGCCAATTGAAGCCCCTGGGAACTCCAGGAGGGTGGACCCCCTTCCACTGAGCTAGGCGCCCCCTCTGAGCAGGGAGCCTCCTGGCCAGGGCTACAAACTCAGACGCTTCCGAGGGGCCTGCAGTAGCGTAAACGAATCGAGAGGGTTTTTTAAACATCTACCAAAACGCAAACAAGCCTGTAAGCGGGTACCTTGGAGTCACAGGCCTGGGAAGGGCAGGGCTCAGGAATCCCGGACCTTGCCTTCCACCCGCCGCTGGGTTCCCCCGTCCCCCTGCCTGGTGAGTCCCCCCAGTGTCCACATGGCCCAGGCGCTATCGTGGGATTGTCACACAGCCTAGGAAGTGGGCATGAGCACCAGTTGGCTGTTCAAGACACTGAACCCCAAGGGGGGACTCCCCCCGAACAAGGGCAGCAGCGCCTCCCTGTCTCCTAGGGCCCCGCACGGATGGTAGAGGTGACTGGGGCTTGAGACGGGGCTGTACTTGTGTCTGTGCTGAAGGGTCGCCTTGCTTCCTGCCTCCTGCTTGGCTCAGGGAACCCCGACCAGGGCGCTTTCGGGCAGAGCCGTCCCCTGACGGTGCCACGGCGTGCTTCATCCAACACCTGTGTCAGGTGCTGACGGGGCATTTTCCACACTCTGACTCATTCTGTGCTCACATTCCCAGGCGGGGAATCAGCCCAGAGGGCTTGAGTGCAAATGCACAGCAAGTGGCCTCAGAGTCTGGGCTCTTACATGCTGTGAATGTGCAGCTCGTGACCAGAGTCCTAACACCGGAGCCTGAGGCTATGCTCTTCTCAGTGTGGGTTTCAGACCTTAGGTCTTCGACTCTTGCCTCCCAAGGGCCTGAATTTGGCCCATGCCACATGTAGTAACCTTTGTAGAATTTCACTTTCTTAAGTGTCCCCTGGGCATCTCCTGGCTCAAGAGAAGTGAGGTGGGGCAGGCTGCTGTGAGCAGTCGTACAGGTTGTGCACTGCTCAAGCTCACCCCTTCTAAGAGGCATCAGGTTTATTCAGGCGCTTCTCCGGCATCGGCCCGTAAAGTAACGTAAAGAAGGAACACGAGGTG
Source organism: Lynx canadensis (assembly GCF_007474595.2). Classification (NCBI taxonomy): domain Eukaryota; kingdom Metazoa; phylum Chordata; class Mammalia; order Carnivora; family Felidae; genus Lynx; species Lynx canadensis. The sequence goes on from NC_044314.2 coordinate 92,553,685, forward strand.
CCTTGTGGGCTAATGGGGGGCTGGGGCCAGGGTGGTCTTGATCAGGGCCGGGAGAGGCTTGCCCCTCACCTCAGGGGCCCATAGCTCTTCTTGTGGGGCTGAGCCCTCCCCCCCACCCACTCCGCCGCTCACCCTGCTCTCTCCTCTCAGGAGTGGCTGAGCAGATTTGGCTACCTGCCCCCAGCCGACCCCACAACAGGCCAGCTGCAGACACAGGAGGAGCTGTCCAAGGCCATCGCCGCCATGCAGCGGTTCGGGGGCCTGGAGGCCACCGGCATCCTAGGTCAGTCCTCTAGGGGCGCGGGGGATGGGCGCTCCGGGGGCCCTCTGTGGGGGTGTGGTTAGGGATGGGTCCCCGCTGTCTCTGGGGGCAGGGCCAAGGATTCTTGCCACGTGGGACCCTGTCAGCACGCCCCGCCCTTGGATGTGGGCACAGTGATGGGCGCGTGTGTGTCCGTTGCACCCAGACCCACCTCCCCCACTACGCGGTCTGCACTTAAGCCCACCCTCGGTCCCCACTGAATCTTGTCCCCTGGAAGCGGCGGATCTGTGCTGCCGAAACCGCCAGCTTTCCACGGGAAACCAGAAACCTGGGGTGTTTATGTGAGCGCCCCGCTTTTCACGCGTTGGGGGCACATTCCGGTTTTGTGGAGGCCCTCCTGGGGGCTGACGGATCACAGCTGTCCCCGGGCCTCTGCAGAGGTGGACACGCCCGTGTCACCACAGAGCCGGTCAGGTGTGGGTCCCGCGATACCGGACGCAGATCGGGGCCGAGCCGTGCCCGCCTGGCCAGGGCCCCGCCAGTGGCCGACCTGACCGGTCCAGGCCCTGTCGTAGTTCACACGTGCTCCGAGCGACCCCTGTCCTGGTCCTGCATACACGCCTGGCAGTGAGGCCCCGCCCCCACCCGACCCGGGTCCCCGGGGAGCAGGGCGTGGGGCCTGAGCCCGGTGCCACCCCTAGGGGACCTGACCCCACCCTTCCCCGCAGACGAGGCCACCCTGGCGCTGATGAAAACCCCTCGGTGTTCCCTCCCCGACCTCCCAGCTGCGGCCCCGGCCCGAAGGAGGCGCCAGGCTCCGGCTCCCGCCACGTGGAACAGGAGGAGCCTGTCGTGGAGGTGGGCGGGGGGCGGGGGGTGGGGAGGGGGGCGGCCCTGCCCGGACCGGACCGTCCTGGTCCCCTTTCCTGGGGGCCCGCCCAAACCAGCGCCCACGGCCGGGCCCAGCAAGACAGGGGGGGGGGGGGGTCGGTCCTTCAGCGCTGGAGGCCGGGAGTCGGAGGTCCGAGGGTCACGGGGCCGCTGCTTCTGAGGCTCGGCGGAGGGGAGAACGCGCCCCCAGCCTCTCCTCCCCCCACGCGGCCACCGCCCCGCCCGCCTGTGTGGCCTTGTCTCAACCTTTACCTTAACATCGTCTGCAAAACCCTGTTTCCAGATACGGTCCCCGGCGGGCGGGGTAACCCTGGGGAGGAGGCGCCGGCCCGGCCAGACCCCAGGCTCTGACCCCGCCCGCCCTAGGGTCCGCACGTTCCCGCGGGACTCGCCCCTGGGCCGGGACACCGTGCGTGCGCTCATGCACTACGCCCTCAAAGTCTGGAGCGACATCACACCCCTCAACTTCCACGAGGTGGCGGGCAGTGCCGCGGACATCCAGATCGACTTCTCCAAGGCCGACCACAACGACGCCTACCCCTTCGACGGCCCGGGCGGCGCGGTGGCCCACGCCTTCCTCCCCGGCGACCAGCTCTCCGCGGGGGACGCCCACTTCGATGACGATGAGTCCTGGGCCTTCCGCTCCCCAGGTGCGTGGGGCTGAGGCCAGGTCCCGGGGGCCCCCCTCCCACTCGGGCCTCAGGGACCAGCCGTGACCCCCCCACCCCCCGCCGGGGCCTCGACACTAACTGCACGGAACTGGCCCGTCGAGGACCCGGGCCTCCAGCGTGACGGGAACGCCCGTCGCCTCACGCCCCCTCCCCGCGGGTGCCCGGCCTGCGCACGCGAGCCAGCCCCCTCCGGGCAGCCTGGCCGTCCCTCCCCTGACCCCCCGGCTCCCCGTGTTCCCAGACACCCACGACATGGACCTGTTCGCGGTGGCCGTCCATGAGTTTGGCCACGCCATTGGGCTGAGCCACGTGGCGGCCACGAGCTCCATCATGCAGCCGTACTACCAGGGCCCCGTGGGCGACCCTCTGCACTACAGGCTCCCCTACGAGGACAGGGTGCGCGTCTGGCAGCTGTACGGTGAGTCCGCCCCCCAGAGCCGGGCCCGGGGAGCCCCGGGGACGGAGCCAGAAACGCGGGGGTCCCCGGCCCCAGGACCCCACGGGATGGCTCTTTCTGTCCTGCTCGTCTCTCCCTGCGCTCAGCGTCCAGGCCTCGCGTGGCCCGAGCGGCTCCCTGACGTGTGTGGGACGAACAAACGGGTGGTCTTTCGCGGGGGGCCCCGGGCTGCAGGCGCCCTGCGGGCCTTTGAACAGGGCCTCAGAACAGGGCAGGATCCCCGTCCGGCCCCCAGGTAGCTTCAGTTTGTGGCAGCTGGCACAGACGTGCCCCGGCCCGTGCAAAGTACATACGTGCACTGAGGCGTCCGGTCTTTATGGCCCGGGAGGTCGGACCTGCTGTCCCCACTTAGAGATGGGAAGGCTGAGGCCGGGGGGCACCCTGGCGGCCGACAGAGCCAGGACTGAACCCAGAGCTCGGGGACCTGCCGTGCTGGGGACGCATCAGGCACTTGCATAGAAGGAGGCCCCATCAGGGAGCAGGCGTGGGCCTGGGGTGCAGGTAGTGGTGACATCCCCGTGGTTCCCATGTCCCTGCCCCGACCCCCGGGTGCCCCCCATGACCCCCGGGTGCCCCTCATGACCCCCGGGTGCCCCCTATACCCCAGTCTGCCCCTCATGACCTCAGTCTTCCCCCCCATGACCCCCGGGTGCCCCCCATGACTCCCAGGTGCCCCCCATGACCCCCAGGTGCCCGCCACAACCCCGGGTGCCCCCCCATGGCACCAGCATACTTTCCACCTCTCCTAACCCCCCTCCCCTGCTGTTGTGAGCACCCCGGCGTCCACCAGGCTCTGACGTGGGCACTTTCCTACTAGAGGAAAACCTACCATGTTAACCCCTTTGACGAGTACAGGCCGGTGGCATTGGCCACGTTCGCAGGGTTGTGTATCTGCCCCTGCTGCATGGTTCCACAACACTTGTCACCACCCCCCACCAAAGGAGACCCCACGGCCATCAGCGGTCACCCCCCCACACTGCCTGGCAGCCACTGACCTCCCTTCTGTCCACGTCCACGGCTGTGCCCTTTCTGGACGGTTCGTGCAACTGGGACCACACGCCGTGGGCCCTCTCGTGCCCAGCTGCTCTCACCGAGCGCCCTGTCCACGCCCCAGGTCCACGCTTCCTTTCTCTTTATGACCAAAGATTCTGTTTGTCCCCTCGTGGGTGGACATGTGCATTGTTTCCACCTCTGGCTGCTGTGCACATTCAGACGAGTTTTGGTTTGCACGCCTGTCCTTGGTTCTCTGGGGTCTGCACCCGGGAGGAGGTCTGGGGGGGGGGCAACACTCATTGAGCCCCTGGAGGTTAAGGAGGGGTCGCGGGGACCTCGGGCTGTGATGCTGTGGCTCTGGTGCACGTGCAGGGCCCACAGCGCCGCGTCGGGGGTCCCGGGAAGGGAGGGGGGGGCCCTGCCGGGTTCAGCGCAGCCTCCTGTCCCCACAGGCGTGCGGGAGTCCGTGTCCCCCACGGCACAGCCGGACACCCCAGAGCCCGAGGAGCCTCCCCTCCCGCCAGAGCCCCCCAACAACCGGTCCGGCACCCCGTAAGCCGTGGGCCCCTGCCCTGCACGCCGTGGCCAGCACCTCCCCAGTCATGGCTCGGGGGCCTGGACTCCCGGCGCTCCCGGGGCTAAGCCCTGAGCCACCCTGCCTTCCTTACACTCCTCCGGACGGCGGAAGGACACCCGCCCGCCCTTTGTCCCCGACCTGCGCCCCGTGCGCAAGAACGTCTGTCTGTCCAGATGCTCCTGATGTCCGCTCGCTCCGCGCTCTGTGTCGGCCACTCTGGACGGCGCAAACGGGGCTCGGGCTTTGATTTTTATTACTTGGCGTATAGTTGACAAACCGGAATGCGACTGTCTCTGAGCCTGCAGCAAATGACGGGGGTGGCGCGGGGTCTCCTTAAGGGGGGTCCTTCTGGGGCTTGTGAAGCCCCGCTCCCCCAGAGTGGCTCGGGAACGGAGGCTCCCCCCAGCCCCCCCACCCCCTGCTCTCTGCCCCCAGACCCAGGAGGGACGTGCCTCTCCGCTGCAGCACTGACTTTGACGCGGTGGCCCAGATCCGCGGCGAGGCCTTTTTCTTCAAAGGTAACCCCCACCCGGTCCAGTGGGTGGCTACTGGATGGAAGGGCAGCTCCGGGCCCCAGACCTGCCCCCTGCAGCCCCACTCCCTCTCCGCGCCCCCAGGCAGGTACTTCTGGCGGCTGACCCGGGACGGGCACCTGGTGTCGCTGCAGCCCGCGCAGATGCACCGCTTCTGGCGGGGCCTCCCGCTGCACCTGGACGGCGTGGACGCCGTGTTCGAGCGCACCAGCGACCACAAGATCGTCTTCTTCAAAGGTGGGCGGGCCCCGCCCGGGTGCTCCGCCTGAGTCTCTGCTGGTGGGCGGCCCCCCCCCAGCCCGCCTCTGCCCCGGAGGCCCAGCCCGTGGTTTGCTCCAAGCACAGAGCAGGGGCCGGCCCACTCCTTTGTGCACGCCACCGATGCGCTGCGCGCTTACTGAGCACCTACTGTGTCCTCCGCACCGCGGTAGGCACTGCAGGTACACGGCGGGCAAAACAGACAAAGGTCCCCGCCCTGTTCCCACAGGGGCACACGACGGGCACCTGCGTGAATGAGGAAGTTAGTTTCAGTGCTCCAGCCAGAGGGAGCTGCGAGTGCAAAGGCCCCGGGGCAAGAACAGAGTGGCCAAGGGGGGCGGAGGGAGGGTGAGCGAGGACAGAAGGGCAGGTCAACACCTGAGGGAAGGAGCTGGACTTATCCTCGATGCATGGAGCCACGCGCAGCTCCCACGTGTCTGTCCAGGATGCGGGATGGGGGGTCTGTTGGGAGAGGGCGTCACTGCACCTTCCACACCCGCTCCCTGGGCTGGGGGTGGGGGGTGCGGTCTTGTGGGGGCGGGACGGGACGCGGGGACCTGGGCTGGCGGGTGTTGCTGTCTGTGTGGGGGCGGCGTGCCTGCACCTGTGGGTGCCTGGGGGCTGTGAGCCTTCCCGGTCACGCCTGCTGCCCTGACCGGGCTTCCCAGTCCAGCCTGGTGTGGGGTCCCGGGGCCCCCGCTGGCTCCAGGGCCGCTGCCCGAGGCCGCAGTCCCGGGGTTGGGACCCGCTCGGTGTCATCTTCTGGGTTTGGGTTATTTTGCAACATCCGCCCACGGCTCCTGCATTGGAGTCTCGGCGTGCCCCCCCCCCGCCCCGCCCCGCCTGTGCTGGAACAGATGCGGCCCGGAGCCCCTTCCAGGGAAGCCCGCACAGCCCGCCCCCTACGCGCATCCCGTGCGGAGGGCAGGGACGCTGAGGCACAAGCTGGCACTTGTGTTTTCGGGCTCCGGTCGCAAAGTACAAATTGGGGGGTGTGAAGCAACGGGTTCGTTCTCTCGGCCGGGGGCCACACGCCCCAGATCAAGGTGCCGGGCCGGTTCCTGCTGAGTCTGCGGGGGAGACTCAGCCCCAGCCCCTCCCACCCCTGCCTGTGTCTCATCGGGCTGCTCCCCTCCGTGGGCCTCGGGTCTGTGCGTCCTCTTCGTGGAAGGACACCAGTCAGCGGATGCGCCCTCCCCCGCCCCCCACTCCCACATGACTTCCTCTTAACTAATCTCGCGGCAAAGACCCTGTTTCTAAACAAGTCAGATTCTGAGGTTCAGGCGGATGTGAATTTGGGGGAGCATTGCTCAACCTGCAGCAGCTCTTTGAACAAAATTGGGGCGACCGTACCTCTTTGAGGAGGCAAGAATGTTCCGCGTGTTTTTTGAGCTCGTTCACGTCACCTGCCAGCCCCCCGTCCAGGTGGGGCACCTGTCAGTCACCGCTGCCTCCGGTGGGTGTGGTCCCCCCAGAGTCCCCGTCCTCGGGTTGAGTGGCCATCGGGAGCCTGGCACACAGGAGGGCTCCCTGGAGGCGGCAGCCGTGATTTCAACGTTCACCAAAAGGCAAAACAGGAAGAACGGCGCACGTCCTAGCCGATCTGTTACAATCGGGAGCCACCCGCACCTGACTTGGCCCCGCGGGGCACCGCCTTTCAGAGGGACCGTCCGCCAAGTAGGCGGTGTGTGTGTGCGCGCGCGCGCGCCCTCCCTCCTCCCTCCTCCCAACTCCCTCCTCCCTCCTCCCAACTCCCTCCTCTCTCTCCCCGGCCTACTGTGCGCGCCGGCCTCCCCTCTCCTCACGTGACAGATCTTGGAGATTCCTTCCTGTCTCTACACAGAGTCCCCTCGGTCCTCAAACCTGGGTTTTGAAAAATAGCGTCCGGCTTCTAGGAAAGCTGCTAAAGCAGGACCTGAAGGCCGCGGGCTCGCCCCCTGTCAGCCTTCCACTCTGCTCGCTTCCCGCGGACGGTTTACGCCCCTGCTGGTCGAAGAGGGGGTGGCACACGCCGGAGCCTTCCCACCGCGTCCGCGCCCCCCCAACACACCCGGGCGCGTCTGGAGCGTCTGGGCCGGCGCCCCTCGGGCACGTCACCTGGCAGCTTCTCCCCAGCAGGTTCTGGTTCTGCACGTTCAGCAGGACCGTCCCAGAGGGACGCGCTCCGAGCTGCCCTGCCCGAGGCGTCATCTGTCTGGCGCTGTGCCCCCCCCCCCCCCCCCCCGCCCCCGGGCCGCGCATCTGCGAGATTTTCTCCCCTCTCAGGTCACCGGCTGCTCGCGTCGCGGGGAGAGGTTGACCTCTCCTGCCCCTTGCTTTGTGGGCACGCCTGCCCCCTGTCTCGGCCGTCCGGGGCCCGTCGTGCGGGCTCACCTTTGCTTCACCCCACCCCTTCTCGGGCACGTCTGCCGTTCCCCGTCTGTGGGAAAGGATTCTTAAAAAATTATGTTTACTTTTAATCACGACAAAAACACAACATGAGGAGCTACCGCCGTGAGCGCTTCTAAGCGCACAGTTCGGAGGCGTTAGGCACCTTCACGCCGCGCGGAGCCGCCACCACCGTCCGCCGTCAGGACTTGTCCATCTTTCCGAACGGAAGCTGCCCCCCAGCCCCCCAGCCCCTGGCGCCCACCGTCCACTTTCTGTGGATCTGGCCGGGTGCCTCAGACGCGTGCGGTCCTACAGCGTTTGTCCTCTGGGACGGCTCGTTTCCCGCAGCGTCGTGCCCTCAAGGTCCACGTGCGTGCCGTGGCAGGTGGCCGCACGTCCTTCCTTTCCAAGGCCGAATGCCATTCCATCGTCTGGATGGACCGCGTCTCGCTTAGCCGTCGTCCACCGTGGTCACTTGGGTGGCTCCCACGTCTCGGCTGCCGTGAACAGCACTGCTGTGAACACGGGTGCGCGAGTACCTTTGAGACCCTGCCTTCGGCTCCGCGTACCGACCCAGAAGGGGGCGAGTGGGCCCTCCGTGTTCGACTCTGAGGACCCTCCACGCTGTCTCCCACCGGCTTGCGTTCCCAGCAGCGGTGGAACAGGCCTCCCCTTCTCCACATCCTCGCCGGCACTGGGTGTTTTCGGGCCTTTCGACGGTGGCCGTCCTGATGGGCATCCGATGGTGTCTCATGGGGTTTGGATTCGTGTTTCCCTAATTAGTGAGCTTGAGCATCTGTTCATTTGTCCGTCGGCCGTTCGAATGTCTTCCTCCGAGAAATGTCTGTTCCAACTCTTTGTCAGGCAAAAGACTTTTTATCAAAAGTTTATTTAGAGAGAGAGCATGCAGGGGAGGGGCAGAGAGAGGGGCAGGGAGAATCCCCCGCAGGCTCCACGCTGTCAGCGCAGAGCCCGACCTGGGGCTCGGACTCACAAACCGTGAGATCGTGACCCGGGCTGAAGATTTGGATGGTTAACTGACTGAGCCCCCCAGGCGCCCTTCTGGCAAAACGCTTTTAAACGTTCTCCTCCTCCCCCTCCTCTCCTCCCCCTCTTCTCCCTCCTCCTCCTCCCCCCTCCTCCTCCTCTTCCTCCTCCTCCTCTGTCTCCTTCCTCCTCCTCCTCTTTCTCCTCCCTCATCCCTCCTCCTCATCCGCCCCCTCCTCCTTTTCCTCCTCCCCCTTCTCCCTCCTCCTCCTCCCCCTTCCTCCTCCTTTTCCTCCCTCCTCTTCCTCCCCCCCTCCTCCTCTTCCTCCCCCTCCTCCTCCTTTCCTCCCCCTCCCCCTCCTCCTCCCCCTCCCCTCCCCCTTCTCCCTCCTCCTCCTCCCCCTCCTCCTCCTCTTCCTCCTCCTCCTCTGTCTCCTCCCTCCTCCTCCTCTTTCTCCTCCCTCGTCCCTACTCCTCATCCTCCCCCTCCTCCCCTCCTCCCCTCCTCCTCCTTTTCCTCCTTCCTTCTCTTCCTCCCCCTCTTCCCTCCTCCTCCCCCCTCCTCCCCCTGTCTCCTTCCCCTCCTCCTCCTCCTCTTCCTGCCCCTCCCCCTTCTCTTCCTCCCCCTCCTCCCCCTCCCCTCCCCCTTCTCCCTCCTCCTCCCCCTTCTCCCTCCTCCTCCTCCGCCCCTTCCTCCTCCTTTTCCTCCTCCTCCTCTGTCTCCTTCCTCCTCCTCCTCTTTCTCCTCCCTCGTCCCTACTCCTCCTCATCCTCCCCCTCCTCTTCCCCCTCCTCCCCTCCTCCTCTCCATCCTCCTCCTCTTTCTCCTCCCTCCTCCCTCCTCATTCTCCTCCCCCTCCTCCTCTTCCTCTCCCTCCTCCTCCTCCTTATATCTTAATCTGTTTTTTTTTTTAATTTTTACATATGGATTTGAAGTTCTTGGTGATTTCTAAACATTTTGCTTCTGTGTGAAGTCTGACAAAGGTGCGCACGCATGCGTCCGCTTACGGCCCTGACGAGTGCCCTTCCTGCCCTGCCCGTGAGGACACCCCGGCCCGCCTGTCGCAGGAGTGGGTGAGGCGCGACTGAGCAGAGCGGCCTCCCGCGGGCTGGCTGGTGACCCCGTTCCCTGTCCTTATGGCGGGTGCCTGGTGAGAACCTGGCTTCTCAGGCTGCTGGCAGGTGGGCCGAGCCCGTGCCAGGCACACAATAGGTGCTCAGTAAATGCTCATGAGGACCCCGGGGTGGGGGGCGGTTGCACCGGGGGGGGGGGGGCGGGCGGGGAGAGGAAGGGCTGGAGCGTCCGCCCCGCGGGGCGGGCCGAGCTCTGGCCCACGGCCCTCTCTCTCACCCCCAGGAGACAGATACTGGGTATTTAAGGACAATAACGTAGAGGAAGGATACCCGCGGCCCGTCTCAGACTTCGGCCTCCCGCCGGGCGGCGTCGACGCTGCCTTCTCCTGGGCCCACAATGACAAGACTTATTTCTTTAAGGACCAGCTGTACTGGCGCTTTGATGAGCACACACGGCGCATGGACCCCGGCCACCCCGCCCGGAGCCCCCCGTGGAGGGGCATCCCCAGCACGCTCGACGACGCCATGCGCTGGTCCGACGGTGAGCCCCGTGCAGCCTCAGGCTCCCCACCTGGGGAAGGGGGGTCACAGCGGGCTCACCGGGAGGATCCCCCGGGAGCCGCTGCGCGCACGCGGGCCCCCCACCGCCATAGGCCTCCTGCTGCGTCTCACGCGCCCCTGGGCCTTTGCACCTGCCCTGCATCCTGCAGACACCGTCCAGACTTCTGCACGCCCCCTCCCTCACGTGCTTCCAGCCCAAACAGCACGACCCTGCCCGGCAAAGGGTAGCATGCATCTCCCTCCTTGCAGGGCTCGCTCTCGGGGGGGGCCAGATGCCCCCTGCTGTTCTGTTTCCAAAGCTACATCCCCAACACCTAGAACGGCCAGGCACATAGTAGGGCCTCACTTAACATCCCGTAGGGAGAGAAACCGAGAGGTCATCTTGTCTATCTCCCTGCCTTTCTGCGGCTGCCCCGAGCTTTCCCAGGCGTGGGAGGCCCCAGGGGCCCGCAGACGGCCACTGGGGCCGAGACAGACCATCCGTGGCGTAAGCCGTTCTCCTGCTTCCCTGCGGCCTCGAGCGCCGCTCCGTTGTCGTCCCGCTGTCTAGCCTGAGTCTGCCCTGTGGCCTGCCCGGAGCTCACGCCCCCTCCCCCCCCCCCCAGGTGCTGCCTACTTCTTCCGTGGTAAGGAGTACTGGAAGGTGGTGGAAGGCGAGCTGGAGGCGGCACCCGGGTACCCGCGGTCCACAGCGCAGGACTGGCTGGTCTGCACAGACCCACAGGCGGACCCGGAGGGCGAGGACGGAGAGGCCGGGGCCCACGCCCGGCCGGGACAGCGCGGCCAGAGCCGCTCAGAGGACGGCTTCGAGGTCTGCTCCTGCACCTCCCCCGCCTCCCCTCCCCCGGGGGCTTCGGGCCCACTGCTGGCGGCCACGCTCCTGCTGCCCCTGATTGCGCTGTGGTCGACGGCCCCCGGCACTCTGACAGCCGCCGGCCTGTGGTGACAGGGCCGATGGGTCGCAGTGGGCCTCAGGGCGAGGACCAGCGCTCCCACCCCTGCAGTGCCCGGACCGAGAGTTCCCCAGTGGCCCCGGCCTTGCAGATCCGAACGCACTGCCCGCCCTGAGCAGCCGCCTGGCCGTGCCCCTGCGGACTGGCAGGAGGCCGGCAGAGGGCGCCGCCCCCGGGCGGCTCAGCCGCAGAAGAGCAGAACAGCAACCTACCACCTGTCCTTCCTTTTCTGCCACGAAGTGGCCTGACTGCCATCTGTGAGTCGGGGACACTCTGTCAAGGCCGGGCTGGGGACAGGAAGCGTCCCTGCGGCGAGCAGGCAGCTGGATCGCACAGAACTCAGCTGATGAGCCAGGGGACGCAGGGCTGGGGACGGGAGGGCATTCGGTGGCCACGCTGCCCCCAGCCCCACCGGCCAGCACCACCGGCCCCGTCTGTCGTCCATACTGCTGCCCCTGGTGCTCCCGCCCACGGGGGCTTTTGTCCCCAGTCCCTGCGGGCCTGCAGCCGCCTGCACGGGGAAGCAGAGGAGTCCCCCAAGCTGGGGTCTCTTGATGCGTTTCAAACAAACACGACCTTTCCCTGCTCCGTAAGCTCAGCTTCAGCTCCCTGGTGCACTGCAGGCAGGAGCCGCGGGGTGGGGGTCCTCTGGGGCCTGGAGGGGCCCAGGCGCAACTGCACTTTGGAGGGGCGGGGGCTTCCAGGAAGGCCCGTGTGGCACTCGCTCCCTCCCCTGGAGATCCCCGACACCTTCCCGTCCAGCGCCCCCCCCCGACCCTCCTGTCCCTCGGTCCTTATACCCATTTCACAGATGGGGGAGCTGAGGCCCAGAGGGGGGGGAAATGAGCCTGCTGCCAGCAGGCGGGGCCGGGGCAGGTCTTAGGACCAAGGCTCTGGCACGTTTGCCTGGGGCTCACCGACGGAGCCCCTCCCTGCGTGCGCGCACTGCTCAGAGCGGACGTGCAGAACGCGCCAGCACCCATTCTCAGTGAGGCATCCGGGATGCCAGCTGCCAAAACCAGGGAGCCTCCCAACAGGAAGTGCAAGGAGGCGGTTGGGCGCCGGTCCAGGGACCGCCCTCCCGCCCAGAGAGCCAGCGACTGGGAGCTGTGCGGCCCAGCCAGGAGAGACCGCCTTTCCCACGGCCTAGCCTGCTCCCGACGCCTGTGGCCTAGCCCCCTCCCCCGGCAGCCTAGCCCCCACCCTGTGACCTAGCCTCCCCGCCGCGGCCTAGCCACCCCTCCGTGTGGCCTACCCCCACCCCGCAACCTAGCCCCCCGCCACGGCCTAGCCACCCCTCCCTGTGGCCTACACCCCCACCCCAGCGGCCTAGCCCTCCCTCCCCTGCATGGCCTAGCCCCCCCTGCCCCGCAGCCTAGCTGCCCCACCCCCGCCCCGCGGCCTAGCCCCCTGCGGCCCTTTCCTTCCTAATGGAAGCCACTGTCGCCCCAGGTGTTAGGCCCTGTGCAGGGAGCGGAGGTCCCTCCGGTCTCAGGGTTCTCACTGGCCCTGAAGCCGGTGCCCGGAGGGCCTGCCGGGCCTGGTTACAGCAAGTGCTTCCTACACAGCGTCACCTGGGCCTAGTGGAAATGCAGATTCCCGGCCCCGCTCCTATGATCAGATCACTGTGGGGCGGGGGGGGGGGGGGGGGAGGGGGAGTGTTAACCCCCCACCCCTGTAAGTGAGACATGGCTTTCCTGGGGGCCCAGAAAGGCTGCCCGGAGTAGGAGGGGCAGAAACAAGGGGGGAGCCGGTTGTACAGTCAGAGGGAAGAGGCAGGCCAGGGCGGGAGCAGCGGGTGTGAATGTCGGGTGGCGGGGGTGGGGGAGCCCAGGAGGACAGGGCCGCCCACGGGGAATTCCCTCTGAGCAAAACCCCACACACTGGCTCTAGGGAGGGGCACAGATGTCTGCACGTCTCAGGAGAGCGCAGGCTCCTCCGGCCCCGCACCTGCACCCCTGCCCAACACCCAGCAGAAGAGGCAGGTGGGGAGCCCACCAGGACGCGGACGCGGGGATGCGGGGGTGTGCGGGTGCACTGCCCGCCCCCCCCACCGGGCCGCATGGGGCTGCGTCCCCATCCGTGTGCGTGCCAGCTGGTCCTCAGAGCCGGGAGGGGCTCTGCCGGTCCTTCCGGTGGGAACAAGCTGCCTCCTGCTCACCGAGGATGCCCCTCCAGCGGCCCCCCTTCGTGGGCCGGCAGCTCTGGGGGCACCTGCCCCGGGCCCCCCGGGTGCACAGCGGCCTGGACCGGGTCCACGAGGCTCTCCGTGCGGGCGGTGGTCTCACTGCTGTGTCGAAGCCAAACGCTCTTTCCAAAAACTTTCCCGCCGGGTCTGCGTCCCGCGAACGCAGCAGCAGCAGCAGCAGCAGGGGTCCCAGGAGACCCCGCCCGCACGGTCTCTGCGTTTTAGGGGAATCGCCGTTCAGACATCCGGAGGCTGGCGTTGAATTCTGGATTCTCAGCCAGTCTCCGTCTTTACCGCGGGCTGCCCCCCCCCCCCAGGCGACCAGCGGCCGTGTGACAGACCCAGAGACCCCTCAGGAAAGGTCAGGGCGCCGGTGGCCCACGTGAGGACGGCCGCGCTCACGGCACATTCCAGGCCGAGGTGCCGGCTGGCGTCCGTGTGACGACCACGTGAGCATGGGCGACAAGTTTACAAGACACACCCACAGGGGTGACTTCAGGGGCCGGGACACAGCCGCTCCGGCTCCCACCTCGCGGTGGGGGAAACTGAGGCACGGGCTTAGCTCGGGCTCTGTGGCCAGCACCGCAGACGGGCCCGACCGCGCTGCAAAGGCTGGAGGTCTGCGGCCAGGTGCCGGCGAGACGGCAGGTCCCTGCGGTGTGCCCACGCGGGAAAGAGCGAGTCCTGGTCCCACGGGGGCCCCACCTCTGTGACCTCGTCCACCCTAACCGCCCAGATGCCATCCCGCTGGGGGCGGGGCTTCCCACGAGGACCCCGGCGTTCGGTGCAAACACACAGGAGCGTGGGCCACAGGCCAGACTCAGACCTCAGCTGCACCTTGCCCTCTCCGCCCACTTTCCTGGGAGCAGGTTGGGGGCTTAGGGAGCTCTGGGGGGCTCGTCACCCCAAGGAGTAATCACAACGTATCGTTGTGGCCCCGTTTCGCACTTTACAAATACAGACACAAACTCATTTGGATCCTCTAGATGTCGTGAAGGGAGGGGTGTGGTCGCGCCTGCTTTCCGGAAGAGGAGGCCGAGGCTCAGGGCAGGGCAGTGAGTTCCGCGGGCGAGGGGCCTGGGAGCGAAACCCAGGCAGCCACGCTCTGAGAGTGAGCTCGACTCCTGTGCTCTCCCTGTGTCCCAGTGGGTGTGGATGGGGGGGGGGGGGAGGCACCTGACGCTGGGCCCAAAGATGGTGAGCAGACATTCCTCCACGGCTCTGGGGACCGAGCCAGCACCCGCACGAGTGACAGAGCCGGAGCCAGGGCCGGCCGGCTCCTCCCAGCTCCCAGGGCGTCCGCAGGCCCCTGTGGGTCGCAGCCACCGGCCCCCGCCGGGAATCGGGCCCTTGCTGGCCCAGGTGGCCCTCCCTGAGCCTCCAAAGGGTGGCAGGACCCTGGTGCTTCCGGAGAAATGAGAGAAAAGCAAAGCAGACCGAACCTGGTGCCAGCTGCCCTCTCTCCGGGCAGGACACCGTCACAGGCCGCCCAAAGCTTGTGGCTTAGAGCAGCGATGCCAATGTACCTCTGTCCTGTGTCTGGTCACCGGGGCGCGGCCGAGCGGGTCTCCCCTGGCGGCTGTCGGGACTTGCGGCCAGGTGGCAGCTGGGGCCAAGGGCGAGACCTCGAGAGCCGGGGCACAGTGCACCAGTGATGAGACCTCGTCAGGGGGTCGGTGGGCTGGCTCCTGCCACGGTCTCGGGCCACTGAGCCAAGGGAGGGGACAGACCCACCTCTCCTGGGCAGTCGAGTGCCGTCTGCATTCCGAGGAAACCACCGTGACCACCTTGGAAGATCTGACCGGCCATTCGGCTCCAGCATCACGGGGGAAGAACCAGGGCCCCGAGCTTCCCCAAGGCTGTCCCTCCCGGCAGAGGACAGGCCACTTTCCACGTACTCAGGCGACGCCTCATCACCTTTTCTCACAAACCTCCCACCCAGTCCGTGCGTGCGTGCGCGCGCGGTCCCGGCTCCACCTTCCAGACACACCCGGATGTGCCCCTCCGCCCTGCCCGGAATGTTCCAGCAGCCCTGACTGGTCCCCTGCACCGCACTGGCCCCGGCCTGTGTTCCCCACGTGGCAGCCACGGGGGCCTGTGGAACGCCCACCAGACCAGGCCCCTGCCCTGACCCCCGAATCCTCACAGTGGCCCTGCCCTCACTGTCCCCTTCCCTCCCCGGGCCGCTCCGTCCAGCCTCACCCCAGACCACCAGGCCTGCTCCCGCCTCGCACCTCCTGCGTGCAAAACTCCGTGTCCGACGTCACCCGTGCGGCAACACCACTCTGAGCCCCCCCTCCCTGGCCCGTTTATATATTTATAAATTCCCCCTGTGTCTGGCCGGCTGTCTGTCCTCCTACTAGACCACAACGATTCGGCCTGTCTCTTCCGTGCTGTGGCCCCGCACCTACAACAGTACCTGGCTCACCCGATGTTTGTCGAGTGAATGTACAAGTGACAGATGCCGACTCAGCCGCATGCAGGGGTCCCTCCTCCCGCCCGGCCAGGCCGTGGCTTCGATTTAATGAATTGATCGTTTGATCTGTCGTCCGGGGAGGGGAAGCAGGCGTCAGGGACGCTGGGGGGCCCTGGCGTCATGGTGTTAAGCCTCTGTGGGTGGATTGCGGCCGGGAGAGGCCAGCACCCTGTGGTCAGGGGGTGCAGCAGGAGGGGCCGGCCGACAAGGGGAGGGTAACACAGGGGCTTTTGGGAGCAGCACAAGGGGGAGCGGGGAGAGGGCGGAGCTCGAGGAGCGAACGGCCCCCCAGAAGGTGCCCTGCTTTCCTTGGGGCGTCGATGCACCGAGAAGTGAAGGGGTGATAAGGAGGCGATATGACTGCTCTCCCTGCCTCAGAGACCGGGCGGCCACAGAACGGGGGGGGGGGGGGGGCACGGGCAAGGACACTGGCAGGTCCCTGCGACGGTCCACGCAGTGCACGGATTTATCGTGAGGCTTGCTTCTCGGGCACCGGCACCTCTGTGCACATCTGCACGTCCCGGGCTGGTGTGGTGTGGGGACGCTGGGTGCCCCGCAAAGGGGACAGGGTGCTGACCGGGGGGCCAGAACCGGGCACCGGGCGCGTCCCAGGAGGAGCAGAGCCCCCAGGGGTCTGCACGGGCAGCCAAGGCTGAGAGCCGACACACGGATGTCCGTGTGTCCTGGGATCTGCCGCCCCTCATCGCCGCCCGGGAGGTGGCCGGGGTTCCGTCACCCAGGGCGGCCCGGGGAGCTCCAGGCCGCGGCAGCTTGGACCCTGGTGCAATCCCAGCTGCCCGGCTCAGGCTGGACTCTGCTTTTCCCGCGGATCCGGCCCCAAAGGCCAGCCTCCAGCTGCCCCTCCCCCACCTGCCACTCCGCCTCTGGGCCTTCCCCTCCCACCTTCCCCTCCGCATGACCCACTCTCAGACAGTCAGGGGCTGGGAGCCGGTGGCCCTTCTGCTCCCTCTAAGTCTTAGCCCTGGGCCGCTCACCTGACCCGGTCCTGGGCCAGCCGTTCCCGTTCCCGAGGGTCCCCCGTGCACTTGCTCCCTCCAGGTGTCTGGGCTCAGAGGAGACGGCACGACAGCAGGTGTTTCGTGTCTGCCGCTGCCACGTGATGTGTCTTTCCAGGTGCTGCAGAGAGAGTCAGAGCCCCGCTCCTTGTTCCCCGTGGGGCTGTGCCACGTTTTGTTTCTCTGTTCATCCGTGGACGGACAGCGATGTTGGGGGGAGGGGGTCCCTCCTTTTGGCCACGGAGAGCGAGCGGCCGTGGACGTGAACATTCTGCACACATTCTCGCTGAGACCCCAGTTTCCCTCCCCTGGGGGTTCGTGCGCGGGGGTGTTTCCTCACGCACTCCGTGAGCCCCCTCCCCGTCCCCCCCCCACCTGCTGCCCCGGTGGCTGTGCCTGGGGTGGGGGGGTGGGGTCCCCGGTGTGGCCTCCAGGCTGGAGCAGAGGAGTCGCACCCCCCACCCCCACCCTGGACGCATCGGCACCAGGTGCTCAAAAGCGCAAATGGGCCTAAAGTGGCTTCTGCAGTCCCCGTGCTCCCCCTGGTCCTACACAGGCCCCTGCCGAGCTCCTGAGCCAGTGGGTCTGAGACCCCGGGCCTGCAGTCCTGCCTTGGCCCAGGGAGGAGCAGGGAGGAGGAGATGGGCCCTGTCCCGGGTCAGTCCAGGGCTGTCCGGGTGTGGACTCGGCAGCGAGGCTGAGCCGGGGCTGGACGGGGGCTCGGCCGCCACCCCCGTGAAAGCCACGTCTCCCGCAGGTTGATCTGGACCACGTGCCAAAGTTATCACTTGTCAGCGGGGGAACCAGAGAGGAGATGAAAAGGGGCTTTCGGCGGGGGGAGGTTGGAGAACGCGCTTAGCGGTTTGGAAAGCAGGGCATCCGCTAAGCAGTTCTCCGGCCCAGACGCCGGTGTTGTCTCGCGCAGCCCTACACTCGGTCCGCAGGGCGAAACCGGGCGCAGGGAAGACCCAGGACCGTCCTCCCCAGGTGCCACGGTCAGAACAACCCGAGCACACCCGAGCACACGGACCCACGGACACAGCGAGCAGCCCGGCAAGGAGGACCTCCCGCACAGCACAGGGGCCGGTCACCTCCAACACCCCAAACGGGAGCTTCGATTTCCAGCGTCCTCTTCCACATGCACATCAAGGGGCCATTGTGAGCGGCCCGTGGGCTTCCACTCTGGGCAGGACAGAAGGACAAGGAGAGGGGAGGACAGACATGAGAGAAGGACAGGACTTCCATCCTTGCCCTCCCCTCCCCGAGTTGGAGACGTCTGGCAGCCCAGGGCCCCTTCAGCTTTCCTCTCCTACCCGCCTGGTGCCGAGCAAAGGTCCTGAGGCCTCAAGAAGCGCTGGCCGCGTGCGTCCGGCAGACACACCTCCGCACGTCCATTCACCGCCCAGCTGTTTGCCTAGCACCCACTCCATTCCAGGCGTGTTCCAGGCGATCTCCTCCATCGCGGCCTGGCGGGCCGGGACACAGTAGACGCGTCACAGAAGAGGGGACAGGAGGTGCCCGGCGGACGAGCCGCCACGGGAGGCGGCAGACACGGGGCTCGTCCACACCACGTGCCATGAGGAGAGCGGGCGGAAGGCCACATGTGCTCTCGTTACAAGACGGTCAAAACAGGGAAAACCATGACTCACAGAGCTATAAAAACGAAGAGGTGTTAAAGATTTTGCTCAAGGAGGAAACCCGGCAGATGTTAGAAAGTTGAGAAGAAGATTAAAAGGCACTCTTGGGGGCGCCCGGGGGGCTCAGTCGGTTGAGCGTCTGACCCTTGATTTGGGCTGAGCTTACGATCCCAGGGTTGTGGGTTCGAGCCCCGAGTCGGGCTCTTTGCTGGGGTCGCGGAGGCTGCTTGGGATTCTCTCTCCCTCTCTCTCTGCCCCTCCCCTGCTGGCGTTCCCTTTCTCTCTCCCTCTCTCAAAATAAATAAACTTAGAAAAAACACTGAAATGGATAAGTACATGGAGGAAAATCTGGGTTTTTCCGTGGGGGTGGAGGGGGGAGGTCAGCGGGACACGGTGGATAAGAAAGGATTTGCGTGACTGTCCATCACGTACAATTTACAGGCTCGTAGGTGGCGCGGGAGCCCCGCACGGAGCACTTCCGTCGGGGCCTCTGGCCGTGCGCCCTGAAGCTCGGATGCCAGTTTTCCAAAGTTCAAAAACAAGCAATACAGCTACATACACACGCACGCGTAGACACACACATACAGGTGCACATTACACGTACGCGAGCGTTGCTTTGCGGCAGCCAGCGAGTGACGTGACTTCGTGGGTGCATCTGACAGACGTGAC
Organism: Lynx canadensis; assembly: GCF_007474595.2. Classification (NCBI taxonomy): domain Eukaryota; kingdom Metazoa; phylum Chordata; class Mammalia; order Carnivora; family Felidae; genus Lynx; species Lynx canadensis. Next base: position 92,572,258 of record NC_044314.2, read on the forward strand.
GCTCTCTGGAAGGCGTCAGGCACAGTGGGCTCCGTACGACCCACTTTTCCAAAGCCCAAGACCAGGTAACCCTCACCTACAGAGAAAGAGGCCACGATAGTTCTCCGGCGGGGAGTGATGAGGGCACCCAAGAGCTTCTGGGGTCTGGGAAAACCCTGCGTCTTGCAGAGAGCACTGGTTACACTGAACACGTCTGTGAAACTTGCCCTCAGGATCATTGCACTGGGGTGCCTAGGGGGCTCCGTTGGTTAAAGCATCCGACTTCAGCCCAGGTCGTGATCTCATGGTTTGTGAGTTCGAGCCCCGCGTCGGGCTCTGTGCTGACGGCTCGGAGCCTGGAGCCCGCATCGGATTCTGTGTCTCCCCCTCTCTTTGCCCCTCCTGCACTCATGCTGTGTGTGTGTCTCTCTCTCTCAAAAGTAAATAAACATTAAAAAAGTAAAAAAGATTAGCGCACTAACTGCGGATCAGTGACACCCGAATTAAGAGTTAAAGCAAAGGAACGATAAACACAAAATTGAGGCACTGACCACCTCCGAGGGGCTGAGAGAACTGGAGGGGTCAGCGGCGGCTTTGAGGTCGTCCATGATCTCACAATGCCTTTTTCTATGTGCTACCGACATTATTTTATATGTATCGAATCCTAATGAGAAGGTGTTTAAAGCAAACATATAGGAATGTACAAGAAGTGTTTCTCTTCCCTCCGTGGTGAAAATTTACAGCCTTTAGAAAAAGTCTAACGCACAGCCACATGCACAGCACCTAGATTTAAAAAGAAAATTTTAATGTTTATTTAGTTTTGAGAGAGAAACAGAGACAGAGTGTGAGCTGGGGAGGGGCGGAGAGAGAGAGGGAGACACAGAATCCCAAGCAGGCTCCAGGCTCCGAGCTGTCAGCACAGAGCCCGACGCGGGGCTCGAACTCACAGACCATGAGATCATGACCTGAGCCGTCCAGGCGCCCTCCTCCAAACGTTTTACAACCAAAGACCTGGTCCAGGGCCACGTGTTTATGTGTGTAAATCTTTTTTTTTTTTTAATTTTTAATTTACATCCGAGTTAGTTAACATATAGTGTAATAATGGTTTCAGGAATAGAATTTAGTGACTGATCACTTACAGAGAACACCCAGCGCTCATCCCAACAAGTGTCCTCCTTAGTGCCCCTCGCCCATTTGGTCCACCCCCCAACCCAATAAATCTTTTAATCTGCGACAGCCCCCTTTTTCCCACACCTTTAACTCGGTGACAGGCTGGGACCCACCACCCTGCGACAGGTCCTGCAGGTAAAGGAGGCCGGGGTCACACGGCCGGCGTAGACCGACCGGCTCTGGTGGGAGGCGGGACGTCTGGGCTGAGGCCCAAGAGGCGCCCAGGGGGCCCCTGGGGAGATGCCCGCTGGAGCGCCTGCGCTCGGGGGAGGAGCCGGGCCCGTGTGGGCGGGCCCTGGGGCGGGGCCAGTGCTTCGGGGGCGTGTCCAGTGGTGGGCGAGCCCGGCGTGGGCGGGGCCGGAGAGGGGACAGGCTGCCGGGGAGTCCCGGAGGGCCGCACGGGCCAGCTCACCACGGAGCAGAGTGGACACGTCAGGCACACACGTCGGGGCTGCACGGCCGCCTGACTCCCTGAATCACCTGCCGGGTATGTGCGTGTGCTGGGCGCCGATCTCAGCGTGTCGAACAGTCAGCTCCTTGATCCTCAGTCAGGACAGGCCAGGTCACACGTAGTAACAAACAACTCCCCGGAGCGCAGCGACTCAAAACCTTACCGCTTTATTGCTTGCTCCTGCTATGAGGTCGTTGCAGGGCTGGCGGGGGGCTCCCCGGGGCCGCCTCAGATGCCAGGGGAAGCAGCTCGGGAGGAGCCGTCCGGAGCTCCAACACGGAGGCTAAAGCATTGCTTCTACTGACAGCCGGTCAGCCGGACCCGATTCGGGGCTCTGACCCCAAAAAGCCAGGAGGCGCGTGCCCACGGGGTGCCCAGCACCCAGGAAGCTGGAAGCATTCCAGTAGATTATGGCCCCATTTTACAGAGAAGAAACCAATTAAAAAGGATGAAAGTAAGTCGCCCAAGGCCCCACACCTGGTTACGGAAAGGGAGGGAGGGTCGGTGCCTGCCGAGGAGGAGGATGGGTGTGGTAGGCGTGTGGCTTCAGAGCTCAGCTCCCATCCTGGACACCCGCAGGAGAGCCTCGCCCTGCCCTGTCTGAAGGCTGCACTCCCGCCTCCGGGCACTTCTCCCAAGCCTGGAGGCGCTGGTGATGCAGGGCTTGGACCAGGGCCCCGAGGCCTCTGCCTGAGCCCCGGCTCTGCCCAGAGCCCCCATTTCCTCCCCCGAGGCAGGTGTCCTGTGGCATCTCTGTCCACACCTGGGAATGGCGGATGGGTCTCCGGTTCCTGGAGCCGGGTCCCTCCTGGGTTTGGCCAAGCAGAGGCCTGGGCCACAGGGGCCCCTAGTCCCCACCTCTGCTGCCCTCCCAGCACTGAATTCTGCAAGCAGGCCTCCTGTCTGGGCCCCAGCCCCAGCCCTGCCTTGCAGGCCTTGCGAGGCCCCTAAGGTCCAGTGATGCCTCTGGAGTAGGGCTCCGTTCCCCACCGGGATGCTGACTGGTGTAGGGTGACGGTAATGCTTACTTCGTCAGGTCTGGGACATCAGACGGGGACAGCGCACGTGACCATTCACACGACAAATATCCTCCAACGGCTTCCTGAGGGCCAGGTACCGATGTAGCTTCTGGAAAATCCTCATGTCTCGGAGTGCTCGTTCCAGTGAGGGAGACACACAATAAACACCGTGGTAAGTAAAGCATAGGGTCTGTTAGATGGCAAAAGGGGCCCTGGGAGAAAGGGGGCCTCACGGTCCTAAGTGGGGAGACCAGGACCTAGGGGAGAGCTGGGGGAGGACAGGTCCCTCCTGGCAGAGTGAAAGTTAGCGCAAAGGCCCTGGGGCAGGAGAACTGGCAAGAGCGCCACGGCCAGAGGAGGGACGCACGTGGTGTCCAGTGCCAAAGAGCTGGGTCCTGCGCGGAGTGACGTGGGCTTGTTGGGGGTTTTAAAGAACCGTATGCCTGTCTCCCACCTGGGTGAGGTCTCGTGCTGGGCTGAATGATGTCCTCCAAGATTCATGTCAACCTGCAAACTCAGAATGTGGCCTTATTTAGAAAGAAGGTTTTGCAGATGTGCTGGTTAAGATGAGGTCATGTTCAATTGAGATGTTTCTAAATCCAGTGATGGGTGTTCTTACGACAAGAGGAGAAACACAGACGCAGAGAAGCCACGTGGAGACAGAGGCAGCGATGGGAGGGATGCAGTCACAAGAAAGGGACACCCGTGGCCCCCAGAAGTTCAGGAGGGCGCACAGCCCTGCCACACCTCGGTTTAGGGACCTGGCCTCCCGAGCTGTGAGAGGAGTCATTGTACTTCAGCCTCCAGTTTGTGGTGACTTGTTAGGGACACTCACGCAGCGGGGGAGAAATGGCCAGATCCTGGATCTGGTTTGGATCTAGAGCCGACGGGATTTCCAGATGTGCTCGAGAGGGCGGGTCAAGGACACCGGCAGCAGCAGGAAGGGTGGAGCTGGCACCCCAGGGAAGCATCAGTGGCCGCGGCGGGGCGTGGTTGCCGGACTGTCAGCCGTGCCCGGGACCAGCAGCGAGCAGCCGAGATGCCCCGGGCAGAGGCCGCCCAAGCAGAGGCCCCTCAGTGGGCACCAACCACCATCCCTACCTAGGCTGAGTCCCCACCTAACGACAGGGCGGCTGGCGGGAAGCGCAGGGCGCGGGGGCCAGACGATGCCTCCCGGGCTTCTCTTCCGCCCCAGATGCGGGCCCCCGGGCCTCGCCCGGGTGGGTCTCTCCCGTGCTCGCTTTGCGGCCATTCCCATAACGGCCAAGCGTAGAGAAAACAAATATCCGTCAACTGACGGTTAAAAACAAAGGGTCTACCCACAAGGGGGAATATTATTCAGCAGGAAACAGGGATGAGGCCCGACCCAGCTCCGGTGCAGACAAAGCGCCACAGCTCACGCGGCACGAAAGACGCCAGACGCAAAAGGCTGCGTAGCGTGTGATCCCTCCCACAGGGCGCTCAGAGCAGGGCCACGGACACAGGGGGGTTGGGGGTTGTCAGGTGCGCGGCTGTTCATGGGGATGGGGTTTCTTCTGTTGGGGATGGAAATGTTCTGGAGTTCGTGGTGGTGATCGCACAGCTCTGAACATACTAAACGCCGCGGAAATGTTCGCTTTAAGATTGTGAATTCTAGGGGCGCCTGGGTGGCGCAGTCGGTTGGGCGTCCGACTTCAGCCAGGTCACGATCTCGCGGTCCGGGAGTTCAAGCCCCGCGTCGGGCTCTGGGCTGATGGCTCAGAGCCTGGAGCCTGTTTCCGATTCTGTGTCTCCCTCTCTCTCTGCCCCTCCCCCGTTCATGCTCTGTCTCTCTCTGTCCCAAGGATAAATAAACGTTGAAAAAAAAAAAAAAAAAAAGATTGTGAATTCTGGGGCGCCTGGGTGGCGCAGTCGGCTAAGCGTCCGACTTCAGCCAGGTCACGATCTCGCGGTCCGGGAGTTCGAGCCCCGCGTCGGGCTCTGGGCTGATGGCTCAGAGCCTGGAGCCTGTTTCCGACTCTGCGTCTCCCTCTCTCTCTCTGCCCCTCCCCCGTTCATGCTCTGTCTCTCTCTGTCTCAAAAATAAATAAACGCTGAAAAAAAAAAATTAAAAAAAAAAAAAAGATTGTGAATTCTATGGTATACGAATTAGAACGGACATTTTTTCAGTTTACTTTTGTTTATTTTGAGAGTGGGGGAGGGGCAGAGAGGGAGGGAGACAGGATCCCAAGTAGGCTCCTCGCTGACAGCAGAAAGCCTGACGCTAGACTCGAACTCTCCACCCGTGAGGCCACGACATGAGCCGAAATCACGAGTCAGACGCTTAACCGACTGAGCCCCCCGGCTGCCCCTGTAGTTAAAAGAAAATGGTGGCGCCCCAATAAGTAAACCTTTAAAAAAGAGTCTGGCAGGGCGCCTGGGGGGCTCAGTCGGTTGGGCGTCTGACTCTTGATTTCGGCTCAGCTCATGATCTCACGGTCGTGACATTGAGACCTGCATCCGGCTCCTGGCTGACAGCTGCTTGGGATTCTGTCTCTCCTCTCTCTGCTCCTTCCCTGCTGTCTCTCTCTCTCCGCCCCCCTCCCTTCTCTCTCTCAATAAATAAATAAACCTTTATTTATTTTTTTTTAATTTTTTTTAACGTTTTTTTATTTATTTTTGAGACAGAGAGAGACAGAGCATGAACGGGGGAGAGGCAGAGAGAGAGGGAGACACAGAATCGGAAACAGGCTCCAGGCTCCGAGCCGCCAGCCCAGAGCCCGACGCGGGGCTCGAACTCACGGACCGCGAGATCGTGACCTGAGCCGAAGTCGGACGCTTAACCGACTGAGCCCCCCAGGCGCCCCAATAAGTAAACCTTTTAAAAAGAGTCTGGCAGGGCGCCTGGGGGGCTCAGTCGGTTGGGCGTCCGACTTCGGCTCAGGTCATGATCTCGCGGTTCGTGGGTTCGAGCCCCGCATCATCGGGCTCTGGGCTGACGGCTCGGAGCCTGGCATCTGCTTCCGATTCTGTGTCTCCCTCTCTCTCGCTGACCTCCCCCACTAGCGCTCTGTCCCTGTCTCTCTCTCAATAAATAAATAAGCTTTAAAAAAAGAATCTGGGGCCTCTGACATCGGTGCTGGGTCACACCAGCCCCGTGGTGCACGGACGCCGGGCTCACATCCAGGCTCACACGTGCTAGTGGGAGACCCTGGGCCAGTTGGACCTCGGCTTTCTCACCTGTGAAATGGGGAGGGTGGCAGGACCACCGCTCAGAGCAGAGCCTGCCCCTCAGGGCACCTCCCCCAGGCCAGACCCTCGCTCAGGACACGTCTGGGTTTTTTGGGGGGGTGGTTCCATGGTACAAGGCCACCGGTTCACTGAACCCGGGAGCAGCTCGGTGGCATTCAGCACGTCCAGCGTTGTGCACCCGCCACGTCTATCTGGTTCCAGAACATTCTCCCCACCCCAAAATAAAGCCCTGGGCCCGTGAGCAGTCACTGGTCACTGGCCTCCTGCTCCGGGCCCCGGCAGCCACCAACCTGCCTGTCTCTGCCCTTACCCATCCCACACAGGCCACGGAATGGGCTGTGCAGCATGTGACCTTTGACCTTCTGGCATCTGAGCCTGCCAGCGTCTGACAAATAGACCCGTCTCCACACGGTTATGTAAGCTGTCCTTCTCAAAAAAGTCTAACCCGACCTCAGATGTACTGCCTGGAGGGATCTTGGTTTGTGGTACTCCTCAGCCTGGAGTTACTCTGTTTATACTATGAAAATCCATGAATTCAGCGACCCACTTGAGGCTAAACAACTCACAGGAGCCCCCACCTGCCTCGGTGCCCGCCAGCACAGAGCGGGGTGCCAAGGCAGCGAGGGTGTGGAGGGCCCTGGGGTGCTCCTGGAGTCTGGCGGGGCGGGGGGGCAGGAAGCAGGTGGGGAGGGGAGGCGGGAGGGGGCATCAGCCTGGGCCCGGAGAAACACCTGGACGGCAGGTGAGGCAGCGAGGCCAGGTTGGGAGAATCCTGGGGCTGGGGCCCAGGGCTGGGGGGGGGGGGGGACTCTGATGCAGCCCCAGCCCCTGGCCTGTCCCCGTCCAAGCCCTGTGGTGACTCAGGCCGGCCGGGTTTCTGCATACCTGTAAGATGTCCTGCCAGGCGCGTGACTGTCTGTCCTCCCTCAGCAGGGCGGCTCAAGTCCGAGTCAGGCTGAGTCACCCCTCCAGGCCCTCCGCTAAGGCCTTCTGCGGGACCAGTCCGGGCTTCAGCGGGGAGCTGCTGAAGGGTAAGTACTGGAACCCTCCGTGTGGGAGGAGATGCCGGGGGAAGCGTGCGGTCCCCACGCCCGCCGGTGGCTCAGTCCTTTTCCCTCCGGGCCCTGGAGGACGCTGGCACCAGACCTGCCTGAGGGCCCCGCCCACCTGCCCCCAGCCCGGGAGACCCTCCCTGTCCCCCCCAGCCCCTGCCAGCCACCAGCCTGCTTTCTGTCTCTGGACTTGCCCAGTCCCGACATTTCACGCAAAAGGAACCCTACAAGGCGCGGCCTTTGGGACCTGGGTTCTCACTTCCCAGGATGCTTTCCAGGCTCATCCACACGGCGCCACGTGTCAGTGCCTCCCTTTAAAATGAACTTCATGGGGTGTAACTCATATCCATGATTTAAAAAAAATTAACGTTTATTTTTGAGAGAAGAGAGAGTCAGCAGGGGAGGGGCCAAGAGAGAGGGAGAGAGAGAACCCTAACCAGGCTCCACACTGTCAGCCCAGAGCCCCACGTGGGCTCCCACCGACTGTGAGATCATGACCTGAGCCACAGTGGGCTGCTTAGCCGACTGAGCTACCCAGGGGCGCCTCCTTCGCGGTGAAATGCTAACATCGCAGTGCGTTTTAAGCCATGTGTCCAGCACGACCTCAGTCACCACAGGACACGTCCGTCCCCCCGAGACCCAGGGATCCCTCTGCCCCAGAGCAGGGATCCGGTCTCGTGATCGCGGTGACCGAGCCCCGCCAGCGGACGCTGACGTCCGTCGGGGTCTCTGTGTCCAGCTGCCTGTACTGTGCATGGAGAGTTTTAAGGCTCGTCCACACGGGTGCTGGACTCGGTCTAGACCCTCGGGTTGTTGAGAATTTTCCCGCAATTTGTTTTTCCTTCTCTTGCTGATGGACGTTGGTTTCCAGCTCTGGGCTGTTAGCTGCAGTGAAACCTTTCCCATGCAGGACTTGGGGATAGGATTTCTGGGTTGTTGGGGAAGTTCATGTTTTGAGTTATAAAGCTACCAGAATTCTCTGCCTGGAGGGACACAGGTGTAGCCCTTCCCTCTGGGCCCGGGGCTGGAGGGGGCTGGCCGGCCAGGCCAGGGCGGGAGAGCCGGGAGCCTCCTTGGAAGCCCTCAGGCTGTCACCTTCCCACCTGTAGGGGTCCAAGAGGTGTAGTCCCACCCCACCCCCTCCCAGCGTTTCAGAACCAACACCACCTCCAGAGCAAAGGCAGGGGTGGGGTTGGGGGACATCCTTCCTTTGCTTAAGCAAAGTCTGAAGGCCTGAGATCTAACCTGTGCCCTGAGAAGCTTTGCCTACGTTCCCCCAGAGGAAGTCAAAGTCCTATCCAGAATGAGCTCTGACTTCAGTAGCACTTCCCGAGGGCAAGAGTCGGCTTGGGCCCCGGGGGCAGGGAGGTGCCCTGTCGTTCTGGAGGACTCTTCTAGAAGAAGCTGGCTCCTCTCCATTGCTCTACCTAATTCTCTCTGGGGCCTCTCCCACTTTCCAAGGAGGTAACTGAAACGCCCAGCGCCTGGAGGGGACCCACCTCATCCCTCTCTGCTACCCAGAGCCAGGTGGTGAGGGGGTGGGCAGGGTGGGGGAGGACGCTGCCCCCCAGGCCCACCTCCCCGCCGGCAAAGTGTCAGCCAGGTCTGAGGAGCAGGGAGCCTTGTGGGCAGGGCGGCAGGGACAGGAGTTGAGTGGAACTCCTGGTAACGACAGTAGTGTGCCCTCTCACTGTCCTACCGCAACGTCATTCACTAGGCCCATCCGAGGACCGCTTAGCAATTCTAGGCGAGGGTCGGCACGCAGCTTCCCCAGAGGGCCGGGTGGCAAACACGGCTTTGCCACTGCACAGACCACTGCAGTAGCCCTGCAGGTGCGGCCCGAAGCAGCCGCGCACAGTAAACAGGCTGGGCTGTGTCTCGATAAGGTGAGGACCTCAAACCACCCGAACGGGTCAGAGGACCTGGACGGACGTCTTTCCAGAGAAGACAAACGAACGCCCAGCGCTCACACAAGAAGATGCTCATCTTTAGGGAAATGCAAATCAACACCGGGGCGAGAAACCACTTCACGCCCACTTGGGTGTCTATTTTTAAGAACTCAAAAAATAACAAGTATTGGTGAGGATGGGGGGCGAGGGGAGCCCCCGTGCACGCGCGGCGGGAGTGCAAACTGGGGCCACCGCTGTGGGAAACAGTATGGAGGCTCCTCAAAGGAGTGAAAATAGAAGTACCCTGTGATCCAACCCTGCCACTTGTGTGGACGTGCCCCACAGAGTTCAAAGCAGGATGTTGAGATATTTGTACATCCCTTATTCACAACAGCTAAAATGTGGAAGAAACCCCAGGGTCCATCGACGTATGAATGGACAACGGGCAGTCAGAATGTGGTCTATCCCCATAACGCGATACTATTCAGCCTTGGAAAGAGAAAGAAATTCTGGGACACCTGGCTAGTTCAATCCCCACATGAGGCACAGAAATTATTTAAAAGAAAAAAAAAAAAGGAGGGGCACCTGGGTGGCTCAGTCGGTTAAGCATCTGACTTCGGCTCAGGTCATGATCTCACAGTTTGTGGGTTCCAGCCCCGTGTCGGGTCCTGTGCTGACAGCTCGGAGCCCGGAGCCTGATTCGGATTCTGCGTCTCCCTCTCTCTCTGATCTTCCCCCGCTCGCACTCTGTCTCTCTCAAAAATACATAAAACCTTTCAAAAAAAACCTTTTTTTAAAAAAAGGAAATTCTGACACCCGCGACTACACGGACGAACCTGGAGGACACGACGCGAAGGGAAAGGAGCCGTCATAAAAGACAAACACCGCGTGACTCCCCTTCCGGGAGGGCCTAGAGCAGACAGAGGGTAGAAGTGGGCGCCGGGGGCTGGGGTCAGTGTGGGGTGGGACAGAGCGTCAGGCCGGGAGGACGAGAAAGTGCTGGGGGATGACGGTGGCCACAGGGCGGTGCGGGTGTAGTTGGTGCCCCTGAACTAGACGCTTGAAAATGGCTAAGATGGCAAATTTGCAAGTTATGTTTGTTTCCTGTTTTTAATGTTTATTTATTTATTTTTGAGAGAGAGAGAGAGAGAGAGAGAGAGAGAGAGCATGAGCAGAGGAGGGGCAGAGAGAGAGGGAGAGAGAGACTCCCAAGCAGGCTCCAGGCTCTGAGCTGTCAGCACAGAGCCCGACGTGGGGCTCGAACCCACAAACCGTGAGATCATGACCTGAGCTGAGGGACACTTAACCGACTGAGCCACCCAGGCGCCCCCATCCAGCAACCATCTTTACCGGCCTGCTGGGCCCTTCCTTACTGAATTAAATACACCTCCAGTCCCTGATTTGTCCATATTTCTAGGAGAGTTTTTAACTTTTTGAAAATTACATGCGACACCCTGGGAGTCACAGTGACACGAGAATGCGGACTTCCATGTGTTTTAGGGCACACGGACCACCCCACACCCCAGCGTCCGCGCCAGACATCACAGACTGATCGCAGACCCCTCCTCACTCTCGCTCGCGCCGTAAGGCCCTGGGGACCCACCTCCAGGTCCTTTGAAATGACAGCCACTCGCCCTTCCTCTTGTGGGAGGTGACGGCGGCACTAGAGCCCTGTCTGGGTGGGTGTCATCTCCGCGGAAGGTGGAGTGTTTCTGTACGTTGAGCGAGGGGGTCTTTCTTGGGATCAGTCTTAAACTTCGTTCAACTTCCTTTTAAAGTTTCCTCACTGCTGGGGCTCCTGGTGGCTCGGTCCGTTAAGTATACAGCTCTTGATCTCAGCTCAGGTCCTGATCTCCCAGTTCATCAGTTCGAGCCCCACGTCGGGCTCTGCACTGACAGCACGGAGCCTGCTTGGGATTCTCTCTCTCCCTCTCTCTCTCTCTCTCTGCCCCTCCCCCACTCACGCTCTCTGTCTCACTCTCTCTCTCTCTCTCTCTCTCTCAAATTAAATACATAAGCATTTTTAAAAAATAAAATAAAATATTCACAGACCGGGGCACCTGGGTGGCTCAGTCTGCTAGGCTTCCGACTTCGGCTCAGGTCCTGATCTTATGGTTCACGAGTTCGAGCCCCACGTTGGGCTCTGTGCTGACAGTGCTGAGCCCGCTTGGGATTCTCTCTCTCCCCCTTTCTGCCTCTCCCTCTCTCTCTCTCTCAAAATAAATAAATCAACTGAAAAAAATAAAATAAAGACATAAAGTTTCCTTACTGTTTGCTGGGTCTCGGGCAGAACACTGGAGGGCAGAGGTGGACAGGACCGAGTCCTTGCTTTGGAGACGGATGCGCTGCAGGAGCCAGAGGGGGTGCGGGTTTTTTTTTTTTTTAATTTTTTTTTTTTCAACGTTTATTTATTTTTGGGACAGAGAGAGACAGAGCATGAACGGGGGAGGGGCAGAGAGAGAGGGAGACACAGAATCGGAAACAGGCTCCAGGCCCCGAGCCATCAGCCCAGAGCCTGACGCGGGGCTCGAACTCACGGACCGCGAGATCGTGACCTGGCTGAAGTCGGACGCTTAACCGACTGCGCCACCCAGGCGCCCCGGGGGTGCGGGTTTAAATCCTCGAGCGGCCGCGTAGCTGTGTGACATGGGGTGAGTCACTTCACTTCTCTGGCCCTCAGTTTCTCCTCCCTGAGGTGAGTGGGAATAGGGATCAAACCTACCCCCGAGGGTCACTGTGGCTGTGAGAGCCAGTTCCTATAGTGTTGCCTACAGGCAGCCCACATAGATCTCGTTCGGACCCTTTGCTAGGAGAGGGCCGCCCCGGACGGAGGGTCAGGGTGCCTGCTCACTCACCCTCAGCTGGGAATGTACGCCCAGGAAACCTTGTGAGTTCTGATCTGGAGGTCGCAGCAAAAGGTAGTGAGTGCACAGATTTGCAGATAAGGAATCTGAATAATGAGGGTATGCGCACCGACGATGAGAGAAGGGAGGAACCTGGAGGTGACCAACAGGGCCCGAGGAGCTGGAATTGGGTGCCTTGGGGGGCCTCCCCTCGGGGGCTCAGTAACCTGTTCCAAATGCAAAGCCTCCCCCCACCCCAGCCGGCCCCTAACTTCACTGTCCTTCCGGGAAAATCTCTTTCCCAGGGCGGGCTGGGCTCGTGCCCCGGGGACTAGCCCCCTCCGGCAACCCTGTGTCCCCACCCTCTGTCCTGCCTATTCTTCACACTCTCCTCTGATGCAATTTCATGACCTTTTGTGCAATTATCACCCCTCTTATCTCCCCATCTCCACCCACTCCTGAAGCCCTCTTACTCTGCTCCGGCAGCTCTGGGGGTCCTGGGCGAACGCAGTTGGTCCTGGACAACGGAGGGAATGGAAAGTGACCCCAGGGGTGCCGTGGCTGACCTCATACTGAAAAACAAGGGGCTTGGCCAGGAGACCCCTTGTCCCTCCCAGCTCTGGTGGCCTCTGGCCGCAGTCCAGTGTCAGGAACCTGTGTGTCCTGGGGCCTGGAGAAGGGCCTGGGTGCAGGCCCAGGGTTTCCAGATGTTAAGCGGGATTCCTTCCAGGGGAGCAGGAAGTATAGCTGCTGGGTGGCTCTGTGAAGGCAGCGGGGGGTGGGGGTGGGGGGCTGCCTGTTGGAAGCATCCACAGGCTGGTGCAACCACCCAGGGCCATTACTGCAGGCTGAGGGCAGTGAGGGGGTTGTGGGTACTCTGCATTCACAAAAGCAGTCGCTGAGCATAAGAATATTTCACCCTAGTGTCGGTCGCCTGGGTGGCCCAGTGGGTCGAGTGTCCGACTTCGGCTCAGGTCTTGATCTCAGGGTTCGTGAGTTCGAGTCCTGTATCAGGCTCTGTGCTGAAGACGTCTTTGGTGTAAAAAGGTGATTTTATTAAAGCTCAGGGACAGGACCCGTGGGCAGGAAGAGCTGCACTGGGGTTGTGAGGGGTGACTGGTTACATCCTATGAAGCTGAGGGAGGAAAAGTCAAGGGGAAGTTTCTTAAAAGGGATTTCGTAGGCTGAAGGAGACCCACAGATCACTGGAGGCCTGGCTGTTGTCAAGCTAAGGCTGTTTTCCTTCTAGCAAAGCATTAGCATTAAGACAGTACTAAGTTCCTGGATGTTAGGCTATTGATAAGATGGCCCTTTTCTCCAGATATTACTAAGATGTTTGTAAACTGATGGAGAAGCTATCAGTTTAACCATTTGTTTTCTGTCCTTTCCTTTGTCCTTGGACAGCCAGGAGTGCCAGAGGATTGTCACACAGGTCCCACCTGAGGGGGGCGGGGCGGGTGTTGCTAGGTCCTGCTTGCTCTCGGCTTGCCGTATGCTCCCTCATCACTTTGACCCTTCCCGAAGCAGCCACTGTTAACAGTTTCCTGTGTGAGAATCTGGCTCTTTGCCCTGCTTGGGCACATCACCTAATTTCTCTGGGCCTCAATGTTCTTATCTGTAAAATGGTGCTATAATAGCAAGTACCTCATGGAATCGTTGTAAGGAATACATGAATGAATACATACGGAAAGACTGGCTCATGGTCAGCCAGGGCTTAGCCACTATGCTATATATTATACATGCATATGTAACCTAGCACTATGTGGTACGTACAGGTACGTACGTATATGTGGTTGTCCATACGTGGTGGTCTGGTATACACACCCCCTTCCAGCAATTTTCTAAAATGACAACTAATAGCCCAGTTCACTGTTTTGCATGTTAATTACAAACTTTGGAGCACTTTACACCTAAGTACACGTATATTTAGCGCTGTGTCTGAGAATCTGCTGTGTATTATCCCCATGAAATGATTTATCTAACCTTTCCCTCCGATTTCCTGTGTTTTGGTTCCATTTGGCAGACAATTTGTTATGAAACAATATGATTTAAAATGCATCACCTGCAAAGCAGCCCTTATCTAAGAATTTGTCTTTTCTTTTTTTTTTTTACTAATTTTATTTCATTTTTATTATTTTTCAAGCTCTATGCCCAACATGGTGCTTGAACTCATGACCCTGAGAGCAAGAGTCACGTGCTCTACAGACTGAAACGGCCAGGTGACCCTCTAAGAATTTATTCAATGCAGCCCCTAGCCCTGGGGCTACACATGGCACGTCCAGCTATTAATGTGCCTGTGCAGACAGGAGGCAGCTGGCGAGGGACGTAGGGCACCGTCTCCCTTCCCCTTCCAAGTTCCCCCTGCAGCCCCCCAAGCGGCGAGTCCAGTGCTGGCTCCGCCCCGGGCCCGCTCAAGCCCCGCCCCCGCCAGGTCCCGCCCCGCCCCACCGTCCACTGAGCGCGGCCTCCCCGCCAGGCCCCGCCCCCACAAGGCGCCGCCCCGCCCCCAGTCCCGCAGCCCACTGAGCGCGGCCGCCCCGCCAGGCCCCGCCCCGTGTTCCGCCTCTCGGAGCGCACTGCGCCTGCGCCGGCGTCTCAGGCTCAGAGGCCCGGCGGCCGCGGCTCTTTTGTTTCCCCGCCGGAGTCCGAGCCGGACCCCGAATCCGAGCCCGAGTCGGAGCCGGGGAGGGATCCTCATCAGCGGCCCGGGCTGCGAGCGCCCCCCCGAGCGGCCTGCGGGGCTGGAGGCGGGCCCGGCCTGCCCGATGGGGCGCGCCCCCCGCCCGCCGCCCCCGGCCCGCGCCGCCGCCTGAGCCGCCCGCCCGCGCCATGGAGCCCGGCCGCGGCGGCCTGGAGGCCGTGGGCAAGTTCGAGTTCTCGCGCAAGGACCTGATAGGGCACGGCGCCTTCGCTGTGGTCTTCAAGGGGCGCCACCGGGAGGTGAGGGGCGCCGGCGGGCCCGGTCCGAGGCCCGGCGAGGGGGAGACCCCTCCTCCCTGCCGCACACCTGGGACCCCCGTCCCCGCCCCACACCCCGCGACGCTCTTGTCCCCGCCCCACGCCCCGGGCCCCGCGGGCCCCGCCCCAGACCCGCGGATTCTTATGCCCACCCCACTCCACGGGCCCTTCATCCCCATCTCCACATCCGGGGCTCCCTCGCCCTTACATCTCCCGGACACCTCATTCCGATCCCACACCGGGGGCCTCGCCAGCGGCACCGGAATCCCCCCAGGTGCTTACCTGGCCTGGGGGTGGCCTTCTAGGGTTCTGGGATTCCTGGCCCCTGAGGAACCTTTACGCTTGGTTTTCAGAAGCACGACCTGGAGGTCGCAGTCAAGTGCATCAACAAGAAGAATCTGGCCAAGTCCCAGACACTGCTGGGGAAGGAAATCAAGATCCTCAAGGTGAGCGGGTGTTGGAAGTGGTAGGGGAAGAGGGTGCTGGGTGAGCCTGCCTTGGTCATAAGAAACTTGGGTTTCTGTCCTAGGAATTGAAACATGAAAACATCGTGGCTTTGTATGACTTCCAGGTAAGGCTCCAGGCTGCATTCTCGGTGGGGAGGGGGTACGCTACCCTCCCAGGCTGGCCTGGGCACAGCCTGGTCCTAGACCAGCCAAGTGCTGGAGACCCTGGTCAGTGGTGGAAGGTTCTAGTCCGGTGTCTCATGTTGGGAGAAGGAGCTGAGCACCTGTGTGTATACATCTCTGTCTGGCCTGCCCAGGACTCTGGAGACTTGATTCTCCATTCTCGGCCCAGTTCTGGGCCCGGGCTTCTCAGGGCACGTTGGGAGGGCCCCACCGCCCCCGGCTGCCTGACTGCCACAGGCACCAGGGAGCACCCCCGTTGGAGTTACTCTGACTGTCCGAGGTCTGGCTAGCTACTGCACAGCCCTCAGGGGCTGTCTGGCCCTGTGGCCCTGACCATGGGTCCTGTCCCCGGCGTAGGCAGGCCCGGGGCAGGGCAGTCCTGCCGGCCTGGCCCACCTGTCTGGGCCGGCTGGTTGTTTGTTGACATTGCTCCAGCGGCAGGGCATTGGCCAGTCCCTTCCTGCGTCAGGCTGGGGGAGGGGAGGGGCCGAGGGAGATTCCTTCTTGCTGGCAGTTGGGGCCAGACAGCCCAGGCCCGAGCAGCAGCGGCTGGGAGGCGGTCAGGCCCAGCGGGCTCGGGAGGCCTCAGCCGGGTTTCCTCACCGCCCCCAGGTCCCCAGGGCCCGAGGTGGGGCCCCGCTTCGGCGAGCGTCCAGGACCCTGGACACCCAGTTTGGGGACGGGGAACCTGAGGCCGCAGATCTGCGGGCCAAAGTGCTGACTAATGATTTTGAAACCTGTTTACGGAGGCCACGGGACCAGCCCCTGGCTGAGGGGAAGTTCCCAGCCCGGCTGTCTGTGTTTTGGTGGCCTCCTCCCTCCTCCCCTGCTCTCCCCCTCCCCCTTCAGAGCTGGGCCGTGGCCTTGGGGGCTGTGGCGTGACGTGAGTTGACGGGCAGGGCACGGGTCCAGTGTGACAGCAAGTACCTGGAAGCCGGGCACTGGGCACAGAGACACTGTGTCCTGGGGCCGGGAGAGCGGCCCCCCTGCCTTCTCCGCCTCACACCTTTCCCTGTCCTCCCCCTCCTGGAGCCCCCGCCCTCCTTCCTTCCCCATCCCGCCGCACCGCACACCTGCTTGTGGGCAGCACTTCTTCCTCTCTTGCTGGCAGTGAGTCAGCTCCCCTGCTTGGAGGAGGCGCTCGCTCGGAGGCCCGTGTGGCCCCCCCACCCCCCGGGGCCTGGCCTCTGCCCTCACCCCCAGGGTGTGGGCTGGCCGTCTGAGTCCGTGGACTCCGCTGAGACACACGGGACCCGAGAAAAAATGGGCTTTTAAAACTAGGTAATAGATAACTTAGCTAAAAAAAAGATTATAAAGCGGACTTGGAAAAAGGTAACCCCTTTCCCTGTTGACACCCATCTTACCCCGGAGGCCCCCCCCCCCCCCCCCCCCCGCCCATACTGGTTGTTTCTGGATCTCTCCAGGGACAGAAACACGTTCTTACAAGCCCCTGTGCCACCACAGCGTCCACGGTCTGTGGGTATCTCAGGGAAGGATCTTTGTCACTCCACAGTGTCCCAATGTGTGTGAGAATTACACCCTTCTCCCAAGAAAATTCCCCCTGAACTCCTGCGAGGTTACTGACCCTAAACTAAGCTCACACGCTGAAGCTGGATGACCTACTTCAGTCCTGGCTCTGCCCCTTAAACTAGCTGTGGGTCCTTGGGCAAGTATCTTAACCCCTCTGGGCATCCATCTCTTGCTGTGTTAGAGACGATGGCGTTGTGCTCGCATCTGTGTGCACACTTGCTGTTCCAGTTGTGTCCGTGGGTGTTCCTTGCGGTCACATTGGTACGATCGCCCCACATTGCAGGGCTGACTTTGCCCAACCCCAGCTGAGGGCACGGGTGTTTTTCCGGGATTCTGACATGTCAGCAGTGTGGGAGAGACTGGCCTTGCCCTCACTCCCGGCCACGTGTGTATCTGTAGCATGGGTTCCTGGACAGGAGTCCCTGGGTAATGGGGGACACGTGCTTCTGGTTTGGGACAGTTGTCAGATTGCGGTCCCCAGAGGTGGGCCTGGACACGGTGCTGCATTCAGAAGGGCCGGTCTCCTCACATCCTTGCCAGGGGGGTGGTTATCAGACTTGCATCCTGGTGGAAAATGACATGTCCTTGTTTTTTCACTTGTCGTGAGTGAGGCTCAGCAGCCCGACGTGTGTATTAGGAAAACCACCTGTCCCACGCATGATCCCTGTTGGCCTTTAATCACTGAGGTTGGATGGCACTGTGCTTAACGACCGGCCGGCCCCCAGCCATATTGCCTTCCCTGAGCCCAGCTCCTCGATGTACTTTGTGTGACTTAGCTTGGGCAGGCTCGTCAGCCTCTTGGTGTCTCAGTGTTACCTGTAAAATGGGACATACCAGTACACCTGCGTCGTAGAATGGTTGTGATGAGAACCTGGGTCAATTTACGTCAGGTGCCTAGATCTGTGGCTGCTGTATAACAGGTGCTATATGAATATTGATTTGTAGGAGCTCTTTATATATTAAGGAGAGCCCTTTTGTGATTGATTACATTCTCTCAGGTTGTAGTTTTGTTTGTGGTCCTTATGGAATAGGGACATTTGTCAGGCTGATGTGGGTGGGGTGGGGGGGGAGGGAGCTTTGGACTGTACTCTGTTCTGAGACGCCGCTGACCATGCAGAGGCAGCTGCAGCCCGGCGCCTGGGGCCTTCCATTGAGGCCGCACCTGAGTGATCTGTGGTATCTGGACGTGCTCTTGCCCGGGGAGGGTGGCCGTTGCAGGAGGCAGGATATAGGACTGTGCCGCCCGCCGGGACCAGCCCTGCCAAGCATGCCCCAGGAGGAGGGCTGATGGCTACAGGCCTTGCCCTCCCAAGGCGGCTGGTTCCCACAGCTGGACGTGACTCACTCACCCAGGCCACCCAGCTGCGGACAGCCGTCCCACCTCCTGCTGACGTGTGGCCGGTAGGCACCTCTGTCCTGCTTTACTTTAGTGCCTTTCAGGACACTGCCAGTCCTCAGCCTTGCCCTCTGCTCTCTGAGAGGCGCCAGGGTCCCGGGGGCAGGGTGCGGGCCTTGTGGGTGCCCCTTGGCATCAGCCCCCGAGGTTAGGGCCTGTGAGTAGGCCTGAGGGTCTGGGCAGTTCTGGAAATGCTTGCAAACTTGTGTTATTGCTGTTTTACCGATTTTTTTTTTTTAACGTAAAATTGTGAAGCATAATACATCCTGGGCTGTAGGAAACTCAGATATTATGCTTTATGCAGCATTGGGCGGGACTCCTAGGTGAGGTAAGAGATAGAGTGTGCTGGCCCCAGGGACCCGGCCCCCGAGCTTCTCCCTGCTGTGGGCCCCGTGGCCCTGCCGTTCGCAGGGACCCCTCTCTGCCTGTGTGCTCTCAGCGCTGCGCTGGATCCCACGGCCAGCCGCCCGATCGGTGCCCTGGAGCACAGCTGCTGCTGGCACACGCTTGGCGTGTCCGTGGGCTCACTGGGTGTGCCGCGGCCAGGGCTTGGTGGCCCCCAGCGGTGTGTGTTCACTCGGTGTTCTCCGGGGATCGGGCCGGCTCACGCCCCCCTGCCCTGAGTGTCCCCCGGCATTTCCGAGTGGGGGGCGGTCCCAGCGCCAGGAGGAAGGGAGGGGGGGCAGGTGCCTCCAGGGAGCTGCCCGCACACAATGGGCAGCCGGGGAGGCTCCCCCGAGGAAGGAGGGGGGGCTGGGCCTCCTTCCCTTCTGGTTGCTGTCTGGCAGAACCCCGGGGGCGGCTCTGTTCTGGCTCCCCCGGGCTTTGACCACCTTCCTGAGCGGGGACGGCTGGCCCCTGAGGAGGTAACTAGGTCAGCGCCGGCCCACCCACCCGGCCCAGCCCAGGCAGGGAGTTGGGATCCTATTAAGCAAAGCACCTTAGCGCCCCATGGCGGGGTGGCCTCCTACGTGCCTGGATGCCCGTGCCAGGCTGCTCAGGACGCCTGGCTTGGCTCCAGGGCCTGTGGGACCCTGGCAGGGGCGGGAGAGGGCTCTGTTTCGTCTCCCTTGCACCTCAGGCTGGGGACCCTCACCCCCTTTTTTGGGACTGCACAGGGAGGTAGTCAGGACTCAGTGTCCTGCTCAGCCCTGCCCACCCCAGCCACATGGGGCAGGGTTGCGGGACCCCTGTGTGTCCTGTTTCCTTCCCTCAGGTGAGCTGTGATGTGGGCAGGACCTGCCTTGGCCTAGGGCGGGAGGTGGCCGCGGAGCAGTGAGGGCACCCGGTGTGGACATGGGGTCTGGCGGGCCCGTGCCTTGGCCACGTTTATGTTTCTTTCTTTTCTCTTTTTTCAAGTTTGGTTTTTTTGGGGGGGGCCGGGGAGAGAGAGAGAGATTTGCAGGGGAGGGGCAGTGAGAAAGGGGGAGAGAGGATCTAAAGTACGCTCCGTGCTGACAGAGAGCCTGGTGTGGGGCTTGAACTCTCGAACCGGCTCATGACCTGAGCTGAAGTTGGACCCTTAACCGATGGAGCCCTTCCCCCCGGGCCCCGGGGCCCCACGTTTATATTTCTGTATCAACGGGATAACGGGTCTCCCAGAACCAACCTGAAGATGAGAACACGCCAGTAATTCGCACCTGCCTCCCCAGGAGGTGAGCTGTCTCTGGGATGTGGCAGTCATCTGGAGCCGCGGGCAGCGCTCCCAGTCTTTTCAAGTGTGGGGCCCGAGTCTAGACTGACCCCAAGGAGGTGGCTTGGTGCCTGGAGCCTAGGTGGTCTCTGTTCACCCCCAGGGAGCTGGGGAAAGCCAAACTTAGCCTGTGTGGAGGCCAGCAGCAGTGGGACTCCAGGCCCGTTTGGGTTGTGCTGGGTGGACAGGGGCAGGCCGGCTGTGGCCACTGAGGCGGCGCTGACCCCTCCCGGCCCGCCGACGGGCCCCCAGCAGTGACTGGCTTGGACAGGGGTCTGGGCACGGAGCCTGTCTGCAGAAGGGCCCCACCCGGGGGCCGGGAAGCCTGCTGGCTGCACCATCTCCTGGTCCCTGTCAGGGCCAGCGACCGTGCCGCCGGGCTCTCCTGGGACCTGGCTTGGTGTTGGCCCAGAGGCAGGCCGAGAACGAGCTTCCAGGCCTGTGCGTGCTTCTGGGCCTCGCTGGGGAAGTGGCCCGGCCTGTACCATCCAGTGCGGTTAGGGTGTCACAGGCCTCTGAGGGCCCACCTCCCAGGTGAGGGGACAGATTGAAGCAGGAAGGGGCTGGTCTGAAGCTGTCGTCTGTCCCAGGGTGGTGGGAGACTCTGATGTCTCCCGACATTCAGGCTGGGTCACCCGAGCCTGAATGCCCCACGGTGAGGTTGGCTTGGTGCCCCGCCCTGGGCCCCAGCCCTACTGTGCTCTCTCTCCACCGGCCCTCTGTGCCCCCTGCCTGGGAGGGCCCGCTGGGGATGAGGCCGACTCCCGGCCAAGGGCAGAGGGACAAAGATCAGAGGGGGAGGAGGAACCTAGGCCTCACTCTGGCCTGCCGCTCCCTGACTTGTTCCCTGAGGCTCCGTGAGCCCCAGGAAGGCTTCAGAGTGGTCTTGGGAAAAGAGGCCTCCAGGGAGGCGACAAGCAAGCTGTGACCCGTGGGGATGGGGCATGCCTGGGGTGAGCAGCGGCCAGGGGACCCAGGGCCCGGGGGTTAGGGTCTTTGGAGGGAGGGCCCCTGCCATCACAGTTGGACGCTTGCCCTGGCCGGGGTGTGGGGAAGGGTGGGAGTGGGGCCAAGGCCCTGTGCCAGTGTCCTAGGGTGTCAGGCACCGGGTGGACTCGTTGTGACTTCTGCTGAGGGGACCTTCTTTCCAGGGGAGGTAGTTGCAGGCTCTGGGGCACTCCCAGATTTGGAGAGGGGAGGTGGGCTGGCCAGGGGTCTGCACCTACTGCTCCCGCATAGCCCTGGCATTCCTGCCAGTCCTGGTGGGTCACTCCCTGGGGACACCCGGGGGGAACCGATGCTGTGTGTCTGTATTGCCCGTCACTTTGGCCCTGCCTGTCCTCGGTCGGTGGGTGAGTTTCGGGCTGTTCTGAGAGCTGAAGGGGCCTGGGCCTGAGTCTCAGCTCTACCGCTCTGCTGTGTGGCCCGGGGCAGGGCACTTGGCTTCTCTGGGCTACTCAAGACCAGAGTGTTCACGGTGTCCCCGGAGCTCACTGGTCAGTAGTAACTGGAGCACGCCCGGCAGGCAGCGGAGGTGGCCGCGGTCAGGGTGATGGCAGGCAGGGAGCAGGTGGCCTGAGTGATGCCATCTAGCCCCTCCCTCTGCCCTCTGCAGGGTCCTGTGCCTGGAAGCTTCCCACCCCTCCTGGCCGCCAGTCCCTGCCCACCTGGCTGCCTCCGTCCTGGTCTCCGTGTCCCGTCCCGCCCCGTGTGTGTGCCTGAGACTCCCTGTAGTTGCCCGGGGTTATCTCTCCCCTGCAGCTGGCTTGGAAGGACCTGCCTGTGGGGAGAGCCCCGCCCCCCCAGTGACAGGCCTGGGAGCGAGGGGTGGGGCGTGCTTGGAACAGGTCCCGAGGGGCTTCAGTGTTGGTCTCACTCTGCGGGTACAGCCCTGCTACCCAGCCGTCCCCCCGGGTTGTCCTTGCCCTGGACACCCAGCCCTCCGTTGCAGCTCTGGGGGGGCTTCTCGTTTGGGGGGTACTGACCTCAGCGTGGGGTGTCACCCAGGACGGCAGCTTGTGTCTCTGCTCCGTACCCACCTTGAGTCTGTGCTCAGGCCCCGACCCGGCCACAGGGGGGCCGAGCCAGGAGACCACTGCCCCACCAAGCGTGGGTGGGGGGCATCCCTGGGACCTGAGCAGGGGTGGGGGGTGGTGGCCCACTGCTGGAGGTCAGGCCTCTGGATCGTTGTCAGGTGCCCCCCCCCCCCCAGAGGCCACTAGAAATGTCCTTGGAGCCATTTCCCTGCCCCTTCCCCGGCACCCCTTCGGGCCTCTCCCCACAATGCTTGGAGGGCTTCTGCCGGGTCACAGACTTGCCTCCCTGCACGGTGCGGGGGTGGGAAGTTGGGGTTGTGTGTGGAGCAGAGAAGGGGTTTATGCTGTGGCTCCCCGGGCCCAGTGGTGTGCCGGCACCGAGGTCTGGGGGCCTTGCTGCTGGCTGGCAGAGCCCTGGCCTGGGGGAGAGCTGGGGACGGCTGTCTGGGGACAGCAGAGAGGTTAAGAGCCTGCCTGCTTGGCTGACCTGGCTCCTGGGGCCTCGTTACTTGGCCGTGACTTGGGGATGTCAGTGGCTGCATCCAGGTGGAGGCGTCCTGCCTGCGGACGAAGCCTCTGCTGGTGGCACGGGGCCCCGTGGGTGCCGGCTGTTGGGGTCGGTGGTGGGGGCCGTCTGCGCTGGCCTGGGCCTTGGGCTCCTCGGTCTCGTGGGGGTGGACCCCGCTGAGGATGGCAGCGGCGCCCGAGGCCACGGGTGGCTGAGAGCTGAGCCGGAGGCCGGCCTGTGCTGGGCTCAGTGGGCTGGCGCCGACCTCGTGTGTTGGCGTCTCTGACGCTGGAATCGGGAGTGGCTTCTGAGGTTTGTGAGTCGAGGCCCTCGCACCCTGGCTGTGTCCTTCCTCGGGACCTGGGTGCTTCACTGGCTGGGTAGGGCGTCAAGCTGAGCCCTGTTGAAACCTCAGGGCTGGGCCTGACCCTGATGTTGACAGTGACCTGGGCAGTTGAAGGTTGTCCCCCCACCCACCCCCACCTCTCCCCGGACCCCAGCCTCCTGCCCAGACTTGGCACATGGAGTGCTCTGGTTGGCTGCCACTGCTGTCATTCAAGCCCACGTGCAATGACCTCAGAATCGAAACCCCGCGGCCCTGGGGCCCGGCAGGCCAGCTGTGCCCGTGCTCGCTGGCCTCTCGCGTGTAGCCCAGCTGGTGTTGAGGGCCTGGGTGCCGGGCGTCTGGGGCTCACTGAGGCCGAGGCGAGCTTCCTGGGGGACTGGTGGGGGGGGCCGGGTGGAGAGTGCTCCCCTCCACTTGTCATCGCCTCTTCTGTGTCCTGCAGGAAATGGCCAATTCCGTTTACCTGGTCATGGAGGTGAGTTCCTCCCGCAGGCCCTGCTGTGAGGACGGGGAGGCTGGACCCTGCTGGCTCCTGTACCTTGTCACCTGGGGGTTAGAAGCTGCTTGCACGTCTGTGGGCTTAGGCTTAGGGCCACTACGTCAGGAGCCCTGGCGGCCCTGGCAGGTGCCTGAGGGGCGGTAAAACGCCTCCACTGACCTCTTCGGTATGGATCGCGAGGGCCGCCTGGCCCAGGAAGGAGGCCGGCAGCACGGGAGCGGGTGTAGGGTGGTGGGGAGGACGGGCGGGGCGGGGGGAGGGTCCGGCTGGGCCGCTGACCGGGCTGTGCCACTGGTGTGTTGCAGTACTGTAACGGCGGGGACCTGGCGGACTATCTACACGGTGAGCGGACGCCCCGTGGCCGGGAGGGCCGCGTGCCCCGTCTCACCCCGGCCTCGCCTGCGAGGTGGCCTGATGTGAGCGAGGTCCCCGGGCTCGATGGAGGTGGCGGGTCCCCTGGTCCCCGCGGCACCTGCCGGGGAAGACAGAAGGGGCGGTGGGCCCCCGCTGGGGGCACAGACGGGGCCGGAGCCGTCGGGAACAGCCTCGCGGGACAGATTCGGTCTGGAAGAGCCCCTCTTGAACGGGGCCCTAAGTGGTTTGTGGGGAGGCGTTGCCTTCCGACGACCCCCCCCCCCCCCCCCGCCCCGGCCCTACAGGGTCCCCGAAGCGCTCGGCCGGCTGGGCTGCAGGGCCCCCAGCAAGGCCTGGCTTCCCACCCAGGGCGGTAGGCCGTCACCCACGCCCTCACCCCGGAGGGCAGGCCCTGGGGCTCAAGTGGTAACTGAGAAAGGGCATTAGGACAGCAGCACCTGGCGGTGGGTGGGGCGGTGGCACTGAGACCCCGAGGGGCTGGGCGGCCAGTGGGGAGAAGAGGCCAGCCCCCTGGAGGCGGGGAGCCCGACCCACCCGGGTGAGTCACTGCGGACCGCCCTGGAGGGCCCGGAGGGGTGCGTTGTGCTGGGGTTGGGGGGGCAGCCCCGCCCCCTGGGCGCCTGGGTGAGCCGCGCCCCCTTCTCCCTGCAGCCATGCGGACGCTGAGCGAGGACACCATCAGGCTCTTCCTGCAGCAGATCGCGGGCGCCATGCGCCTGCTCCACAGCAAGGGCATCATCCACCGCGACCTGAAACCCCAGAACATCCTGCTGTCTAACCCCGGCGGGCGCCGCGCCAACCCCAACAACATCCGCGTCAAGATCGGTGAGGCCGGGGCCGGCGGGGCCCGGGGCGCCGCGCGGGGAGCCCGGGAGCTTCGGCCGCCCTGCTCACGCGCCCCTCCTCCCCCGCAGCCGACTTCGGTTTCGCCCGCTACCTGCAGAGCAACATGATGGCGGCCACGCTCTGCGGCTCCCCCATGTACATGGTAGGTGGGCCGCCGCCAGCCCCTGCTGCCCCTGCTGCCCCTGCGGGGCCGGGCTCCCTCCCCTGGCCGTGGCCTCCCCTCGGGTGGCGGCCTGAGCGGCTGTGCCGCTGTTTCCCACCACCCCCGTGGCAGTCGGGGCACACAGGTCCGGTCACCAGGCGTGGCCGCGCCTCTTCTTGCCCCCGGCGCCGACCCGGACCGTTGACCCCACAGGCCCCCGAAGTCATCATGTCGCAGCACTACGACGGGAAGGCCGACCTGTGGAGCATCGGCACCATCGTGTACCAGTGCCTGACGGGGAAGGCGCCCTTCCAGGTGAGCGAGCCTCAGGTCAGGCGGGGCCGGCTGCTGATTTGCACCCCGGCGTTCCCCTCTGGGTCCCGGCTGGGCCGCCGAGGGCTACTGCCCTGCAGCCTTCCCCCACGAGAGTGCAGCGCAGCCACGGTCACGTCAGGGCCGCGGCTGGAGCGTGCGGGCTCCGGAGTGGTCCGTGTGCCCGCGTGTGTGTCTGGGCCGAGTCTTGTGCCCTGCCCCCCTGCCCGGGCCAGTGCTGGCGCGACGCACCGCGTTGGCGTCAGGCCGCGGGGCGCTGGGCGCCGCGTTTGGTGAGCGGCAGCCTGCTCGGCGGTGGGATTCCAGAGGGCGCGCTCGGGGCTCTGAGCCCACCAGGCAGCTCTCGCTGTTGCCAGCTTGCCCCTCAGCCTTCTTTGAGTGCCCGGTGACCCAGGCTGGCCCGCTGGCTCCCCGCACCCCTCCCGGTCCCTCGCCATCAGCCCCGGGAAGCTGGGGTGCTCTCTTGCTCTCGGCTGCACGCTCGCCCTGGGCTCAGTGCCTGGCACCACGGTGGTGTGCAGTGGGCAAACAGACGACCACATACGTGCCAGCCAGCCGCTCCCCATGGGACACAGTGCCCGTGGGGAGGGGAAGGCTTATTCTGGGGTCCTTTCCAGGGTGGGGCTCACGGAGTAGTTAATTTCAAGAAGCAAACCTCCAGTCATACCAGGGGCCTGGCCGCCTCGCTTCTGGCCCGCCTGACACTCCCCGTGCGGTCCCGGTGGTCCACGGCCTGGATGGGGGAGGAGGGGAGCCCGTCCCAGGAAGCCTGGAGGGCGTGTGGTGTTCGGACCAGGGCCCCGACTCTGGCCGGGGGACCTCCCAGGGGGCCTAGATGCTCATGCTGCCCTCCCCCCCAGGCCAGCAGCCCCCAGGACCTTCGCCTCTTCTACGAGAGGAGCAAGACCCTGGTGCCCACGTAAGTGCCCTCGCCTCCACCCCCCCCCCCCCCCGCCCCAGGTGGGCAGCCGCATCATGCTGTCTCCCGGCCCCACCGTAGCATCCCCCGAGAGACGTCCGCCCCGTTGAGGCAGCTACTGCTGGCCCTGTTGCAGCGCAATCATAAGGACCGCATGGACTTCGGTGAGCGAGGGCCCTCCTGGCCGTGTGCCCCCCACCCTGGGCTCCTGGATGCCCACGGTCCCTGTCCCGGCAACACGGGGCCGTGAAAAGCGCGGTTTTGCTGCGGGAAAGCCCCGGGCGGGTGGGGGGCCGGCCGGGACCGGGGTCCCAGAGGGAGTCTCGGGTGGCGCGGAGTTCCGTCTTTCCTCCGGGGGCCCCTGGGGCCAGGGCTCTCACACGCCTCACTCACCCACCCTCCTTCCTGCAGACGAGTTCTTCCATCATCCTTTCCTTGACGCCAGTGCCACTGTGAAGAAGTGTGAGTCCCCCGAGGGCCTGGGGGCCCCCAAGGCCGTGGGGGGGGGGGGGCTCGCGCACAGCCGACTCCGTGCGGCAGGTTTAGAGGGATAGGAGCTGGGGCTGCCCTTGCCGGTGCCCGGGTCCTCTGGGTGGGCGACGGCGGGTTCCGCTCAGTGCGCTGGTAGCTGTGCACCTGCTGCCGCTGGGCGGGCCTTGGCGGACTGGGGAGGGAGAGGTGGGGACGGTGCCCGCGCGCTGACCTGTGCCCTCGCCAGCCCCCCCCGTGCCCGTGCCCTCGTACCCGAGCTCCGGGTCCGGCAGCAGCTCCAGCAGCAGCTCCACCTCGCACCTGGCCTCCCCCCCGGTGAGTCAGCCGCGGGGGGCCCGACCCTGGGGTTTGGGGCGTGTGGATGTCCCACCGGGGTCAGAACGGCGCCGGGACGCTTGCCTTTATTTCTGTGGTTTTGTCTGATCCGCTCACACAAGGTGCGCCAGACACGTTCTGATGATGAAACGTCGAAGCGTGAGAAGCTGGCAAAAACCCCTTTTAGCCGCTCCCCCCCCCCAGCCTTCACGTCCCAGAGGCTGACCCGCTAGGTGTGGGTCCGTGTTCCTCAGGGCCTCCGTGAGCGCTGGTGTGCGCTCACGGGAACGGGGGCAGGGAGGCCTCGAGTCCTGGGGACCGCCGGGGACTCCCCGGTGCCTCGGCACGGGGGCGGGGCGAGGTCTGCGAGGGTGCGCAGAGCTGGGGGGCCAGGGCCGTGCCGGAGGCAGATGTTCGACGCTTCATGATAGTGAGCGCGCACGGCCTCCCTTTCAGGCCTTTGCGGGCCCGTGGAGGAGCGGGGGCAGGGCTGTGTGTCACTGAAACAGGGGTCTCCCCAGGAGCTCCGTGCCAGCTGGGGGCACAGCGTTTCAGAAACCGATGGGAGAAGGGGTGCCCCCTGGGGAGGAGAGCGGATCGTCCCCTTCCTCGGCGCCCAGCAGCCCCTTTTCCACCCGGGCCCTGGGGCCGGGTCTCAGTGGCCTCCCCTCTGACCCCCAGTCCCTCGGGGACATGCAGCAGCCGCTACAGAGGACACTGACGTCCCCGGCCGACGCTGCTGGCTTCCTGCACGGCTCCCGGGGCTCCGGCGGCAGCAGCAAGGACTCGTCCTGCGACACAGATGACTTTGTCATGGTCCCGGCCCAGTTTCCAGGTCGGGGGCCAGGGTTTGCTTCGTTGTGAGCTTGCGTGCGTGTGCTCGTGACGCTTTCTCTGCCTGTGGGCCCTCAGGGTGGGTTCTGGGAGCCGTACTGCGTCAGCCAGGCGAGAGTCCACGCCAAGTCCTGCCGGTCACCCGTGGGTGGTGCGGACCGAGTGCCTGTGCTCAGGCCCGGCCCTCCCCCCCACCCGCCGTGCAGAGCACCTGCTCGCAGGAGGGAGCTGCCAGGGCAGGGCTCAGGCCTCTGGGACAGGCCCGGCCCCTCCCTAAGCCCGCTCCGGGGGTCCCGGTGTCCTCTCATGCCCCTGGACGTTGACACTTCCTTTTGCTGCCCTTGGCCATCTCATGACTTGGGTCAGTCAGACAACGGGCCCACGTTGGGCAAGGCGAGGAGGACCATTGGAGAGGTTGATGGGGCAGGTGCGGGACCCAGGGTGCCAGAGGAGGGCTTAGGCCCGGACTGGGAGCCGGGGGTGACCGGCCTGGGCTTGGCTGAAGGCTGGGGTATGCACAGAGCACCCAGGGTCTCCCTCGAGAGCCCCGAGGTCCAGTCAGGGAGAGGGAGTCCCCGGTGCACATCACAGGGGGACCTGGGAGCACGGCTTCCTCCCCCACTTTGTCTCACGAAGCCGCCCTTCCTGGAGCCTCCAGCCACTCCCTGGAATTGAGTGTGGGGTCACCCGGGAGCCGGGGTGGGTGAGGTGGCCCAGGGGGGGTGGAACGCACACTTGTCCTGATGCCCAGCCTGCCCCGTCTCCCACCCGCAGGTGACCTGGTGGCCGAGGTGGCTGGAGTCAAGCCCCCACCAGACAGCCTGATGTGTAGTGGGTAAGCCCCCTGCCCTTTGCTGCCCCCTAACCGTTTTGGGACACGGACGTGCTGGCTCCGGCCGGTCGTTCTTCTGCCCTGCCTGGGTCCAGTCGGCCTGAGGTGTGTCCCGCCTATGTGCTCTGTCCCCACTAGGAGCTCACTGGTGGCCTCGGCTGGCCCGGAGAGCCGTGGCCGGACCCCTTCTCCTTCCCCACCCTGCAGCAGCTCTCCAAGCCCCTCCGGGTGAGCAGAGGCTGGGGTGGTACAGTGTTGGGAGTGGCCCAGAGGCAGGGTTAGGGCCTCCAGCCCAGGTCTGGCTTTGTAGATAGCACTTGAGTCTGGAGGTCTTGTCTCAGTTCGGGCCTCGAGGACACTGGGCTTCTCATGGGTGGTGGCCCACGGGACGGGGCTGTGGTCGGAGGGATGTAGACCCGGGAGCGGGGAGCTGTGGGGACTGCTAGGGACCAGTGTGGCCACCACCCCGTCCCCATCCTGCAGGGCTGGGTGGGCTCGGGTTCCTAGAGCCCAGGTCGGGAGCAGGCCCAGCCTCACTGTCCTTTGCCTGGCCTTTTTCCACATGTCCCAGTGGCTGGTCCCATCCAGAAGCCCCTTGGGCACAGTGTGCATGGGGTGGGGTGTGAACAGTTCCTGCTGCCTGAATGGTGGCAGTGCTGGGCACATGCAGAGGTGGGGAAGCAGGTGGCCCGGGTGGCCTCTGCCCCAGGATGTTTGAGCCTGGGGTTCAACCCGGTGCACTGTCTCCCTCGACCGCCCCCCTGCTTCTCCCTACCACAGCCGGGCCGGCGCGTTCAGCAGCAGGTGCGGTGTGTCTGTCCCCATCCCAGTGCCCACGCAGGTGCATAATTACCAGCGCATCGAGCAGAACCTGCAGTCACCCACCCAGTACCAGACCGCACGGTGAGTCTAGTCACCCCTCACCACCCACCTCTGTGATTACAGGGGCTCCCCCTAGCGGCAAGGCATGCCCTACGGCGCTATAGTAAGGATCCCACTACAGGGTTGTCTCACATGCACAGGTGTGCAGGCTGTGCACTGTGTGACTCTCACCGTCACAATTTACATTGTGGACATGCAGAGATCCTACATTTATTGGGACAGCTTTCTGGCAGATATCACTATCGTGTTTTGTCTTAGAAAGACCGAGATGGAGCCCGTAGGTGAGGAGGAGAGAGGACCAGAGGGAGAGAGAGTGAGAATCCCAGTATCTGCTCAGTGCAGAGCCCGACTTGGGGCTCGGTCTCACGGCCCTGGGATCGTGGCCTGAGCCGAAATCGAGAGTTGGATACTCAACCGACCGAGCCACCCAGGTGCCCCTACAAGACCCGATATTGATTTCTCACTAACTCCAGTCAGCACAACAGGAGGAGGCCTTTCTTTTGTAATTCCCAGAAGGCCCTGTGGGCCAGTGTCGTCCTGGCAGGGACTGTGACCTCAGGCGTGAGGATGCCCCCAGGAAACACGGGGTCTCTACTCCCTAGTTATCGCTGTAGGCAGGAGGGTGAGGGGCCCAGTCCTCCCGAAGGCTCCTGGTGAGGCCCGTTTTTTGAGTGGAGGAGGACGAGCCATCTGGCCTGGCCGTGACCCTCGCTGCACGTGGCTGGGGGCCTCACCTCATGCCTGCTCGTGCCCCCAGGTCCTCTGCCATCCGCAGGTCGGGCAGCACCAGCCCCCTGGGCTTTGCCCGGGCCAGTCCGTCGCCCCCGTCCCACGCCGAGCACGGAGCTGCCCTGGCCAGAAAGCTTTCCCTGGGCGGGGGCCGGCCCTACACACCATCTCCACAAGGTGAACCTGGGCGCCCTGGCGGAGGATCCTGAAGCGGGCCTGGGCATCTCCCCGGGCTGGGGGGGCGGTGGGGAGACTGGCCGGCGTGACCCTGGTGATCCCTCTCTCCTCAAGCTGGAATCATCCCCGAGCGGCCGGGCTGGAGCGGGGCGCCCTCCCCACAGGCACCCGAGATGCGGGGCGGGAGATCCCCTCGTCCAGGTAGGTGCGGCCCTGGCCCCGGGGCAGGAGGGCAGAGCCGGCGAGGGCTGCCTCCCTTCTTACAGTTAGGGGAAGGCGGGAGCCCCGCCAGACGGTTTTCGCCATCTCAAGCTCAAGCCTGGAGACCGTACGGGTGCACTCGGGGATTCAGCCTCTGCGTCCACCACACAGTCTGCCTTGTGCACCGTCGGAGCGGGGAGGGTGGAGGGGATAGTTAAGATTGAGGGCCTCACGTACACGCTTCTGCCTGGTGGTGGCGTGTGCCCGGCTGGGTGGCCCCCACGTGGCAGTGACCGGGTCCTGTCCTGTCCTGTCCCAGGCTCCTCTGTGCCCGAGCACTCTCCCCACGCTGCCGGGCTGGGCTGCCGCCTGCACAGCGCTCCCAACCTGTCTGACCTGCACGTTGTCCGCCCTAAGTTGCCCAAGCCCCCCACGGACCCGCTGGGGGCCGCGTTTGGCCACCCCCAGTCCAGCCCCCCGCAGCCGTCCCATGTGCTGCAGTCCTGCCGGCCCCTGCGAGGCTCGCCCAAGCTGCCTGACTTCCTGCAGCGGAACCCCTTGCCCCCCATCCTGGGCTCCCCCACCAAGGTAATGGGGCCGGGAGCTCGGTGGGGACAGGGAGGCGGGGAGGGGCCGGTCCCGGGAAGACCTCAGAGGGTGGCTCTGTACTGAGGACCTCTTCCCGTGCACCTGCACAGGCCGCCAGCGCCCTGCCTGGCAGGGTTCCCAGGGGACGGGGCCTGGGAACGGGGAGCTTTGGGCCCAGAAATGTGAAAGGTGCCACACGTGCTCCAGGACTGCCCTGGGCAAACTAGTCTCCTCAGCCCTTGCCGTAGTTCCCTCCTCTGTGAGGTGCGGCCAGGCCCTGGAGGCACGGCGGCGGTCCTAGGGGCGTGCGCGTGCGTGGAGGCGCGGCCACGGGGGGGGGGGGGGGTCCTAGGGACGTGCGCGTGCACGTGCGTAGAGGGTATTGCGCTTCCTCCCGCACGTGCCGGTCTTGTGTCTGCGGCGCAGACCTGGGGGTGGAGGCCGCGTGGGTTCTGGGCCGCTGATGCCTTCACGGCGGCCCTTCTCTGCACCCTGTCTGCGCCTCCTAGGCTGTGCCTGCCTTCGACTTCCCCAAGACCCCCAGCTCCCAGAACCTGCTGACGCTCCTGGCCCGGCAGGGCGTAGTCGTGACACCGCCTCGGAACCGGACGCTGCCCGATCTGTCAGAGGCCGGACCGTTCCAGGGGCAGCAGCTGGGCCCTGGCTTGCGGCCCCCCGAGGACACCAAGAGCCCCTTCGGCAGGTGTGCGGCAGGGACTCCCGCCGTCGCGTTCTCTCCGGGGAGGGAGGAGAGGCCCGAGTAGGCCTGTGTGTGGGGAGCGGCCTGCTCTGCACCGCTTCCCCCGTGACCCTTTCTGAGTCTCACCGTGCGCGTCCGTCCGGTGGGGGACGCTGCCTGCTCCAGGGTGGGTAGAAGACCGCAGGGCCAGCATACGTGCCACCAGTGCTGCCTGCGGTCTGGATGCGGCAGGCTGCGCTCAGGCCCTGCCTGGGCAAGGACCCACAGGCCGGCTCATCCCCGCTGCTCACCCCGCAGGTCCCTCAGTACCGGGCGCCTCACCGATCTGCTCCTTAAGGCTGCGTTCGGGACCCAGGTCCCTGACTCGGGGAGCACGGACAGCCTGCAGGAGAAGCCTATGGAGATCGGTGGGTGGGCGGGGGCTGCCCCGCCGTGGGGGTGGGGGTGGGGGTGGAGGCAGGGCGCCGGCAGCAGGGCCCCGAGCGCGGCTTCTCTCCTGCAGCGCCCTCTGCCGGCTTCGGAGGGACCCTGCACCCCGGAGCCCGTGCTGGGGGCGCCAGCAGCCCATCTCCCGTGGTGTTTACCGTGGGCTCGCCCCCCAGTGGGACCACACCGCCCCAGGGCCCCCGTGCCAGGATGTTCTCAGGTGAGGACCGCGTGGTGAGCCTCCAGGCTGCAGGGGGTGAGTGGTCCACGCGGATGGGTCGGGATGGGTCGGGAAGCCTGAGGCTCTGACATCCTCACACGAGGGGCAGGGATAATGCCCACAGCACCCGCCTCTGCGGCGCTCTGGGCGCACGAGCCCCGGGCCACGCAGACGCCCCCAGCTCTGGCTCCTGGACTGGGGGGGACCCGCCTGCAGCAGGGGCAGGAGCCAGGGTGGACGGAGTTCCCGAATGTGAACTGAGGCCAGCAGCCGGAGGGAGGGGCGCCCAGTCGGGGTTGGGGAGGGGTCTGGAGGCGAGTTGTGTGGGGAGCGCGTCCTGCATGTGCGAGTGTCACAGCTGGGGCCCTGTCCCCACAGTGGGCTCCTCCGGCTCCCTGGGTTCAGCCGGCTCCTCCTCTGCCCGTCACCTGGCTCCTGGAGCCTGCAGCGAGGTGGCCCCGGAGGTCCCGGCCCCCGGCCACTGCCGCAGCTTTGCCGATCCCGTCACCGCCAACCTGGAGGGGGCCGTGACCTTCGAGGCCCCCGACCTCCCCGAGGAGACGCTGATGGAGGTGAGCCCCGCGTGCGGCAGGCCCACGGACGGCGGGGCCGGGGTGGGTCGCAGCCCCCACTTAGCTGCCCGCTTCCCCCCAGCAAGAGCACACCGAGATCCTGCACGGCCTGCGCTTCACTCTCGTCTTCGTCCAGCACGTCCTGGAGATCGCGGCCCTGCGGGGCAGCGCCGGCGAGGCGGCCGGGGGCCCCGACTTCCAGCTGCAGGAGAGCGTGGTGGCCGACCAGATCAGCCTGCTGAGCCGGGAGTGGGGGTGGGTGTGCCTGGCGGGGCCTGGGGTTGGGGGAGCGGGGGAGGCGGCCTGGGGGCCGGGGTCTCCGAGCCCGAGCCGCCTGACGCGGGTGCCGCCCTCCAGCTTCGCGGAACAGCTGGTGCTCTACCTGAAGGTGGCCGAGCTGCTGTCCTCGGGCCTGCAGACCGCCATCGACCAGATCCGGGCCGGCAAGCTGTGCCTGTCGTCCACCGTGAAGCAGGGTCAGTGCTGGAGGCCAGAGACTGGGCATGTGAGGGTGCGGGGGGGCCGGGGAAATGCCTGGACGGAGAGGCCAGGTGGAGGTGGGTGGGAGGGGGTCACCTGGGAGCAGCGGGGGCGGGGGGCGGGTGGTCCCAGGGAGGGGCGGGGAGGTGGGACGACGGCAGTCCCGGGGGTGGCCTGAGCTGACGGGGGCGGTGCCCGTCCCCCCGCCTGCCCACAGTGGTGCGGAAGCTCAATGAGCTGTACAAGGCCAGCGTGGTGTCCTGCCAAGGCCTGAGCCTGCGCCTGCAACGCTTTTTCCTGGACAAGCAGCGGCTCCTGGACCGCATCCAGAGCGTCACTGCCGAGAAGCTCATCTTCAGCCACGCGGTGCAGACGGTAGGGCGGGTGGGGCGGGCGACGGCAGCGTGGGGGCCGGGGTGGGGCATGAGTCGGTGCTGGGCTGGTGCCCTCCGGGCCCGGTCTGGCACCGGGAGCCCGCCTGGCTTTTGGCCCCAGTGCCGGGGCTCCGCAGCCCAGGGGGCATCCCTGGCCACACCCCTCTGCGAGAGCGACTCCGTTTCCCCAACTGTGAAGCCAGAGGCCTGGTTCTCAAGCTTCTTGGTGGGTGAGTGTTCTCCGGGAGAAGCCGCTGCGGGCAGCCGCGGGAGCCTGGGCCTTCTGTGCTTCCGCGGCTTTGGGGTCTTTCTGCCTCCAAAGAACGGGCTCCGAGGAGGCGGCGGTTCCCGCGAGAACGCGTTTGTGTAGCCTAAGCGCGCAGCCTGAACAAAGGTCTGGGGAAGTCGGCCTCCCCCTCCCTAGCGGTGACCGCTGGTGAGTTAGGCCATCGCAGGCAGTAGTGAGCACGCCTGCCAAGGGGGCGCCCTGCCCGCCAGCGCCGGCCTACTTGGGGCGGTGTTGGCCGGCTGGTGGCGCAGGGCTACGCGGGCCCGTCTGGGCCTCCGAGTGGCACCAGCAGCCCTCACGGCATGCCCCCGATGTGTGTGCCAGATGGTCCTGGGGACCGCCGGGCCCGGTGCGGGGCTGCCAGGGCAGCTGGGCTGAGCCCCCCGCTTCCCCGGAGCAGGTGCAGTCGGCCGCCCTGGACGAGATGTTCCACCGTCGGGAGGACTGCGTCCAGCGCTACCACAAGGCTCTGCTGCTCATGGAGGGGCTGCAGCACCTCCTCGCCGACCAGGCAGACGTGGAGAGCGTTGCCAAGTGTGAGTGCCGCAGGCCAGCCCCGGAGGGGCGGGGAGAGGTGGGCAGCTCGGGTCCCCTGACGGTGTCTCCCTCGCCACAGGCAAGCTGTGCATCGAGCGGAGGCTGTCCGCACTGCTGACCGGCATCTGTGCCTGACTGCGGGGTGCCGAGGGGCCGGATCTGCCGATCCCACAGGCTTGGGGGCGGCCAGCTGGCCGGGCTTGAAGGGACAAGCCTGCGGCCTCGGTGCTGCTCGCTGGCGTCGGGAGAAGGTCGGGGGCTCCCGCAGAGCCAGGCCTCGAGTTGCGCGTCCGCATCCTGAGCTCTGCCGCGGTGGGCTTCGGCGTGCTGGGAAGGCCCCGGGCAACCCCGGTCCAGGCCGGGGCCCCCGCCTCGCAGGTTGGCAGAGCTCTCCCGGCCAGCAGTCACGACTTCCCTCGGCCGCCTCGCTGGCAGCGGGGGGCGCGTGTGGCCGGACCGCCGGGCGGCCCCGATGCCCGCCGCCGCGCGGAGGATGAGCAGAGGCCCCGAGACCGCTCTACCCAGGAAAAGGTGCGGCCCCCTGGTCCCCCTCCTTCCCCAAGACCACCCACCCAGCTTTGTGAATCACGGAGCACTTTATGCAGGCGGCCCTGGAGCAGGACTGCCCGCCAAGTCCCGCGTGTTGCTGCGGGGCGTGTGTATATACCTATATACATATATACATATATACATAGTCGTGCGAGCGTGTGCGAGCGTGTGCGCTGTGCCTGCTGCCGGGACCCTCTCGGGGAGACACAGACCTCTTATTTAAATGTTCTTGTAGGGACAGACAGTACGAAGCACCAAGCTTTCTGAACCCAGGACAGACGTTGAAGTCTATTCCACTTTACTCCTGAAATGTGTCTTATTTTTCTGCAGCTCTTTTTTTTTAACAGAAGAAGACAATTTGTAGTTTGTTTTGGAAGGGTGGGGCAGGACGGGTGGGCCCTGGTATTGGGCGCACACACGTGGGTGGAGGTAGGAGGTGTCTGTCACGGTGGGCCCCTCCCCCGCCCTGCCCCGCCCCCGCCGTCCCCGCCCCGCCTGACCAGGGGCTGTTTTGTGCAAAGTCTCCCATCCAGCTTTCACGGTGGGTTTTGATGCCAAAGTCGTGTGTGGAGCTCCCCCACCCCCACCCCAGGCTGGGTCCTGGCTGCCCCTGGGGAGCCCGGGGGTCTTCCTGGCCTGCCCCGCCCTGCCTCGCCCCCCTCGTCTATATCCTGGAGAGGGCAGAGGAAGCCTGCCGGAGTCCAGGCACCCTGGGTGAGGGGTTTAATGTCTTACATCAAGACACAGACATCTTTGTGTTTCTTTCTTTGCAATACTTGAAATATTGCCACTGTGCTTGGACTTAGAACCAGCCCCGCGACTTGTTCCTCGCTGCACGGAACGTGTTCGTATTTATTGCTTTATGGTCGGCCGAGACCCAGGCCACCGGGACGCTGGTGCCACGGGAGGGGACTCGTGGGTGCCCACGCGGGCTGCCAGCGGATCCTGTTCTTTACGAGACAGCACCTGACTCTTGGTCTACTTTAAAAGGAGTTTTGTGTGACCCCCCCCCCCATTTGCATTAAATTGTGTAATACCGATTTAAGGAAATAAACCTTTGGAATTGAGTGGGTGTGGCTGACGGTTGATTTGTCACCATCTCTAGTGTTGTCACACACCGCGTTCCGGGTGGCCTTCAGTAGCACAGGAGTCTGGCCCTGCATGTGCTGGCTGCTGGGCTTAGCCTGGGGCACAGACCCCCAGGGCTCAGGTGTGCAGATGTGAGTTTGAGGCCGTGTCCATCCCCCGGGGCACCAGGGCCGCCTGTCCTCGTCCCTGAGGGGGTCCGGGAGGCGGTGCGGGTTGTGAGGGGAACCAGCGCTGGACTGCTCCCTCTCCAGCGCTCTGATTCCGGCCGTGCTGTGGTTGGTTGCTTTTCCTTTACGGCTGGTGACCTTCGGCATCATTTCATGTGCTCGATGGGCCGCTCTTAGGATTGCATTTTTAAAGCTACAGCTGTTCTTGTGACTTAAAAATACCTCATTACCGAAAAGGCTAACCGCAATAAGACATGAAAGCTTGTGGGGAGGTGGTGTCAGAGGCAGCAGAAGGTGGGGCCTGGAGGCCCGGGCCCCGGAGGCTCCCTGCAGACCCTGCGGTGCTGGTGGGGAAGGGGGCGGGCTGGCGGGAGCCATCCGCTCTGTGGGGCTCCTGGTATGTTAGTAACAGGAAGGAACGCCCAGGGGATTAGGACAGTCATGGCGTTTTGTTGCTAAATTAGACTTCAGAGTGCCCACACTCCCCACCAGCCCTCCCTCCGTTTCTCTGATTGTCCACACCTTGGGTGGGTGGGGGACATGTGGACCTACGAGGACACACGCCATCTCCCTGGGGCCATAGTACACGTTAGGGCCCACTTGCTGCCGTCCGTCTGTGGGTCGGACAGATGAACGATGATGTGTATCCACCATCACGGCATCACACAGAGCAGCCTCACTGCCCCCTGACCCTCTGTTCTGCCCATTCCCTCCCCCCAGCCCCGGCAAACCGGGTCATTTCACTGCTGCCATAGTTTTGAGTTTTCTAGAATGTCCTAGAGTTGAAATCATATAGCCTGCAGCCTTTTCGGACTGGTTTCTTCCATTTAGTAATGCACGTTGAAAGTTTCTTCACGTCTTCATGGCTCACTTCCTTCTAGCTCTGAATGTTACTCCGTTGTCTGGATGGATCACTTTATCCAGCTCCAAGTTTTAGCAGTTATAGCTAAAACTGCTATAAACATCCCCTGTGCAAGAACCTGGTGGTAAAGGGCGGGCCCAGGAGGGCTCGTCCTGGGATGCAGCAACTCTGCGGGAAGGACTGGCTCCTTTCTGTCCCAGGACCTCACGCGTCCCTGCACGTTCCGGGCACATGCACAGGGGCCCTTGGCCAGGAGGACCAGGCTCAGGCTAGCCACCGGAGCTGGTGGGGTCCGAGGAGGGAGCCGGTATGGGGGTCTGCTCCCCACACAGTGCACTGCAGGGAGCCTCTCACCTGACCTGTCACGGTGCGTACCTTCTGCCTGCTTCGCCCCTACCGGGACCTTGGGCAGGCTCAAGGAAGGAACAGGTGCCTCCATCCTTCCCAGCCGATGGCCTGGCTGGGGGGGGGGGGGGGGGGGCTCCTCAGGGGCTGCACGGGGCACAGCCTGGGGGCTTGGGCCTGCCCCTGAGACAGACCTCCACCTGGTCTGGGTCTCTGTTCCAGCACTGAGAGCCCTTGGCTCACGTGTGGCAGGGAGGCCCAGCCTGCGGCCTCTGCATCCACCCCTGCCAGGTCTCGGTTGGCTTAGTCCTGGACTCCTGTGGGTGCCCTCCACCTGGGGCTGCACGGCCATCTCCTCGGTGGTGAGGGCCAGGGTGGGGCCTGTGCCCTCAGAGCTGCCAGAGCAGGGAGGGCGCATTCCCTGCAGAGGGCATCTGTGGGAGGAGGGTGGGGGTGCCCTCCGCAAAGACAGCCCAATGCTTCCTAAAGCTGCTGAGCCACTGAGTTCCCTACGTCACACATGACCGGGCCCTTCTGTCAGCCCTGGAACCTGGGGGCCCCTCTCTTCCCTCCTGCCGAGGGCGTGGGGGCTGTCCTGGGGGTTGTTCAGCACAGGTGAGCCATCCTCTGTCACCTGCATGAGTTCCTTCTCATCTTCACCTTTAAGCGTGGAGTGTGGTCCAGGAGAGACCCCTGTCAGCAACCACTAAGCCCCGCAAAACTACGGGGACGTGTGCATCCGGTTTCTTTCATTGCGGGCAGTGTTTTCAAGGTTCACTCACGTTGCGAGCGTGCGGCCGGTTCTTACGGTTCGCTTTGCACACGACACTTTTTACTTTGTGATGCCCTATTTATTTTGCCGATTGGTTGTTCCACTGTGCGTGCCCCCACTAGAACGGGAGCTTCACACCTACTGAGCGCCTGGTCCTTCTCTTCGCTGACCCAGCGCAGGCGCTTCCTGCCGCCTCCCGAGCCCCCCGGACCAGAGATGAGGCACCTCCGCCACCGCCTCCAGCCCCCCCCCCCCCGCCCCGTCCCCACAGGGCCCTACTCAAGGTTTCCCCGAGGACCGCGCTCCCTCCCCGACCCCCACGTATGCCCCA
Source organism: Lynx canadensis (assembly GCF_007474595.2). Taxonomy (NCBI): domain Eukaryota; kingdom Metazoa; phylum Chordata; class Mammalia; order Carnivora; family Felidae; genus Lynx; species Lynx canadensis. The sequence goes on from NC_044314.2 coordinate 92,610,844, forward strand.
AGTGCTCCCAACTGTGCCAGAACCAGCCCTGGCGCAGAGCAAACGCCTGCTACCACGGATCCGGGAGACTTGCAAAGTCTGAGGAGGCGCTGGTCTGCGCACCAGGACTGCTGCTGCGAGCCTCTAGGCCAGGGGCTCAGCGGGGGCCCTCTGGGGTCCCCTGGGGTCCCCCTGGGGAACGCAGGGCCCGCGGCGCTGGCTCCCTAGGGCAGGGGTGCAACCGGGATCCGAGCGTCCGCGCCCGCCCTTCTGAGCACCTGTCGGCACCTGCAGGCTCCGAGGAGCCGCGCGCCGCGCTTCGCCCCGCCTCGCCCCGCCCCCGGGCCCTGCATCGCCCCGCCCCGGGCCTAAGCTCCGCCCGGGGGACTTTTGTCCGCGCCCGGTCGCCGTCCGCAGCGCCTTGCACTTCCGCCTTCGCCCACGTGGTCCGGCTCGGGCTCATTCCGCCGCGCCGTGAGTGGGGCCGAGCGGGTGCGCGTCCTTCTGGTTCCAGCGAGAGTGGCCGCGGCCTCCCGCACTCCGGAGGGAGAGCCGGCCGGGCGGGGCGGGAGGGTCGGGCGGGAAGGGCCGGGGAGGACCCGGGGGAGGGCCGGGGCCGGGCGCGCGCCCCCCGCCGCCCCCCGGTCGCGCATGGCGATCCGAGTCGTGCGGGCGGCGGCCGGGGCCGTGAGGAGAGCCTGCGGACCGTGCAGCCCGAGCCTGGGACCGCGTCTGCTCCGGTAATGACGGCGCGCTCGCCCGGGCCCGGTCTCCAGCCTGCGCCCCGCCGCGCGCGGCCGCGTCGCTCACGCCGTCCGTGTCTCTGCAGCTTGCCCCCCATGGCCGGGAACGTGGAGGCCCCCGCACCCGTGGGCGCCCGGCCGGAGCGCGACCCGAAGGCCCGGGGTGGCTGGCGGGGCGGGGCCAGGATCTGGGAGGAAACGGAGCAGCAGGCGAAGAAGCTCCGGAGCGCCTCGGACGCGGAGCAGCACAGGAAGCTGCCTAAGCGGAAGATCGTGCTGCTCATGGGCTATTCCGGGAAGGGCTACCACGGCATGCAGGTGTGCGGGGCCGCCGTGTGCCGGGGACAGGCAGGCAGGTCGGGTGAGTCCCCTTGGGCAGGATTTCGGTTGGAATCCAGGCGGCTCTGAGCCCTGCTCCGTCCCTGGGAGATGCCACGCTGGGGGGCTTTCACGGACCTCCCGGGCGTCCAAGGGGCCCCCTCTGCCGCTGACCATCGTGTGGCCACGGGCAAGCGATTGATTCAAGCTCTTCGTGCCCTTTTCTCATCCATAGGCGAGGGGGGGGGGGCGGCTGGAAGACTCGGTTGTCTTGTTTGTCGGATACATTGAGGGTCAGAGCCTGTGGGCAAGCAGAATTCTCTTTTCTGTGAGAATAGGAGGGCCACCTCCTTGATGTCACAGAGTCCTGCGGGCCCTGGAGTCTGGTTAGGGCAAGATCTGAGGGGCAGTATTACGGAGCTTCTCGAAGTCATGGGTGTCCTTTCTCAGCACGCATTAATACCAGGAGGTTGTTGTGCAGGCTGGTCGTGTGAACTGAAGGGTTGAGGAAAAGCCAAGGATTCCAAGTCCAGCCCTGGCTGGCAGTGTCCTGGGGTGCGCTTCTCCCTGTGTGTCCAGAGGCCTGCCTCCCTGTGGGGCTAAGACAGGGTGTCCCTCTGCACCCAGCCGCTGCAAACAGATGGGTCTCCAGCAGGAGAGGTGCTGGTTTCGGATCTGACCAGGTGGGAGGAAGCAGCGTCTCGGGTGATGCCTGCTGTTGGCTGTTTTCACCTGGCTGCCCGTGGTGGGGCGTTTCTAGAGACTGTGGGTACCCTCCGGTAACTGTCCTACCTGCCATGGGTGGGGAGTAACTGCGGTGTCCCTCCAGGGCCACAAGTGTGGACACAGCACACAGGCTCCCTGTGTGGAGCATCGCGGGCCCAGGGCTCCCACCTGTGGGCAGTGACTGAGTGAAAAAAACTGCTTTTCTATTCTTTTCTTCAGAGGAACGTTGGGTCCTCACAATTCAAGACCATCGAAGATGATTTGGTGTCTGCCCTGGTTCGGTCGGGCTGTATTCCTGAAAATCACGGTGAAGATATGAGGAAGATGTCCTTCCAGCGGTGTGCCCGCACCGACAAGGTAGGCACCGTCTCTGCGCCTCCCCCACAGGTTCGAGCAGCGCCTGAAGCTCCTGGACCGCGCTTGTCCTTGACTTCACAGCTTCGCGGCTCCCTTGTCAAGACTCACGGCTGTGAATGAGCGGTGCACAAACCAGACGCGCCGAATTGGAAGGAACTGAGAAGTTCTGGAGTGTTTCCAGTCCAGGTGTGGCTGGACCTCAGTGCTCCCTGCTGCCCACACTTGGTTTGCGTCCTTTCTGTTTGTGAATCCTCCTCCCTTGTCCCTGCGGGTGGCATGGTGGCCACAACGTCTGCTTTAGATACAGGCGTCTCAGGCTTGCCAATACCTGTGGGATTGTAACATCAGATTTTCTGAAAGGGGAGAGGAAACAGGTGAAACTGGTTTTAATGGTCGGTTTTATTTGAGTCCGTATTTCCAAGATAGCCTTCTTTCAACACGTGGTCAACATAAGTACAGTTAACACAGTTCCCATTGTGTGTGTGCGCGTGTGTGCGCACGTGTGCGCGTTTTGGCAGTGTGCTGGGTGCTCCGTGTTCATGGCTCATCACCACCACACTGGCCACATCTGGTGGACTGGGGAGCCTCGGTGGCCGTGGCCCGGTGCTGTCCACTCAGTCCCGAGATTGAGTCCCACTCTGTTGTCTCATTGGCTCACGTGTCTGTCGTGGGCTCGGTCACGGCTGGCATGGCAGCTATGCTGGGTGGTCTTGTCCTGTCGTGGGACTGGCCTGGGCAGGAGCTCCCTAAGGAGACTGGAGGGGTGCAGGGCGGGTGGGTAGGGCAGAGGGCACAGACCCCAAGCTCTTTGCTGGTAGACGTGAGACGCATAGTGTGCACCAAGCCTTTTGCCCCTGCTCCGAGACCCTGGCCCTGAGATGCCTCTGTGGCTGCCTGAGGTCACCGCAGGTCTGACACAGACACGGGTAGCTCGGGGTCCTGAGCTGCTGAATAACGCCCCCCAGGGTCCCGAGGTACCCGGATCCCCCGGGCTTGTGCGTCAGGCTGGCGGGACCCTGGAACTGGTGCCGTTGTACAGACGGGAAAACGGAAATGGGGCCGCACGTTCGTTTCTTGTAGGTGATGCGGAAACATTTCAGGGTCCTGGACTCCCTTATGGTTTTCCTCTTCTTTTTAACTTTTGCACTTAGGGTTCTCTGGTTGTTTTCAAGGCAGAAAACAGCAGATATTTGCTTGAGCTGACAAAGAGCATCTCAGAGCGTGGTGCTCAATTTCCACTGTTACTAGAGACTGCTTTGTCCGGGTGTGTTTCCTCTTACAATTTGGAGAGCCTGAAGAAACCAAACTTCTGATACTAACATCCCAACGCTCGTGCCTCCGGCCCCTGGGATGAATAAATGACGATGTCTTGTTGGTTTCTATTTCAGATTTTTATTTTTTTATAGTTTTAAAAATACTTATTTGTCTTGAGAGCGCGCAAGCAGAGGAGGGGCAGAGAGAGAGAGAGAATCCCAAGCAGGGTCCGCACTGTCAGCACAGAGGCCGATGCGGGGCTCCATCCCAGAAACCCTGAGATCCTGAACTGACCTGAAATCAAGAGTCGGACGTTTAACCAACCGAGCCATCCAGGCGCCCCTGATTTCAGATATTTAAATAAGTACCTTCGTTGAGACACAATTCACTGCTCACAGTTTGGCTACTCAAAGTGTGCGATTCAGTGGACTCGTGCGTTTGCAGAGTGGTGCAGACACCCCTGCAGCTGCTGTCAGGATACTCATCTCCCTGGAAAGGAGCCCACACCCCTTGGCAGTCTCTCCTGCCCCAGCAGTGCGTCCAGAAGGTTCTCATGTCAGCATGTGACTGATACAGAAATGTAACAGTGCGATCTGTTTTCATTCCCTTTTTTTTGTTTGTTTGTTTACTCTGGACTCCTGTCCACTTCCCTGTCCCTGCAAGAGAGCACGTGGGGAGGGGCAGAAAGAGGAGACACAGGATCCCAAGCAGGCTCCCCGCTAATGGCGAGAGTCCAGTGTGGGGCCCGAACTCACAAACCGTGAGGTCATGACCTGAGCCAAAGTCAGACGCTTAATCACCTGAGCCACCCAGGCACCCCTCGTTCCCGTCCTTTTTTTTTCCTTAAGACTTTATTTTATTGTAAGATTTTATTTTGAAGCAATCTCTACCTCTAATCTGGGGCTCGAACTCCCGAACCCAAGATCATGAGTCCCACGCGATTCCAGCTGAGCCAACCGGGTGCCCCTCCTTTTTTCCCCCCCGTTTGCTTGCTTGCTTGCTTGCTTTATTTATTTAAAATTTTTTTAATGTTTTCTTTCGAGAGAGAAAGCGAGAGAGCGCATGAGCGGGGGAGGGGCAGTGAGAGAGAGGGAGACAGAATCAGAAGCAGGCTCTGGGTTCTGAGCCGTCAGCACAGAGCCCGACACGGGGCTCGAACTCCTGAACCTCGAGATCATGACCTGAGCTGAAGTCGGACGCTTAACCAACCGAGCCACCCAGGCGCCCCCAGTTTCTCGCTTTAAACAGAACCTTTGGAGAGTGAGTTGCGGACATTGTTCACCCTGAAATCCAGCGCCCCGGGCACCGCCTCAGTGTACCTGTCGCTCCTGAGAACCCAACACTTACAGGATACCACTACCCGCCTGCATTGGTTTTGTTCCTGATCCAGCACCTAAACCCGGGTTCGTGCCCGGCCTGGCCTTTGAGCTCCCTTTCACCTAAAATGCCTCCTGCACCTTCCTGAGGTGATGGCGTTTTGATGAATGTCCTCAATCCGGGTTTGTCCGATTGTTCTCGTGGCTCGATTCGGATAAAGGTTCTGGACAGGAACGTTACACTTGTTAGAGTTGGTTTCTTCGCGTGTGTTAAGCCTTTTTGGAAAACGTGATGGGTCCACGGGTGCACGCAGCAGCGTGCGGCCAAGCGGGTGATGCTGGAGTGGACGCCTGGGTGTCTGCACTCGGGTGAGCACCCCAGAGCCCGCCCGCCCCCCAGGAGCACTCCCGTCCACTTCCCTGTCCCTGCAAGTTCTGCCGCGTTGACTCTCAGTACAGCTTTTCGGTGAAAGTGCAGCATCGGGGGGGGGGGGGGGGTTGCTCATCTGGATCCAGTCATCTCTGCAGCCGGCACCCCTTCCCTGTCCAGTCGGTACCCCCTGCGCCTTGGTGTGCCACGCCGCCCTCCCCGTGGGGAGGGGACACGGGAAGTGCCCCGTGGTGAGGCGAGGGGGCAGATGGCGTGTGCGTGTGCCGGAGCGTGAGCCCCCCGCCCCCGCCACGTGCCCGAGCGAGGGTGCCCGCGGGTGCCTGGAGCAGGTTGGCGGATCTTCCTAGCTTTGCCTCGAGGTCTCCCGACTAAATCGTATCTTCTTCTTCCCCTAGTTTAGGGTCCCATCCGAGGGGGACTGTGTTTCCTACTTGCCTGACGCGGTGCGGGTTTTGTGGGGATTGGAACTCGTTCGCACCGTTTGGGCAGCTGTGCTGCCGGCCCCTTGGTGGGTGCAGCATCCTTTCCAAAACCGCAGCTTCCGGCCGGCGCCTGACCCCTCTGCTTCCTTTGCAGGGCGTGTCCGCGGCGGGCCAGGTCGTGTCCCTGAAGGTGTGGCTGATCGATGACATTTTGGAGAAGATCAACGGCCACCTTCCACCTCACATTCGGATACTGGGTGAGCGCTGCGCGTGCGGGGCCCTGACGTTTCACCAGGCTTCCCTGTCCTCCTGAAGGCCAGCTGCGCAGACAGACCTGGAACGACCCTTCACGTGCTGCTGCACATGCCTCGCTTTAACCAAACGCTGGACGTGCAAGTCCAGGTTCGGGAAAGTTACAACGGGCGATTATTCCCTTTTATGACAAGCCCGGTGGGGATTTTTAGTCTGATTCTCTGCTCTTCGGTGGCCTGCACGCGCAGTTCACGTTCGCCCTGGTGCTGCGATGGTTGGTGTAGAACTCGCCGTCTGTTTCTCTTTGTCGTGTCTGTTCTGGGTTCCCCTTTTTTTCTGTTTCTTCTTCTGGACTGCCTTTTTTCGTAATTCCATTTAATTAACGATCATCTTGGCTGCCCCGTTAGCTGTAACTTGACGTGGTTCTTCAGTGGTTGCTTTGGGGCTGAGAGCGGCGGTTGTCAGACTCTGTGGACGGCCGGGGCCGCGTGGCCCCGGGACCTCGGTCTCGGCCGCACGCACTCCCTGACTGTACCCGCCCTACCTCCCCTGCCGGCTCCCAGGCCAAGCGGCCGTGGTGTCGTCTGTGTTCGAGCCTGCCTTGCCGCTTCCCCTCAGCCCACTTGTCGTGGAGCCCGAAAACCACAGCGGCGTGGCCCTGTCCCTTCCCTGGGCTTGGCGCCGATGGGCGTGTATGGCTCCGCCTGGACGTGCCGGCCGCCCTGCGCGCAGCCGGCTAAATGACCGGCGAGTCGAGGTACAGTTGCCGAATGACCAGCGGCAGGTTTAAGTATACAGTTGGGAGGTTTTGACGTACCTCACGTCTGCGGAACCCTCTCGGGTGAGACCCGCCCCCCACTGCCGCTCTGCTCCCTGTCGCTGTGGGGTTCTGTCTGTGGAATCAGGCAGCACGCCTGGGGCGTGGGCGTGGGCGAGCTCGAGTCTCTTGGGCAAAGCCTCCACGAGCTGTGGCACAAACCAGACTCCGGGCGAATGAGGCGGCCAGCACCCGTCGATTGCCGAGCCCGCGTGTGCTAGCGAAGCGGGGCCCTTGTTTGTCATGGGGGGCGGGCGCTCCGCCCCCCAGGAGACGCTCCTGCGGGTGGCGCCTCGTGGAGCCCATCCTCGCCAGGCCTCCCGAGGCCTCGAACAGCACGCTTCCGTGGGAGGCTCTGCGGCGCCTTCCACAGATGGGCCGGTTTCGCTAAAACAAACACCGCGTCCCGTCGGTCAGCTCAGCGGTCAGCGCTCCCTGCGTGGCATCACACACGGGGCAGCCCTGTGCACAGTGCAGCTTGGCGATGCTCGGTGTGGACGACCGTGAATTTGTAACTCAAATTCCCCCCGGAGTGGGGCATCTGGGTGGCTCAGTTGGTTGAGTGTCCGACTTCCACTCGGGTCATGACCTCACGGTTCATGGGTTCAAGCCCCAGAGCATCAGGCTCTGCGGGCAGCTCGGAGCCTGGAGCCTGCTTCGGATTCTGGGCCTCCCTCTCTCTCTGCCCCTCCCCCGCTCACGCTCTGTCTCTTTGTCTCTCAAAAATAATAAATAAACGTTAAAAGAAAACCTCCCCCCGAGCAGATACAACAGCCACGCGGACACGACCAAGAACGCGCTGGCTCCCCCACGGGACAGGTGTCTCCCACAGACCTGCCCTCCTCGTCTTCAGGGGCTGCCCACTGCTTCACCCCACGATCGTTCCAGAGCATCCTGGATCCGTTTTTCTGTGGCTGGGCTTTCTAAGTTTTCTCTGTTTGTTTGTTTGTTTTTGCTGTTAAACGTGCTGCTGCCTCGGTGTCTTCGCACAGAACCAACCGCTCGTAAGGGGAGGTTTCGGGTCACGCCACGCTTCCCATCCGCAGTGTTGTGCGTCCTGTGGAGATGAGCCCCCTGCATCTTGACGAGCCCTGGGTTTTAACACATGCCTGTGCTTTTGATGAGTGTGCGTGTGCGTGAGTGGCTGTGAAGTTGCACGCTGGGCGGGTGCAGGCTTGTGCGCGGAAGTCGGGCCGTGTGCGGTCCAGACGCTTGTCGGCGGGAAGTGTGGTCCTCATTTGCCCCTTCTCCCCTCAAGGACTGAAGAGGGTCACGGGCGGCTTCAACTCCAAGAACAAGTGTGACGCCAGGACCTACCTGTACATGCTGCCCACGTTCGCCTTCGCCCACAAGGACCACGACGTGCAGGACGAGAGCTACCGGCTGAGCGCGGACACGCTGCGGCGGGTGAACGCGCTCCTCGCCTGCTACAAGGGCACGCACAACTTCCACAACTTCACCTCGCAGAAGGGGCCCCGGGAGGCCAGCGCTCGGCGCTACATCCTGGACATGTTCTGCGAGGAGCCTTTCGTGCGGGAGGGCATGGAGTTCGCGGTGATCAAGGTGAAGGGCCAGAGCTTCATGACGCACCAGATCAGGAAGATGGTCGGCCTGGTGGTGGCCGTGATCAAGGGCTACGCCCCCGAGAGCCTGCTGGAACGCAGCTGGGGCGAGGCGAAGGTGGACGTGCCCAAGGCGCCGGGGCTCGGCCTGGTCCTGGAGCGCGTGCACTTCGACAAGTACAACCAGCGCTTTGGCAACGACGGGCTGCATGAGCCGCTGGACTGGACCCAGGAGGAGGCGGGGGTCGCGGCGTTCAAGGAGCAGCACATCTACCCCACCATCATCAGCACCGAGCGCCAGGAGCGGTCCATGGCCCGGTGGCTGGGCACCCTGCCTGTGCATGACTTCGACGCCACCGCCCACGCGGCAGCCGGCCTGGGCGCCAAGGTGGGGTGGGGACCAGGGGCTGGAGGCGGGGGCCCCGGGGCCGCCACAGGCCTTCCCTTTCGGGAGCTCGGCCGAGCTTCTAGCCTGCTCTGCACCGGTGTCCCTGTGTCCATCATGCGGACAAGCAAGCTGAGCCCCAGAGGGGGGTCACGGGGTCACACCACTGCAGACCAGCAGAGCCGGGGCGTTGGAATGGGTGGCTGGTGACCCCAAAATGTTGCTTGGTGTCCGCTCCCCGCTCTGTGCTTAGTGACCTTGGACGAAGGCTGTGCTTGGTGGCTGGCCTTCCCATTGGTGAGAGGGAGGTGTCAGGGTGAGCCCTGCTGGGTCCTCAGCACGTGTCTGTTGTCACGCCCGCTCCCGAATGTCCCAGCTGCAAGATCCTGCCGGAGCCATGGCTCCGGGGCGGCTCATCCCTGCCAGCTGCATTTAGGAGGGGCGTCTGTTCAGGCCCTGGAGCTAGTGGGTCTGCGGCCCTAGGTCTCTCCCCTGCGGGGGGAGGGGTCCTGAGCCGGTGTTCTCGGGCCCTCATCTAGGCGTCCACAGAAACACTGCTACCTGCACGCCTGGGGTTGTAAACCGGTGCACGCGGGTGACGTAGGCAAGGCGAGTAGGCCAGGTGTGGAAAAGCAGGTGTGCAGGTGGGGTCACAAGTGGCAGCGGTGTCTGCGCGGCGATGGGGATCGGTGGACGCTGGCCAGCAGGAGCGCCCCCTGTTCCGTCTCCCCGCCACCAGAGAGCGCCACTTAGGGTGGGGGGGCGATGGGCCATCTCCGGGAGAGGGCCACGTTGTGCGGGAGGGTCATGTGAGGAGGGGCGGGGAGGGCCACGTCGGGAGAGTCCCGAGTTTTTCCAAGAGAAAGTGGCATTCTGGAATTTTAAGTGAAAATTGCCACTCTAATTTGGCAGGGGGTGGGGGTGGGGTAGGAGGCGGCGCATGCGCAGATCTGATGGGGGCGGTGCTGGGCCGCCCTCTGCGCGCCATTGCTGGAACCACCTTTGGCTGCTGGCTGGCTGGACACCTTGAGAGAGACCTTCCGCCTCCCGTCCCTTGTTCCCCTGGGTCCCCCGCCCCCCCCGGGCAGGCAGGCGAGGACACGCGTTGGCGCTCCTCCCTCCCCGACAGGGCGGGCGGGGGGAGGGGCCCTGGTGTGGCGCGTCCTCACGGACCGCCCCGCCCCACCCCCACTTTTGCTCTTGTTCCGCAGGCACCCAGCCCCCTGGGAGACAGCGACTGAGGCGGCGCCGGCCCACGGGTGCAGGGCCGTCCTCGCCGACGCAGGGAGCCGCGCCGCGGCCCCGCAGCCTCAGGGTCCCGAGACCTGCGTCGGGTTGGGTTCCGTCGCCGGCAGGACCTGTCGCGACTCTGTTTCCAGCTCGTGCAGTAACCGCTCACACCTCAGCACGGAAAGACACTATTTTTTTAAAGAAGCAGTTTTCTTATTAAATAAGTACAGACTTTGCCTAAGGCACCCCTTGTTTTACGTTTCTATGTGTTTTGCGTCCGGAGAGGGAGGCAGTGCCGCGTGCTGTAAAGGGACAGAGAATGACGCTGGCAAGCGGAGCCCGGACCCGCGCCGGGCCCTTGGGACGGAGCTGGGCAGTGCGGCGGCGCCAGAGAAGCCGGGCAGGTGGCCCTGACCCCGGAGCCGCCCACCCGGCCTCTGCACACGGCCTCCACCCGGTCACGTCCACCCCAGTGCTGCCCACGCTCCTGCTGGGGGGACTGGGACAGAAAAGGGACAGGGCGGCCCCTCCAGGAGGGTTCCTGGCAAAAGGCCCACCAGTAGCCTTTTCTCTCGTTGGTCAAGAGCGCGTCACGCAGGCTGGTCTAACCGCGAGGGACACTGGGGGATGCATTTTACCCAGTGGTGTGCAACATGGCACGGAACACAAGTGACCTGTTAGCAAGAAGAGGGGGATCAGGTGACGGGTGGGCAATTGGCAAGTCTGGAACAGTTCGCGTGGCAGAGGGGTGCGTTTTGTATGTGCATGCTTGTGTATGTGTGTGCATACGATGCGTGTGTACCCCTGTGTATGTATGCACAAGTGATTGTGTGCGTGGTGCCTGTGTGTACATTCAATGTGTGCATGTATATGATGCGTGTGCGCCCCTGTGCATGCACGTGTGATTGTGTGCTTGTGTGTGCGCGCGTGGTGCCTGTGTGCACGTGATGTGTGCCTGCATGTGATGCGTGTGCACTCCCGTGCGTGCACGCGTGATTGCGTGCTTGAGTGTGTGCGCGTGGCGCCTGTGTGCCCATGAGATGTGTGCATGCCTGTGATGTGTGGGGTGTGTGCGTGGGCATACTTGTGCGCACAGGGGGGCTGGGCAGATATTCTTGAGGTCTTCTTGAGGGTTAATAGATGGGGTAGTTCGAGTAGGATCGGGAAGACCTTTGAGGATGCTGGTGGTGACCTGGGGAGGCCATGTGCAGAGGGTGAGTGAGGTGTGTGGGGGGCCAGGAAAGTAGTTGGGCCTCCTGCTGCCAGGTGGATGGAGGTGAGCACAGAAGGGAGGATTTGGGGCTGACTTGAGCTTAGTTTGAGCACTGATGAGCTGGGGCGATTGACAGATGGAGCCCCCAGGGAAGGTGGGTTTGGAGGATGTCTGGAGGTTGGTTTTAGGCACATTAACGTCCCCTGTGATAGCCAGGGTTCTCTACTAAGTCATTTCTGGGGGCAGAAATTAGCCGAGTAGCTACTGGGACCTTGGGTTCTCCTGTGAAAGGACACAAGGTCTTGGTTGGAAGATCAAACCACTAGAGAAGATAACTCCCAGTTGTGACTGCAGGTAATTAGTGGGTGACCCATTTAAACCACCTTGGAGGACTCATGGGTACGTGGTATTTTAAAGTAATCCATACACTTGGGGCAGCAGTGCAGAGGAGAGCGGCTGCCTTCGGTCCCTCGTTCCCAGGGCCTCTGCAGGACCCCTGCTCCTAGTGGTTGCCGTGGCTCCTCCCAGAGAGCTCTGCATGTGTGAGCCCCTCTGACCCCTCTCTTCACACCGATGAAGGCTTACAAGGCACACTGAACTCTCACCTCGACATGGCGTGGTTTCAGAGACATGAGCGTCTGCGTGGTCCTTGCTGGTGGCTCATCTTGTAGACGGCCCCGGTCTCCAGCCTGCTGCCGGGCGTTTGTCCGGGCATCGCTGTACCTCCTTGTCCACATGCGAGTATCCCCAGATGCAGAATCAGTGGGCTGATGGGTCTCTGATGGCCACTTGGTTTTGATAGCTCTTGCCCTCCATGGAAGGTGTTTGACGTTGGATACCTGCCGATATCACATGACAGGAGCTGCCCTCTGCTCCTCCTCCAGAACCTCGGGGGAGCAAGCCTGACCTTGGGGCGAGCCTCTGACTGGGTTGCATGATCCCTGAGCGTGGGAGGCCCCAGGAAGCTAAGGTCAGAATCTGCATGGTCGGGGTATCAGATGCCAGCATTCAGATTCAAGCAGGAAAGTGGTGTTATCCCAAGGACGCAGGAAGGCAAGAACCCGCACCTCCTTTCCCTGGCCTGGCCCCTGGATGAGGGAGGATCCCAGCCGCCTGCTAGATCCCCCGTTGGCCAGCGTGTGGGGTGTGCACACGAGTCAGCCACCTGGGACACGTTGGGAAGCCATTTCAGCCGTATCGAGACTGCACACGGGTTTCTGGAGGGGAGGGTGTTATGCTCTGGTTCTGTAGACTTTCTGTACAGGAAATTTGGAGCTTACAGACCGGGGGGTAAGGTGGGAGGCTCAAGGACCTGGATTTGTACTGGACCAGGTCTGGAACGGTTTCCAGAACAATACGGAACTGACCCGCTGAGGCACCTTTTCCTCAAGCTCCCTCTGGAGGTGGGGGCAAAGGAGTTCCCAGAGCTCCCGGCCCACGGCCACACACGTGGAGCTGCTGACAAGCTGCCCAGAGCTTTGGCCCAGGATGAGGGGGTTCGTGTCAAGAAGTCACCACTGTCCACGGCTCCAAGTTGAAGGCAACCCACCACTGGGCCTCCCTTGCAGGGGAGACCCAAGTTCTACAGCCCTGCTGTCAGGTAGCAAGTACGGCCAGGAGCAGCGGGAGGGACGTGGTCACCTCCCTTCTACCTCCAGTGTCACACAGATGCGGCAACAGAAGGGGGCTAACTCCGCCGGGACTCTGGCGGTGGGGGATTGTGGCAGGTACGTTGTAAGTTTCCAGCCTCACCAAGCAGGAGAGCCTTCTGAAGGTTAAAAGAGCCAGTCCCCGGGGCGCCTGGGTGGCTCAGTCAGTTAAGCGTCGGACTTCGGCTCAGGTCATGATCTCACAGTTTGTGAGTTGGAGCCCCGTGTGGGGCTCTGTGCTGACAGCTCAAAGCCTGGAGCCCGCTTCGGATTCTGTGTCTCCCTCTCTCTATTCCTCCCCGACTATTGCTCTCTCTCTGTCAAAAATAAATAAATGTAAAAATAAATAAAAATTAAAAAAAAAAAAAAAAGAGCCACTCCCCACCCAGGCAATTCAATCTGAGGGAAGCTGTTCTTTTCCATGTGATTCTGGAACAACTGGTAAGTGCAGCTGCCCACTCTTGTCTCCTTTTTGTTATTTTTTAAATATTTATTTTGAGAGAGAGCAGGGGAGGGTCTGCGAGAGAGAAACAGAGAATCCCAAGCAGGCTTTGTACTGTCAGCACAGAGCCCGACACGGGGCTCGAACTCATGAACCATGAGATCATGACCCAAGCTGAAGAGTCGGACACTCAACGGACTGAGCCGCTCAGATGCCCCTCTTGTCTCCTTTTTATAGCCAGATTTTAGTTTTGTTTCTTCTAAGGATTTTTAGTTTAACACCAGAGGGCCTTTGCACCTGCACTTTGCCCAGGCACTTTACTGCTTTGGCCTTCATTTTTGTAAATGAATTTTTTATTGAGATATAATTCACATACCATACATGCATCCTTTCAAAGTACACAGTTCATTAGTTTTTAGTAATTCACAAAATTGTGCAACCATCGGCGCTACTTAATTTCACAACGTTTTCATCAACCCCAAAAGGAAATCGCACGGCCGGTTGCAGTCACCCCCCACCGCCTCTCCTCAGCCTGCCGCCACCACTAACCTACTTTCCACCTCTGTGGATTTTCCCGTTATGCACATGAAAACAAATTTTTTTTAATGTTTATTCTTTTTTTTTTTTTTCAACGTTTATTTATTTTTGGGACAGAGAGAGACAGAGCATGAACGGGCGAGGGGCAGAGAGAGAGGGAGACACAGAATCGGAAACATGCTCCAGGCTCTGAGCCATCAGCCCAGAGCCCGACGCGGGGCTCGAACTCACGGAACGCGAGATCGTGACCTGGCTGAAGTCGGACGCTTAACCGACTGCGCCACCCAGGCGCCCCTTTAATGTTTATTCTTGAGAGAGAAAGAGACAGAGCACGAGCAGGGGTGGGACAGAGAGAGAGACACAGAATCTGATGCAGGCTCCAGGCTCCAGCCGACAACAGAGCCCAAGGTGGGGCTTGAACCCACAAACCGTCAGATCATGACCTGAGCCGAAGTCGGATGCTTAACTGACTGAGCCACCCAGGCACCTCTGCACATTTTATATCAATGGAATTACACGATATGTGGCCTTCCACGTCTAGATTCTTGCGCTGGGTACTGCTTTCAAGGCTCATCTATGTTGTAGCAGGTGTGCTAGACATCTGCTCCCTTTAATTGGCTGAGTAACAATCCATTGTATGGACACGGCCACATTTTATCCATTCATTTGGGTTGTTTCCATTTCTTGGCTGTAGTGCATAACACTAAGAGTATTTGTGTGCATGTTTTTGTGTGGACATGTGTTGTTAACTTTCTTGGCTATACACTAAGGGAGTGGAACAGCTGGGTCATATGTCAGCTCTGTCTTTAACTTGGAGGGGTGCCAAACTGTCTTCCACAGAAGCCGTATCGTCTGAGATCCCCGCCAGCAGCGTCCGAGGGTCCCAATTTCTGCGCATCCTCGCCAGCACTTACTTTTTCCAGGTCGTCTTAGCAAAAGAAGGGGTTTTGGTCTGGATGATGTTGAGCGAGGAGTCTGTTCTTTTGGGACACATCCACTCAAGTCTTTCGCTTGCTTAAAACTCCTTTGTCCCAGGATGCCTGGCTGGCTCCCGTCCTGGTCTCGGGGTTGTGGGTTGGAGCCCCTCACTGGGTGCAGAACTTAGTTAAAAATAAACTATGTTAGCTAACTTGACAATACATTACATTAAAAAAAATGGTATGAGACACAGATGTAGTCAATAAACTAATTAAAATGCAAAGAAAGAAGAAACTTTAAATTTTTTTTAAGTTCAATTTTTTGAGAGAGAGAGAGAGAGAGAGAGAGAGAGAGAGACAGAGAGAGAGAATCCCAAGCAGCTGTCAGTGCGGAGCCAGACGGAGGGCTCAATCTCACGACCATGAGATCACAACCTGAACGGAAATCAAGAGTCGGGGTGTCAACCCACCGAGCCATCCAGATGCCCCACAAACAAGCTCTTTAAAAATCGTTTGTTTGTTGATTGCTTGAGTTGTGAGCTCCCTGTCTGTTTTGGATCCAACTCGCTTATCAGGTGTATGCTTTGCAAACATTCTGACCCCTGCGATGTGGCGTCCCTTCTCAACAGCCTGTGGAAGCGCCAGCGTCTTGGTTCTCACGACGCGGGGTCTGGGGACGCCGCTCTAGCCCCGCCCACCCTCGGGGGCCGAAGCGACGGCTGTGCCCTCCGCCACGCCGGTCCGCCAACGGCCCGTCGGCCCGCCCCTCTCCCGACCGCTCTAGCCCTCTGGCCGTCTCGTCGCCTCCCTCCGTGCGACGTCACTTCCGGCTCGCCGTAGCGGGCGCGCCGCCGCTTCCTCCTCCCGCGGTCCCGGATGCGCCTAGCGGAGCGGCGCCGCCTCGACCGCCGCCCCCAGGCCTCAGCCGGACGCGGCCGGAGTGCGGTCCAGCCTCGGGTAGGTGAGGCCGCGGCGTGACCGGGGACGGTGGGGGTCGGGGTCGGGAGTTTTGCGGTTCGCGCCCGGCCTTCTTAGAGCCCTCCCCCGCCAGGGGCGTGTAGTCGGGGGCGCGCCGGGGTTGGGGGGAGCTGCCGGGAGTTGGGGGGCGCTGGCGCGGGGGCGCCGGGGGTGGAGGTGGCACTGGTTTGGCGCAGAGACGCGATACGCGGAGACGGGATCGCCGGGGGAGGGGCGCCGGGAGTCGGGCCTGGCGGGGGTGTGTGAGGGTGGCCGGGGCTGCGTGAGGGAGCGTTGGTGCGGCGCGGAGACGCGGCCCGCGGTGACGGGGCGCCGGGGTGGGTGGGGGGCGCTGGCGCGGCGCAGAGATGGGGCCCGCGGTGACGGGGCGCCGGGGAGGGGGTGGGGAGGGGGCGCAGAGGCGGGTGGCGGCGCTGGCGCAGGGAGGTGGCCCGCCGTGATGGGGCGCTGGTGCAAAGATGCGGCCTGAGGTGACTGGGCGCCCGCGCGAGTTGGGGGGCGCCGGCGCAGAGATGTGGCCCGCCGTGATGGGGCGCCAGGGCGAATTAGGGGGCGCTGGCGCAGAGACGGCGCCCGCGCTGACGGGGCGCCCGGGTGGGTGGGGGACGCCGTGAGGGTGGAGGAGGCACTGGCGCGGCTCAGAGACCCGGGTGCCAGGCGGGGCGGCTCTCCAACCCTCACTGCAGGCAGGCCGCGGGGTCTCGCGTGGTCTCAGTTAGCTGTCGGCTTGGCTCGATTTTTGTTTGGTTCTGGAGTCTCCACGTCCGACGTACTCAACAAGGATAGGCATTCCCCGGTGCGCAGGTCCTCCTGCGCGAGGCGTCCCTCCTTCACGGATGTGGGAACAGGTGCAGAGGGAAAGTGACTTGTTCGAGTCCTTCTGTGGGGGACACCTGGGCCGATGCAAACCCAGCTCATTTCGACGCGGCTGCGCGCTGCGCACTAGCGTAGTCGGAATGTTCGAGGCTCCACTGTGTAGCCAGCCCACTTGGGCTCCTCAGATGGCTCAGCCTTCTCACCGCCAGGCCTTTGCGCTGGTTGTCCCCTGTGCCTGAGCACTTTTCCACAGAGATCTGGAGCCCTCCGTCTCGACTCAGATGTCACCTGATCAGTAGAGAAGAAGGGTACAGCCAATGCTAGTGGGTGCCCATCCCTGCTGTTGTAGGTGTTTGAGTCTTTCTGTATTTTCTGATTGGTTTTTGAAGTGATACATGGCAATAGAATGGTTTTGGTAACTTTTTTGAGTGGAGCCAATAAAACAAATATGCTCTCTGAACGGTTGCAGCAAACGTAAAAATATATTTTGAAACTGAATTATTCTGCCACCTAAAGATAAGCACAATTGATGTTTTTTTAATGGCACTTTGTTCTGTCCGTGTAATTTTTTTTAGTAAGATCGTGTAATGCAATTTTATGTGCTTTTATAAACACAGGGTGATGACACAGTGTTCCCTCCCGTGCTCGCTGCTGGTGGCGCTGTAGTGTTCACGGGCCGTTATTTGCTCTCTCGTGTCGGATGCACCCTGGCTTGTGTGCTCTAGGCCACGGCTCTAATGTTGTCTTGTCTTGACTTTATCTTCGCTCCGGCGTATTTTGTCACGATATACAAATCTTCCAGCCACCGTTTCTAGGTCTTAGTTTCCTCTTACGCCAGATTTAGAAAATATCCTTTCCTTCCTGTCACCATTTTCTCTCCTCATTTGTCTTGAACCAAGTTCACTGAAGCTTTTGGTCCCACCTCTCCTCTGAAAGCGCTCCTGTTGGGGTCACCCGAGCTGTTACGTTGCCAAGGCCCCTGTGGACAGCCTTTGACCCGGCTGCCCTTGGCTTCCTCCAAACTCTGTCTCCTGGTGGCGCTGAGACGCCACCCTGCTGGTTCTCCTACCTGGCGGGGTGCCGCCTCCAGTCGCTCTGCTGGCTCCTTCCCATCTGCCTCATTTTAAATGTTGTAACGCCTCAGGGCAGTCCCCAGGCCTCCTCGCTGGTCTGTACGGCCAGGCGATCCCTGTGTCACGGCTGTAGGTCCCACGCCAGCATCTCCTGAACGTGGAGGTCCTGCCTGGATCTTCCCGAGCCGAGTTCCACGCCACACTTGGCACTTGGGTGGAACCTGCCGCTGACACGCTGTGGCGTTTCATTTGGAGGCAGCTCCACATTTGTGGTTCCTCAGCTCTGGCCTCTGCGTGATTTGTTTCTCTTGCACATCCTAAATGTGATCTGTCAGCACTTTCAAAGTAGAATTCAAACCTGGCTGCCCCTCACTGCCTTCTTGGCCACAGTCCCCCCTCTCTTACCTGGGTTATTCTCCTCCCTGCTTTACCTGCTCACCTGAGCTGTTCTGCACTGCAGTTTCAGCAAAGCAGCTGGGTGACGTTTTTATTTTGTTTTGTTTTTTTTTTTATGTTTGTTTAACTTAATTTTAAATTTTTTTAATGTTTATTTTTGAGAAAGGGACAGACAGAGGGGGAGGGGCAGTTAGACAGGGAGACACAGATTCTGAAACAGGCTCCAGGCTCCGAGCTGTCAGCACAGAGCCCGACGCGGGGCTCTCGCTCGTGAACCAGAAGATCGTGACCTGAGCCGAAGTCGGGCATTTAACCGACTAAGCCACCCAGGTGCCCCTGTTTATTTATTTTAGAGAGAGAGAGAACGCGCACGTGCTGTGAGAGAGGGAGAGAGAGAATCCCAAGCAGGCTCCACGCTTTCAGTGAAGAGCCGGACACAGGGCTCAGACCCATGAACCGAGAGATCATGACCTGAGCCAGAGTCCGGCGCTTCACCGACCGGGCCACCCAGGCTCCCCGAGTGACGTTTTAAAAACAAATCAGGGGCGTCTGCGTGGCCCGGTCGGTGAAGCGTTAGACTCCGGCTCGGGTCATGATCTCTTGGTTGGTGAGTTCGAGCCCCGCCCACATCGGGCTCTCTGTTGGCAGCGTGGAGCCTGCTTGGGATCCACCATCGTCCTCTCTCTGCCCCTCCCCTGCTCACGTGTGCCGTCTCTGTGTCTCTCTCTCTCAAAAATAAACATCAAGACAAGACAAAACAGGAGTCAGACTGTGCATCTCTTTTCTTGAAGCTCTCCGTGGTTTCCCGTCTCCCTCAGGAAAAAAAGCCAGAAGTTCTTCGGGCAGTTTATGAAGTACCTGGTGACCAGGTCCTTACTGCTACTTCGTGTCCCCCGCACCTTACTCCTTGTCCCCTGGCCCAGCCACACCTGGCTCCGGACCCGGGCATGCCCTGGCCCTGTGTGGAACGTCGGGTCCTTACGGGGTCTGACTCTTTCTTTTCAGAAGCCCCTCTTCAGACAGGTTTCTGTGGGACTCCGCACCTTGCCCACGTCACTCGCTGTCTCTGTCCCTTACCTTGCCACAGCTTTGCTGTTGCGCTTGTCTGCCCGCTACAGCTTTGCGTGTCGCCTGTCCCCCTTCTGGGGGCAGGAACGACGCTGTGTTCACTCTTGTACCCCCAGTGATTCAAATAGTGTTTGGAGTAAGTGTGTAATAAATATTTATTGAGTAAACATATTAATGAACAAATTTTTCTCTAAAGCAGGAGGATTTGGCAGGAACTAGGCATACGGGGGTAACGAAGGATTCCAGGGGATGCCGAGGAATAGAATTCACATGCTTAGAAGAGGGAAACTGGCTCTTCCAAGAGGGACAGACACACGCAGGAGGTGACGCTTGATGCAGGGAGAGAGGAGGGGGAGAGAGTCAGGTGGGAGGTGGGGGGGCTCGGGGCGTTCAAGGAGAGAGTCTGTCACCTGACCCTGCATTCAACTGAGGTTGAATGTCCGGCCGCCCGTGGCGTCGTCCGTGGGGCCTGTTCTGTGTGCGGGAAGTGAATTCTCTCTGTCCGTCCCCCTGCCCCCATTTTTATGTCCCTGCTCTTGCACGGGAGGGAAGCTTTCCTTCTCTGTCAGGGTGTTTGTGGCTGCCCAGCGGGGCCCCTGGGGTCCGCCACTCATCCGGCTCTTCCGGTGCCCGAGGCTCTGCAGTCCCAGAGCCGGGGTCTCGCCTGGCCTGTTTCCTTCCTCGGGTTTTGGCTGCAGCTGCAAGAGGCAGCCGAGCCTTTTTACAGCTGGGAGAGCAGCATGTTCCTCAGGGAGCCTGGCTCTGCTCCTCAGCCTCCTGGAGAGGGACTGGGTGCCCGCTGCCTTCAGGGGCCGGGGTCTGGGCTTCAAGTGTTTTCTTCTGGGCTGAGTGTCCTTCCGGCCTGTATTCTCAGCCCCGCCCACTGTGATTGCTGCTTTACTTCTGGTCAGTGGAAACTTTTGTCTTGTTTTGGTGCATTAGGGTAGAAATAAATTTTTAAAATCATTTATGTACTGAGTGGGAGAGAAGGTCTTCGCATAACCTCACGGCCATTTCACTTGGCTTTCTGGGAATTTTGACAGATGTGTGTCGTTTCCATAATAGTCAGGAGCCACAACAACGTCTTCACCCCAGACAGGTCCCCAGCGCTGCCAGCCTACCCAGCTCCTCCCGCCAGCCCTCAGCAGCCACTGATGTCTGTCCTTCCTGGGCTGGCAGCGTGGACGCTCTCGAGGCTGGCTTCTCTCTTGGCGTGTTGTGCGTCTGTGCTTCATCCGGGTTCTGCCTGTCCCAGAGCTGCTTTCCTCCATTGCTGAGTGGTGTGGCCGCACTTGAGCCACTCCCCTGCTGAAGGGTGTTCGGGTTGCGGCTAGTCCTCCAGCACAGGCAGTGCGTGAGTAATTCGTGTTGTGTGACGTTTACGCGGCACGGAAGCTCTCACGGGTTGACAGAGTTCCCCTTCGCTCTTTCTCCCCGTTCTCGACGTCCTCCCCAGAACGAACTGATCGGGTGTCCGTTCCTCCCGGTTTCCTTCTGTGCATTAGAAGCGGGATCACGGTATACCTGAGGGCAGCGTTTCTCACAAGGGACTGAAAATGGGTGCTTGGGAGGAGAGTGAAAACAACATTAGGACAGTGGTTTAGGCCTCACATAGGGTCAGGCGCTTCAGTGGATATGTGCTGTGGCTGCGGGATTAAAATTTCACAGGGGGTGTGGGGGGATTCGGAGAGAAATGTCTAAGCAGGGCCTTCAGGGGCTGTGGGTAAAAGATTGAGAAACGACGGCAGTACGGTGAGGCGGGGGCTCGCACCTTTGTGACTTGTGAGGGGAAGGACTTCTTCAGTTTGTCCGGACTTTTCCTCTCAAGCTGAGCTGGATCCTGTCTGCCTGGGGAGCACGGAGCTCTGTGCTCCGTCAGGTGAAGGACCTCCGCCACTGCCACAACTGGAGACCCTTGGCGTCCTGGCCTGTTAAGTTAGAAGGGACATGGAGGTCTCGGTCCCCGTTTCCGCGCTGTGGCACTGTGACACGACGCAGGGAATGCCACGTTGTTTTAAAACGCTGTTTAGGGGCGCCTGGGTGGCGCAGTCGGTTGAGCGTCCGACTTCAGCCAGGTCACGATCTCGCGGTCCGTGAGTTCGAGCCCCGCGTCAGGCTCTGGGCTGATGGCTCGGAGCCTGGAGACTGTTTCCGATTCTGTGTCTCCCTCTCTCTCTGCCCCTCCCCCGTTCATGCTCTGTCTCTCTCTGTCCCAAAAATAAATAAACGTTGAAAAAAAAATTAAAAAAAAAAAATAAAACGCTGTTTAGCCTGCTTTATGACATTTGGAATTCACATACCTTAGGAATGAGTATGGAGCCTTCATCATCGGCTCTGATCAGGGCCAGAAAGAGTGAATGCTTTGTTAGTGTCTGGGACTCCGGTTACAGCCCTTGATTTTTTCCTGTAATATTTTACTGTGAAAATTTCAAGGAAACACGGAGGCTGAGAGGATTATACAGTAAACTACCAACATACCCGTGACCTAGTTTCTGTTAACATTTTTCTGTGTGTGCTTTGTCACTCGTCCGTCCATCCATCTGCCTTTTAAAGTTTTGGGAAGCATTTCAAGGGAAATAAAAGCAGTGTCTACTATGTTTAAGCCTCACCCCCTCCCTTTTTTTTTTTTTTTTTTTTAGCTTCCCCAGTGTTGTCTGTTATATTCTTTGTTTTTGTTTTTTTTATATTTATTTTTAAGAGAGAGCGCAAGCAGGGGAGGGGCAGAGAGAGAGAATCTGAAGCAGGATCCAGGCTCTGAGCTGTTTGGCGCAGTCTGACATGGGGCTCGAACCCATGAACCATGAGATCATGACCTGAGCCGAAGTTGGATGCTGAACTGAGCCCCCCAGGTGCCCCCCTCCTTGTTTTTGGTGTTTACCAGGTTACTTAGGGGAGTACTAGCCGCCTGCTAGAAAGCACTTTTCCTGGGGGAGCAGGGAGCAGGGGGCACTCTCTGCAGAAGGACGTTAGGGAGCATGGCAGTGCTTTCTTGGGAGAAGAGGGAGGTTTCACGTGGCTGCAAATGGGTGTTTGTGGAAGGTCCTTGTGGCATAGCTGCTGCTACCATGGGTTGGGGTTCGGTCTCCATCCTGGCCCTGGCTCTCCTTAAGCTGCTTCCTCACAGAACCGCAATGTGGTGGTGCTTGGATCTCCCAGGCCTCAGATCCGATCTGGCCCGCACTGAAGGAGTTCCTGTCCTGGCCTGTGGGGGCACAGCTCACCCGGAGCCCCAGCATCCTTCTTCACCCCGGTCTTTTTTTTCTCTTTAATTCTTTTTTTTTTTTCTCATATTTACTTGGGGGGGGGGGAGAGGGAGAGAGGGAGAGAGGGAGAGAGAGAGAGAGAGAGAGAGAGAGAGAGTGAATCCCAAGCAGGCTAGCATTGTCAGTGCAGAGCCTGACGCAGGGCTTGAACTCACGAATGGTGAGATCATGACCTGAGCCAAGATCAAGAGTCAGACACTTAACCGACTGAGCCCCCCCAGGCACCCCCACCCCAGTCTTTCTTTTTTTTTCCTTTTTAAGTTTATGTATTTTGAGAGACAGAGCAGAAGAGGGGCAGGGAGACAGGGAGAGAGAGAGAATCCCAGGCAGGCTCTGTGCTGTCAGCACAGAGCCTGACGTGGGGCTTGAACTGACGAACCATGAGGTCATGAGCTGAGCCGAAACCAAGACTCAGACACTTGACTGACTGAGCCCCCCAGGCACCCCCACCCTGCTCTCTTTAAAAAAAAAATTTTTTTTAATGTTTTTATTTTATTTTTAAGACAGAGAGAGACAGAGCATGAGTGGGGATGGGGCAGAGAGAGAGGGAGACACAGAATCCAAAGCAGGCTCCAGGCACCGTGCTGTCAGCACAGAGCCCGACACGGGGCTCGGGCTCACAAACTATGAGATCACAGCCTGAAAGTCAGGCGCTCAACCGACTGAGCCACCTAGGCGCCCCTCACCCTGCTCTTTTTTTTTTTTTTTTAATGTTTATTTATTTTTGAGACAGAGACAGAGCATGAACAGGGGAGAGTCAGAGAGAGGGAGACACAGAATCCGGAACAGGCTCCAGGCTCCGAGCTGTCAGCACAGGGCCCGACGCGGGGCTCGAACTCACGGACTGCGAGATCGTGACCTGAGCCGAAGTCGGAAGCTTAACCGACCGAGCCACCCAGGCGCCCCTCACCCTGCTCTTTCTTAACCCACTTGTGGCTGCCTGCTCGCCCCCCCCCCTGGTTTTTAGGAGTGGGGGTTGGGTGCACATCAGCTTCTCTGTTTGTAGAGAGGCTGCGGTGAAAGGAGCAGCTTTAGTTAATCTTTATTGCCTCGATTTGTTTTTATTCTCAACATTAACCTTAGTTTGAAATTCAAATAGTATTAGGTGAAGGTCTGACTACTCTTTCAAAGATGGATAAGGTTAAAACAGTCAGGAGCCCCTGTCCTCAAATCTCCTCGCCCTTTTACCCTTTGTCTTATGTGGAGGCTGCTGCCTGCTTGCTGGTGTTGCTGTCATCGTGTCCTGCCCCCCTGCCCCTAGGGTCCTCCATTCTTCAAGGGTGTCCTTGCTTGTGGGCCATTTCGGTAGCAGAACTAGATGTGTTTTAAGGGGAAAAGCCGTGTTTATACTGACTCCTGGTTCTTGTCCAGCAGCACGGAGTTGTTCCATTGTTCCCTGCCTTCCCTTTTCCATTGGTGACTGCGTTGTCCTTTCTAGAGTTCCATTGTTGTTTCTGTTTGTATTGGCTTTTAGGGAGTTCTTCGTCTTTGTTGATTTGATTTTGCTTTTTGAAGATGTGACTCTTTCGCATGATTCTGAAAATCAAAGTGACACAAGATGGTGTGCATAGGAGTGTTGTTGTCTCTACTGCCTGTCACTCTGTCTACACCACCCTCGGCAGGTCATCAGCCTCCTTCATTTCTGGCTCATTCTTCACGAGTACCTGTTTTACACGAGCAGATGTTTATGGGACGTCAGTGCTTGTAGACTGTTGTAATGAACAGGACTAGGAAAGATGTTTTTCAAGAAAAAATTAGGTATGTACAGATATGTGTGTATCTGGGGGCTTTTTTTGGTAGAAGAACGTGCAGGCAAGATGTATCTATATGTCTGTGTCTTTTCCTCGTGGGAAAGGGTAGTGTTTCACACATGGTCTTTTGCACTTTGCTTATCTGACTCTGTGTTAGCCCTGCGTGAACGCACGAGAGCTTTCTCCTGCATTTGTGTGGCCGCGTGGTGCTGCACTAAATGGAGGGACCGCATGGATTCAGCCCGTCCCTGAAACATGGATGGACGTGGAGTTTGGTCCTGGTGTTTTGCGTTTACAAATAAAACTTTGTGCGGGCGTGTGGATGTGTTTTTGTACGGGAGGTGGATATTCAGGGTGAAGCGGAGCGCCGGCCTCAGTGCGTGCACGGGCACGTGCAGGTGTGCGCAGCGGCTCCAGGCCCGTTTGGGGTCCCACAGCTCCCCGTGGCCTCCCCAGCAAACTCGCCGCCTGGCTTCTGAACTCTTCGGTCTGGTAGATGAGAAGTGACGCTTCGCCTCAATTTTAATTGCCATTTTTTGACTAGGAGCGATGATATACAGGTGAAACGTGCTTGAAAAATGCAGCTCCGTATCCTGGAGTCGTACCTGGTTTTACTGGTTTTTCATAATAGGAAATCTCGTCTCATAAGTAAGGGCTGGGAGCGAGTGAACGGAGTCAAACCTGTAGTCCACTACTTGTGAGCAGCCTCGGAGAGGTACTCCGTGTTTTGATGGATCTCAAGGGCCAAGTCTAGGCTCTGGTTTTTGCATTTGGAGTCTTGGACTGGTCCTTATTTTTAGCAGCTGGACTGTCTTCTGACACCCCGTGTCTGCCGCTCTGGGTCCTCACAGCCCATAGGGGGCGGTGAGCATGCTCTGTGCGTGGACACGGGTGGTGTTGTGGACGTTGAGAAACACTTCCCTGCAGGAACAGCAGTGCTCCCTGCGTGATGAATGGTGCCCGGCCCGCTTTGGCCGGGGTGGGGCACCGTGACCATGGCAGTAACACTGCGGAGCTACCCGAAGCGGGAGATGGCCCCGGCTGGATCTGGGGAAGTGTGGGGGCAGAGAGGGATGTGGGTTTGGGAAGGCAGCAAGGCTCCTGGCTTGAGCTCCCGAGCTGTTGAAGGGGAGGAAGAGGGGTTCTGATCCCGAGCCGCCCGGACTCTGGCTGATTCCGGATGGGAAGCTGGGAGTGGAGGGCGGGCGGCGGGAGCCGTTCCAGGCCTAAGCAAGTGGGCTCGGAGCAGCTGCTGTAAGTGTCCGGTCTCCCGGGCCCTCCACCCACCCTCTGAAGGGATCTGGCCCGGGCACCCCTGCCCTCCACTGATAACTGGGCCCAGGCAGTATTCCTTAGAGTGGCATCTTCCTGGTGTCCAGATGTGCCCCTTTATGATGTCATTGCCGCCCTGACAGAGCAGCAGCAGGCACAGATGGGCCTCTGGCTGGCACCGTCCTGCCGGTGGCACCGGTGAGTGTTGCGTGCAGTGGTCTTGAGGGCTTGCACTCGTGGTCTAGCCTGGTGCCGCTGACCTTGGCCTCCTCCTGAGCAGTGCCCACGTGGCCCATGCTTCAGGGTTGACTCCAGCTCTTTCTGATGGACCTTGAAAGTAGACGCAGCCGCCGTAAAAAAAAAAAAAAAAAAATGTTGTTTTGCCATTGGTGGTAGCTTTGCTCTCCCTTGGGGTACCCGTGGCACATTTTGGGGTAAAGCTGCTTTATGTAAGCAGTTTCTTTACATTGTAGTCGATTGGCTTTATTTCTGTATCTTGACCATAAGCTCACTGAAGTCAGGATTCACTTTTTCAAAAAGCTGAGATGTAATTTACACGTAGCAAAGTTCACGCTTTAGTGTGTGGGCTCTGTGACTTGGGACAAACATGTTTGTGACCATCCTCACAAATCAAGTGGAGAAATGGATCCACACCCCCAAATTCCCTCCTCCTCCTCCTCTCAGGTCAGCTCCTGCCTCACCTGCAGCCCCCAGGGTCTGTCTAATCTCTGTCCCTTGGTTTTGCCCGTTCCAGGAAATCACGTCATGTCAGTGACCTGCGGTACATGATCCTCGAGTCTGGCCGCTCCTTGGCGTCTCTCGACTGGTCCTGGTGTGGGCATGTCACTAGCTTGGTCCCTGCGTTGCTGAGGCTCCGCGTGTGGCTGCTCCAGTGCCGTGTGCCTTTGCCAGGTGAAGGTCAGTGTTTGTATTTGACATGTTTCACTGGATCGCTGTGTAATTTATATCTTCAGCAGAGTGGTGGTTATATTACATATCGGTGTCTCGCTGTTTTCACTTAACATGTTTGAACGTTTTTCATTTTTATTACAGTCTCCATCTAGAACTGGGACACTGGATATTTCTGTTTTTTTTTTTTTTTTTTTTTTTTTTACTGAATTTTACTGCAACGAATACTTTTACGCACAATTTAAAAAAATAGGTCAGTTTTCTCAGGAGAGATTCCCAGAGATGGTATTACTGGGTCAAAGGTAATGGGGTCAGATGGGTTGCTTCTGCTTTCCCAGCACCATCGCCCACCCCGTTAGGCATGCTCTGGGCTCTGAGCCCTTTGAGATCTCCACTCCGTGTCCCCATCTGCCTCCCACACCCCCTAGCAGGTTGGCAGGGCGCCTGCTGTGGGATTTAACATCTCGGCCAAGTGGGCCTGGGAGATAGTTATTTCCATGCGTGTCGCATTCATTAGTAGTGAGGTTGGATGTTGTCCTTCCAGCTGCTTAAGTACATGCTTTTCTTTCGTGAACCTTTGTCCTTGATTCATTTTTCTGTGGGGTTTGAGTGTTTTTCAGTTTGCAGGAGTGCTTTCTGTGATACTGGTCGTAGTCCTTTGTTGTAATTACCCCAAATAGTCATGATTTTGATGATTTACTTTTGAGTTTTAAACATTTTTAAATTGCGTGTTTTCAAATCCATGTGTCTTTTCAGATACAACTTTACCGCGTTAAGTTTAGGGACTTGAATTCTCTTCAGAGCTTTAGTAAGTATTCACTTTTGTGTTCTTTACATATTTCCGTTTTGACTTTCCTACGTTTGGTGAAAAAACTTGGAACGTTAGCTTGTAAAGTGCTTCATTTATTTTGGTGAACGATTTGTGGTGACACTTTAAATGGGGTTTTCACCACGTGTCAGTGATCCGTTCCCCCTGACTCTTACCTTCCCCTGGTTTTGTGAGTTGTGAGACATAAGAGAGTCTGTTCCCAGCCTCTGTTTTCTTACTGCTCGCTCTGGGGACGTATTGTAGGGAAGTAACCGCAGCTGTGCTCCTGTGTGCGTGTTGACCCTGTAGTTCTGTCTTTGTGCCATTTCCGCACTGGTCTTCGGTGCGTGCTTACGAGGACCAGGCGCAGAAGCTTGTTCTGAGAGCATCAGGCATGCCTGAGGCCCCTCTGCGGGGCGCCCGTCGGGGGGGCTGCTCGAAGCCTTCCTCCCTGTGACCCTGATTTCCCGTGTAGACGCGTGCTGCTGCTGGCCTGTGATCGTTGGGCTCTGTCTTCAGAGGTGCCCGCTGAGCACAGAGGGCCGCTTCTGCTGTTTACATAGGCCCTGATTTTCAGCTTCCTCAGCCTTTCCTCGTGTAGCCGTACGTTCTGTGGCTTCTGATCGCATGTATCTGTCTACTCCAGCCGGGGCCTGGGGCTGTGGGGCGCTCCACGCATATATGTATCTTTGTCAGCTTGATAACTTCTGGTTTATGATGTTTGCATCCCTACTTTCTGTGAGATGAGCTATGAGGACGAGAGGGCCGGCCCTCTTGCTCGTTTTCGGGGGCAGGGATGGAAGGAACACCCAAGAAGCGGGGAGC
This sequence comes from Lynx canadensis, assembly GCF_007474595.2. Taxonomy (NCBI): domain Eukaryota; kingdom Metazoa; phylum Chordata; class Mammalia; order Carnivora; family Felidae; genus Lynx; species Lynx canadensis. The sequence goes on from NC_044314.2 coordinate 92,638,513, forward strand.
CAGGTGGGAATTTCAAACCATGGAAGGGTATTTCTGTGCCTGTGACCCTGCCACAGCAGGGAGAGACAGCCGCAGGGGGCTGTGGGGGTGGGGGTGGGGGCGGTGGGTGGCATCCTGTCCCTTGCGGACATAGACTCTCTAGCCGGCTCTGACTTGGGAGCACTTTGGGGTCCCACCTCACCACCTGCTCAGCCCTGTCCTGAGAGGCGACCCCCAGCGCGTGTCTTCCTCTCCCCCGGCACCTCCCTAGTTCTGTGCACGAAGCAGTTTTTGGGTGGGAGCCCTTTGAAGCCATCATACCGGGCTCAGACAGTTTGCAAACTTCTGAGGGAGACTCTCCCCAAGCAAGGGCCCTAGTGCCCACCGTTCCCCTTCTCTCCCTGAGGTTTGAGGCATCTTCCTGTTTTGTCCTGGCTCCTGCAACAGGTCTGAGGCGAGGCTTTGGCCCCAGGCCTGGGCCCTCTCTTTTAGGAGCTTAGAAGAGAGTGTCTGTCTGATACGTAGTGGGTGCTCTGTGTGCTGGCAGTTGATGTAGCCCAGAAGTTGGTGGGGGCTGGTGGGGTGTTCTGTTCTGGTTATGGGGTGATGGCAGCATACAGCCCGCACCTCTACTCGGCAGCGGTCATGCCTGCCGGTGAGCGGGGCGCCGTCCCTCCACCGTGTGTGGGAACAGAGAAGGGCCGCGAGGCCAGGGGAAGGCCTCTGGGAAGAAACGTACCCGTCACTAGTGCCAGTGCCGAGTTCAGATCCTGCTTGGCCTCGAGCTGGTGATGCCGGTTACCGTCCGTGGTAGCCGGTTGGGATCACCCACCTACAGCCAGGCTGTGCCCTGGCCCTGGGCACAACTGTGACCCCAAAGGACCTGTTCCTCGTCTGTGCTGAGGGACCTCGGCTCCAGTGCCGTCTCTTGCGTGGCTCGACAAGAATCTCAGACTCACTTGCGTCAGATGCCAGTGGGAGCATGCCTTCAGAATCTCTCTCTGGTGCTGCTTGATGGTGCTCGTAGTAAGTGCCGATCAGACGGTTACACTTGTCTCAAGTAACTCGATTTTAACTTTGATTTTTTTCAGGAGAACCTTAAGTTGGATTAAAAAGGGGGGCGATAATGCACCATGGCAGCGGCCCTCAGAGCGTCCAGCACCAGCTGCAGAGGCCCCGGGCCTTCGCCAGCAGTGAAGAAGAGCAGCAGGCCCACCCAAATCCACCCCAGTCCCCGGCCACACCCTTCGCGCCGTCGGCCAGCCCGTCCGCGCCTCAGTCGCCCGGCTACCAAGTGCAGCAGCTGATGAGTAGGAGTCCCGTGACCGGGCAGAACGTGAACCTCGCCCTTCAGAGCGTCGGACCAGTGGTGGGGGGAAACCCCCAGATCACGCTCGCCCCTCTGCCGCTCCCCAGCCCCACTTCTCCAGGTTTCCAGTTCAGCGCCCAGCAGAGGCGGTTTGAGCATGGCTCTCCGTCGTATATCCAGGTCACTTCGCCACTGTCACAACAGGTGCAGACTCAGAGCCCCACCCAGCCCAGTCCCGGGCCGGGGCCGGGCCTGCAGAGCGTTCGGGCAGGCACCCCCGGCCCCGGCCTGGGCCTTTGTAGCAGCAGTCCCACCGGGGGCTTCGTGGACGCCAGCGTACTGGTGAGGCAGATGAGCTTGAGCCCGTCCGGGGGCGGGCACTTTGTGTTTCAGGAGAGCTCGGGCCTCGCGCAGATGGCTCCGGGCACCCAGGTGCAGCTGCAGCACGCGGGGGCTCCCATCGCGGTCCGAGAACGGAGACTGTCACAGCCCCACGCGCAGTCCGGGGGCACCGTCCACCACCTGGGACCTCAGAGCCCTGCGGCCGCGGGCGCGGCCAGCCTGCAGCCCCTGGCCAGCCCCGGCCACATCACCACCGCGAGCTTGCCCCCCCAGATCAGCAGTATCATCCAGGGGCAGCTGGTCCCGCAGCAGGTGCTGCAGGGGCCGCCACTGACCAGACCCCTGCTGCCCGGGGTTGGGGTCGGGGTCGGGGGGGCTTCGGCCTTTGGGATGACGTCCCCACCGCCCCCCACGAGCCCTTCCAGGACCACGGTGGCCCCGGGCCTCTCCAGCCTTCCTCTCACGTCTGCGGGGAGCGCGGGGGTGAGGAAGGCTCCCAAGAAGTTGGAGGAGATTCCCCCGGCCTCTCAGGAGCTGGCCCAGATGCGGAAGCAGTGCCTGGACTATCACTACAGAGAGATGGAGGTGTTGAAGGAGGCCTTCAAGGAGTACCTGATTGAGTTGTTCTTCTTGCAACACCTCCAAGGGAACATGATGGACTTCTTGGCTTTTAAGAAGAAGCATTATGCTCCGTTGCAAGCTTATCTTAGGCAGAATGATTTGGACCTGGAGGAGGAGGAGGAGGAGGATGAGGAGGAGGAGGAGGAGGAGGAAGAAAAGTCTGAGGTTATCAACGACGAGGTGAGAAACGGCAGCGTAACAATTAGAGGACCATGCTACGCAGATTTGAGTCTAGGTGACTGTTGTGGACGCGTAACCTACGAGCCCGGGGTGTTTCTAGGATGTGGTCTCATCAGGATGTGATCCAGGAATAGACCCGAAGACATATTTTGTTGTTTCCTGAGGGGGGGTGGGGGGCAGTTCTGGATGCTGGCAGGAAGATGCAGGGTGGCCCCGGGAGCACTGCCGGTCCAGAACTGAGCACTTTCATCCAGAGAAAGGTGGTCCCGTTTCCCAAGGGCTACCCTGGCACGACCCAGCCTTCCCTGTGCTCGGCTGGTGGCATGGGTCTTGGCCGGCACTGAGGCTAGAGGTGTGGAGACTTTCTGGCTGCTTGTCAGGGTTTCACATTTTCCTCCTATGGGCTCACCTGTTAAAAACCCCACACGTGTGGTTTTTATTTTTTTTTTTTAATTTTTTTTTTTTTAACATTTATTTATTTTTGAGACAGAGAGAGACAGAGCATGAGCAGGGGAGGGTCAGAGAGAGAGGGAGACACAGAATCCGAAACAGGCTTCAGGCTCTGAGCTGTCAGCCCAGAGCCCGATGCGGGGTTCAAACTCATGGACCGCGAGATCATGACCTGAGCCGAAGTCGGACGCCCAACCGACTGAGCCACCCAGGCGCCCCACATGTGGTTTTTATTCTTTTTTTTTTTTAACGTTTATTTATTTTTGAGACAGAGAGAGACAGAGCATGAACGGGGGAGGGTCAGAGAGAGGGAGACACAGAATCTGAAACAGGCTCCAGGTTCTGAGCTGTCAGCACAGAGCCTGACGCGGGACTCGAACTCACGGACCACGAGATCATGACCTGAGCCGAAGTCGGCCGCTTAACCGACTGAGCCACCCAGGCGCCCCACATGTGGTTTTTAAAGAAGGGATTTGAATCACTAGGTTTTTATAGAATACCAGTCGTGATTTTAAGTCACTAGGTATATTTGTGTGGTGCCTTCATGATTAAAACACAGTTGTTCCAGCAAAAAATGAGTTTTTTTCAATTTTTAGATGTAGTCTTCATTTTGAGAAATTAAACAATTTTTTTTCAACGTTTATGTATTTTTGAGAGGAAGAGACAGAGTGTGAGTGGGAAAGGGGCAGAGAGAGAGAGAGGGAGACACAGAATGTGAAGCAGGCTCCAGGCTCTGAGCTGTCAGCACAGAGCCTGACGCGGGGCTCGAACTCACGAGCCGTGAGAGCACGACCCGAGCCGAAGTCGGACGCTGAGCCGACGGAGCCACCCAGGCGCCCCTTCAATTTGAGAAATTAAACTCCCATGTGTGCAAGTACCTATCGAGTAGGATCTCTTTCAGATAGTGAAGTTTTCGGGTGCCTGGAACGGGTGCTTAGTGAATCCCCCAGTTGAGGTTTTTCATTTCCATAGTGATCGCTGAGACCCTTTTACTTGTACTTTCTGAAAAAGAAGGTGATGCAAACAGGGCGGTAGTGAGGGCTGCTGTAATGTGCTGTACTTTGTGCCTTTGTGTTGTGTAGTCTACAGTACGTTGGTGGGACTGACTTTGTTTTATGATGCAGCTCAAGTAATCGAACTCATTGTCAGCTCTTCTCCTGCAAAGAAAACAGCCTTTGCTGACCAAAAGCTGGTCTCTTTGCTCTGCCGTCCTCGTTGAGATTTATGGACGTATCTGTGTGGCTTTGCCATTGTGTGTTTTCTTTTAACACCCTTTCCAGAAAGGACCATTTTTATGTTCCAAAAGTTTATATGATGTTTTGAGGACGACACCTCTGTTGCCATGAAATAAATAGTGAATTTCAGTTCTTTCTCTGGACTCCAGCGTTGTCCGAAAGGATCAGCCCCCCCTTATCTGTGCTAGCGAGGAAACAGTTCCCTTTTTGCACCTTCCTGCTGAGACAGACGCAGTAGGCCCCGGGGCGGCTGGCACGCAGCGCGGGTCGCCCGTGAGGGTCTCGGGGCTCTGGCGCCCGGACACCGCCTGCCGCTTCCCCGTTGACGGTTCGAAGCCGCAGAGGGTACGGGTGCCGCCCTGCGCTCAGACCGGAGATGCGCGGCCGAGTCAGGTTGTTATGTTGCGAGTCCACCGTGAGTCAGTTCGGTGTCCTTTTACGGGAGTTAATGCAAAAGTGTTCCATTTTTAAACACCAGAGGTCACCGAGCTTATCAGCGATAAAATTCTGACAAGATTTTGAGCAGTCTTAAAAATTATGTTGCCTTTTTTTCTCAAAATATCTCCTCTCAGGTAAAGGTTGTGACAGGAAAGGATGGGCAGACTGGTACTCCCGTTGCTATAGCAACCCAGCTTCCGCCAAATGTTTCTGCTGCTTTTTCATCCCAGCAGCAACCGTTTCAGGTACTTTTCGATGGTTCTCAAATGTAGCCTCATCCCAGACTTCCCTCCATCCAGATAATTTAACCTTCGATTTACTATTTGCTCTTCAGCATTTTTGTCCAGAGCCCATTCCTTATTTTTAAAAAGTTAAAAAGCCTTCCTGCATATAAGATGATAAAATTAAGTTGCATGAGTAAATGACAACACAGACCTTAACGCATCATCATTTTTTGTGTGTCGACTGTAACGCAGTGGTAGCGCCAGCATGCATGTCATTTAACACCGTCCCGTTGAATGTGTACTCAGGATTCCTTGTGCGCTGTGTTTTAAATGTTTGGTTCTTTCTTGTGTCTCCTATCTGTATTTTTAAGAACAGTGCAAAACAGAACAAGAGAAAAAAAGGTGTAAGCAGGTGGTAACTTGATGTTTTCTGCAGCCGGAAGAAACGCTGAAGGGAGACAGTCTGGAGTCATCAGGACCGTAGGCTCCACACGGTGTCCACGGAGGGCGAACTGAGTAGCGTTAGTTGGTTGAGAACCAGACCTCTCAGTGTGCCATCGGCGATGCCAAGAACCCGAAAGCAGAGATCAGATTCTACTAGGACGGAGTGGGTGGTTCTTGGGTCTGAAAGTGCTTTCGTGTTTGTAGTGACACTGTTTTGTAAACAGTTTTTTTAGTTTTAATTTTGCTACAGTTTCAGACGTACGTGTGAGTTGCAAAAACAGTTTTTGAAAGAACTCCCTCCGTGTCCTTTACCTGGATTCCCCGGACGTGCACCTTTTGCCCCTCTGTGGTGTCTTCGCTCTCTCCTCCGTGTGTCCGCACACGTTTCCCCCGGAAGTGGGTGACAGGCAGGTGTCCACGCCAGGTCATGCGCTTTTATCCCTAATACTCAGCATCTAGTAGGGACGTCGTTCCCTTGCTTAACACGGTACAAGTCGCATCAGTGCTACGACTAAGCCACAGCCCGCGTGCAGTTTTTGTCTCTTGCCTCGATGGTGTCTTTTATACGGCGGACTCTTAAACAGTGCAGGGGCACCGTCCCCCTCGCACAGTGGAAAATCCACATGCGGCTTTTGACTCCCCCAAAACTTAACTACCGAGAGCCTATTGTTGACCGGAAGCGTTACAGACGATATAAGTAGTCGATTAATATGTTCTGCATGTTATGGGTTTCATATATCGTATTCTTACGGTAAGCTGTAGAGGAGGAAACCCTAAGGAAGAAGAGAAAATACAGTTGCAGCACTCTGCTGTTGCCAGCAATCTGCACAGACACGGGCCTGTGCAGTTCAAACCCATGTTGTTCAAGGGTCAGCCGTAGTGGTTTTACCCTAGTGTTGGGTCATTGACAGTGCTTGGTTGTCATGTCTCCATTAGTATCGTGGCACGTCTTTAATCTGGGCTGACTCCTTGTTTTTTTTTTTTTTTTTTTTTTTTTTTTTTTTTTTTTTTTTTTACTGTTTGTTTATTTTTGAAGCAGAGAGAGAGTGCCAGCAGGGGAGGGGCAGAGAGAGAGGGAGACACAGAATCCCAAGCAGGCTCCAGGCTCTGAGCTGTCAGCACAGAGCCTGACGTGGGGCTCGAACTCACGAATCACAAGATCATGACCTGAGCTGAAGTCAGACGCTTAACCAACCGAGCCACCGAGGTGCCCTGCCGGCTCCTTGGTCTTTCCTCACCTTCACCATTTTTAGTTGAGGCTGGCTGTTTTGTGGAATGTCCTTGGAGAGCAGGTTGTCTGACGTGGGCCGTGTAGTGTTGAGAGGAGTGCCGCAGAGGTGGCCCATGCCTAGGTCACGGCCGTGTCGGGGCCGTGCGGTCCACGGTCCTGCAGCCGGTGACGCGCACTCTGACCGCTGGGGGAGGACGGCGTCCACCAGGCTTTTGCAGTGGAAGTTCTTCTCTTTCCTTTGGTAAATGGTGAGTAGTTTGGGGAAGATACTTTGAGACCGTGGAAATATCCTGTATCTCATTAAACTATCTTTCCAAAATCCGATTTCACCTTAAAGCTTGCACAATGGATCGTCTAGCTCCATTGTTCCTTCTGCACTTAGCAGTTGGCCATCTGCTGTTAATGGTGCGCTTTCTATATTTGTTATGTAGGTTTTTATTTTGATCGGTGGATTATGTCACTGATGGTATTTTTTTTTAGCCTTATTTAATTCAGTGAAACTCGCTCTGTTTTGTCTCTAGTTCTGTTGAGTTTCTAGTTCTGTTCTGTTTTGTTTCCGGTTCTGTCCAGAAACCGCTCTGTCACCCTCTCTGAACCTTTGCTCTCTGCCTCTGTGGTTTTGCTGTTTCCAGAATGAAATCTAGAGGGAGCCCTACCGCATGTGGCTTCTGTCGCTGAGCGTCCACGCTATGCCATTTACCAGTAGTCTTTTCTCGGTTTGTTTATTCGTTCACCCTTTGAAGGACACTTGGCTTGTTTACTTAGCACAGCTGCTGTCACTGTTCGTATCCAGCCTTGTGTGTGTGTGAACCTAGGCCTTTGTGTCCTGTGGGTACGACGCAACCTCAAAGGAGGACTGCGGGGTGTTGCTGAGTGTGGGTTCGATCTCAAGAGAAGCTGCCAAAGTTGCCCGGGGGGAGGGGGGCTGTTCCGTGCCACGTTCCTGCCACCCCCCCCCCCATGGCGGCTGGGCCCCGTATGTCCTCTCCGGTCATGCTGACATGTGTGCAGTGGTTCCAGTTTGTGGGCTCAACTGGCCGGCTGGGTATCTTCTTTGGGAAAGTCTTGCGTTTCTTTGCCGAGTGTTGTAGTCGAATCGTGTGTGTCGCTGTCGCGTTTGAGAATTCTTTGTATCGTGAATGTGAGTTTCTTGTCAGGTACAAATTTGCACATGTTTTTCTCCTATTCTAAGGCTTATGCTTTTCTTCTTTTACACTATCACAGAGCAGAAGTTCTACATTTCGATGCGCTGTTTTACCGCTTTTTTTTTATCTTATGGATTGTGCTTTTGGTGTCATATCTCAACTGTTGGTTCAGCCTGAGGTCACAGATATCGCCTGTGATTTCTCCTGGAAGTTGTATGGTCCACGGTCCCCTCTGAGTAAAGTTGTGGATGACGTGGTGGACGTACGCAGAGGTTCATTTCTCTGCGTGTTGATTTCCTGTTGTGCCCGGACCGTGTCGTACACCCACTGTTCTGCTTCCCTTGCGCTGACTTTGCATCTTGGCTGAACACGAGCCGACTCTTGTCTGTGTGGGTCTCCTTCTAGACTCTTCGGTCTTCTCTTCGTGTGTGTGTCTTTCTGCCAGTGGCACGCGTTTTCGGCCACCGTAGCTTTGTAGGAAGGCTTGAAACCAGTGTGGGTTCAACTTGCTTTTTTCAAAATTGGTCTGGTCATTCTCATAGAAATTTTAGAATCCGCTTTGTCGCTGTCTACGGAAGTTAGATTGGGATTGTACTGAGTCTGTTGACCAGTTTGGGGAGGAGGAGTGTCTCGACCGTACTGAGCCTTCCAGTCTGGAATATGCTGTGTCTCTCTGTTTTGGTCATCTTTTGTTTTTGTCCGTGTTTTGTACTTTTCAGCATGCTGATTCCGTACCTATTTTGTTAGATTTGTAACCGAGTAGTCCGGTTTTTCTGCGGTACTGTAAATGGCAACCAAAAAAGAATTTGAGATGTTCCTTGCACAAGTGTATAAGAATACAGGTGATTTATTTGAACCTATGTTCCACAACCTTGCTGAACTCTTTTATTAGTTTTAGGAGCTTTTCTGTAGATTCCGTGGGATTTTCTACATAGAGAATTGTGTCTGCAAAGGAGGCAAGATTTCTTTTTTCCCTGTCTGTATGCCCTTTATTTATTTTTGTTTGTTTTGCCTTATTGCACCGGCAAGGGCTTCCAAATATGCTCTTAAATGGAGTAGTAAGAGTGGACATTCTTACCTTCCTCCCGATCTTTGGGAGAAAGCATTTCGTTTCTCACCGGTGGGCCTGATATTTGCCTGCGGAGTTTATAGACGTCCTTCACCGGGTGGAGGGTTCTTTATGTCTAGTATTGATCGCGAATGCCTGTTGAATTTTGTCAGATGCTCTTTGTGCATCTGTTCGTGTGATCATGTGATCTTTCTTCTTTGGCCCGCGAGGGTGGTGAGTTCCGTCACATCGAGGTGTAATCTGTTGGAAGGACGTGCGCAGATCCTGAGCGTTAGGGTGTGTGGGCTTTGTCAAGTGCCCGCGTTGCCCACCTCCTCTGGGCCTCCTCGTGCCTCCGCCATCGTCTGCTGCCCGTTCCCCTCCCCCTCTTCTATTACTGTGTGTTTTGATGGTCAAATGGCAGGTGATTTGGAGACCTTCAAGCTGGCCCTTGGGCGCCATTGATGTATTTGCGTCACTCTCTGAGCCCCTCCTTCCTTGCCAGCACAGAGCGTTTAAGGTTGGTTCATCCTGTGTATTCCTCGACCCAGCCCAGACTTCGTTTCTGCACGGTTCCGGTTCCCTCTGGTGGGGAATAGTAATTTGGCCCTCAGACGCGTAGGTGCTTCTTGTAACGAGTCTGACACGATCGAAGTTAAATTCTTTACGTTTGAGATCGTGGGAACTTCTATCAGCAGTGCGTCTTTCCCGTTCATGCTTAGCAGAATGGAACGCATTATCGTGTTTACGACACGTTGATAAATGTTTGCCTGAGGATGGGGGGATGGGAAGGCAAGGAGTGCCCGTCAGCTTACGAGAAACAGGTGTGGTCTCCACAGTGACACAGATGATTAAACCACTCTCACCCGCTACCACACTCACTAGGTTTCCAGAAGTGAAACTGGACAGAATCTGTTGACGTAGGTCAGTGGGATTCTCATCTACTTTTGGCGGGAATGTAGCATGGAGGTGTGTGGGAACATTTTGCGTGACCTGAAAAGGTGGACACGGGCAGACCCTTTGTCCCGTCAGCGTGCCGTGAGGAGTTCTCGAGCGTCTACACCAGAGACCGGCTACGGTAGTGTTCCCCGCAGCGCTGGTCCTAATCGCCCCCGCCTGGAAAGAACCGGATGTCCCCCGGCAGGAGCCCAGATCCGTGGATCGTTCACGTTCATACAGAGGAGTGCTGACAAGAGCCACCGGTGGGGAGGGGGGCGGCCGTGGTCCCGACGCCCGTGGGTGTGTGTGGGGCTCAGCCACACCTTATGGAGCGGAAGGGCTTACGGGAGTTTCTCTAGGAAGCAGAGCCCAAGGAGTACCTTGTGGGGAGGAGTCTGAGCTGACGGCGTCCCGGGAGGTGCACACTCGTGCACACTCGGCTCAGGTGGCGAGTCCCCGGGCGGGGCAGGGGGCAGGGGCGGCAGTCTGAGCCTCGTGAACAGCCCACGGGCGGTTGCTGTTACTACTCTTTTCAACTGCGTGTGTTCATTTTTCTCCTTTCCCTTCTCCACGTTTTATTATGAAGAACTTCAAACAGAAAAGTTGAACAGTGTTCAGTGAAAAGCCAGTAAGTCATAGAGGTTTTATATTGTCTAATCTGTATCGACCAATGAAACGCTAGAAATAAATTCAGAATTTTCTGTGTTGCATATGTATTAATTTGCTTCCAGAAAATGCCGAGGTAGCGCTATGGGTAAGAGGTGTCCTGTGCACAATAATACGTACACGCGTGTGTATGCGCACACACGTGTTCACGAGAAGAACCCTTGTAAGTAGTAGCTCTCAGTGATTTTTCTGTTAGGAAGTGAATAATTGCCCATAATTCCGTTCTTCTGACACAAAGGTGTTGTATGATATACGTCAGTTGACACGGTGTATTTACTCTTCTTTCAACCAACTCTCCTCGTGTTTTATTTACTTTCAATTGTTCTCGTTTTGACAGCTCCGAACATGCCATCATTTGGAGGAACTGTAATTCACTAAACCGGTTTTCTAAGTGTAGGTTCTACCTTTGCCGTTTGGAAAAAACTCTTCAGGCGCAGCATCAGTGAATCAGGAAAGTCTGTGCTGCTTGCCGTGTGCCGTCACTTGGTTTTCCGCCGACAGAGGACATGCAGCGGCCCGGCGTGACTTGGCCCGGCCGGGACAGTTAAGCATTCTGAGAAGGGTTTAAGACGGAGTCTCAGGATGACTTTCGTTATTTGCGCCCAGTTTGAGGATTTTTATAATAACCTGATCGGTTGCCAGTTAAACTCTCCAAACAAATACAGAGTTCTCAGTTTGTGTATTCGTTCGCTTCTAGAAGAACTTGAGGCGTAATTCTATTAGAGCGCAGTTGTTTTCAAGAGAATACTGTCTTATTATTTAGATTTTTTTAAAGCCTCCTAATTGGAGATTATTTTTCAGTGATGACGGTGTTAGAGAAAACGAATAATTACAGTCCCGTAACCTTACCCTACAGATGCTCTTGATTCTTCCGTGTGTGTCCATATCTTTATGTGTATCGTCACAAGCGTGTAGGTATAGACTGTGCAGAGGTTGGCAGCTTAGCGTGCTGCCACAGACATGCCGTTAGAAAGCACGAGTGCTTGTCCTGTCTGTGACGTCCTCGGTTTCCCTGGGCCACAGGTGAGCCCAGGGAGGCCGCCCGTGGAGCCTTGGGCTGAGAGAGCGGGAGCCGTCTCGTCCACGGCCCTCCCCACTCCCGAGTCCTTACCCCATTCTGACTTAGTTTATGGTTGGTTGGTTGGTTGGTTGGTTGGTTGAAATTGCGTAGAAGTTTCCTCCCCGGGGACCACCAGCTGCAATGACCGCTTCGTTTCTTCCTCAGAATAACTTGTCTGTTCCTTGCTCGGTGGCAGACCATCTTTTCTGCAAGCTGCATTCCTGGTTCCCTCCATTGTTCTGTTTCTTGCCATAGCTTCTAGATTCCCTGCAAATTATGTTGTGTTCTATGGATACAGTCCGTTCTGATGTTTTCTCTTAAAACGGGGACTCAGAATTCAGTTCCATCAGAGACCGTCTCTTTTCTCTGTTTTCTGATTTTGTTTTCAAGAGTTCCAATAAATGATTGCTAACTGAAATCAGGTTTGTATTTTAAACACCTCAGCTCCTTTCCCAGTAAAACGCCCACGAAGACAGCGTAAAAGGAAGCGAAGTCATTCCGAAAGCAAGAGTTGGTGGCAGTGAGGAAGTCGGGACGAGAGGGGCCGGCCCTTCCTGCCCGGGTCCATGAGAGGAGCACGGGTGGTTTTGTTTCATGACGTCCAGTTTTCCAGCTTCTTCGTGTAGACACGCAGCCTCCCGGCACCATTTTCTGGAGGACTTTCCATTCCCTCTGGGTGCTGTGTAGCCTTGAGGACGTGACCGGGTAGCATAAGTGCGCGTCTCCTGGGCTCTGTCCGGTTCTTGTTGTGCGCCACGCTGGTCCCCGGCCCTTTCCAGGGCCGCAGAGTCTGGTCCCCTGGTCTCCTCTCGGGACTGCTTTCAGTTCGCTGAACAGCCCACTCTGCTATCCAGTGAATTCTTACTCCAGATATTTTATTTTTCAGTTCTGGAATCTCCATTTGGTTCTCTTAATAGTTTTCTTTTTTCTGGTCGAGATTTTTTCTCGTCCTTCGTTACGGTATGTTTTCTTTATGTCTCTGTGCATACTTGTTAAAGCCACTGTAGAATCCTTGCTGCTGATTCCAGTATTTGCGTTACGCGGGGTCTGTGTCCATGGACTGTATTCTGAGTGTGGCTCGTGTTTTCCTGTTACTTTGTGGTTTTGGGTGATTTTGAGTGTCACGAGCGACAGGTTGCAGACACTCGGGATGCTGTTAGTGTCTTCTGAGGAGCACTGACTGTTTTGCTTTCATAGTTACTGTGTTTGAATCTTAACCGTGAAAGCCTGTGTCCCGAGTGAGGGCCCCTGAAATCTCAGTGTGGTTTTGTCGGCCTGTGCTTGGCGTCTTTGTTTTGGCGTTGTCTTAGGGGAAAGCCAGAGATCAGCAAGAGAACTCGGGGCCTCCCTGTCTCCAGCCGTCTCCTGGGGTGATTCCCCCTTCCTTCGTTCTTCTGTGGCCTCCTGCTCTCTGTCCTGGTGGCCTTCAAGCCAGTGAGTCTCTGTGTGTCTGGTTCTGAGCTGCTCCGTACGGCACACACTGGGGCCTGCCCTCCTGCCGCAGACCTCCTGGTTCCCTTCCCCTCTTGCAGGCGTCTGGTCCTATCCTCCAGGTTTATGTCTGTCGGGAGTATGTGTAGTCCAATAGGAAGCACTTGGCCGTTACTGGAGACACAACCCTCTATCAGTTTTTTTTATTTAACAACAACAGCAACAGCATTTTTTTATTACAAAGGTAGTATATGTTCATTGTAGAACGTTTGGAACATTTAGAAAAGTACACACACACGCACACACACAAAGTACAAATTACCTGTAATCCTGTCCCCAGACGTAGCCACTGTTCACATATCGTGTGTTTTTCAAATCATTCCTTTCTTTCTTCTCCTTTCCTTCCTTCCTCCCCACATCTTCACTGAATGCAGATGGGGGTGCTACTGTCCCTTTGAGTCAGCCACTGCACCTTTCCCCACGGGAGGCCATGCCCTGCAGCGTGGCTGGTGCGGGCAGTGTGGGGCCCACCCTGGGACAGCAGGCCCCACAGCCCCCACAGGCCATCATGGGGCCCATGCCTTGTTCAGGGCATGTGTAACTTGGCCTTTAAAATGGTTGGCTAAGTAGAGTGGGCAGAGTTGAATCGTTAAAAAAAAAATTAGCAACTGGTGATTGGCGCACATCGTCCTTAGCATTTAGCGTCACTGCAAGGTTGGTGCAGAGATGTGAATGCGTGGGCGCCCAGACTTGCCTGCTGCCTGTCTCGCTTGGCCAGTAGCTTTTCATTGGAACATCTTAAATCAGCCAGCCCTACGGTGTAGAACAGATGAGTATCAAGCGGGGCGCTAACTTGCAAAAATGCCGTGTGAAGACCCAGGCTTATCAGATTGTTGTCTGTCGAGGAGGGTTTTAGGGTCATTTTCCAGGAGGAAGAAAATCGCAGCCTTCCTTTTTGTTATTCAGCTTTTGTTTTTTGGGGGGGTGAGTGATGGCAGGCAGTGTGATGGACAAGCTGTCGGATTTAGGACTGGTGTTTCCCGACACTGGCCGGTCCTCTGCTGTCGCTGTTGGTGCAAAGCCCGCTCGTCTCTGCGGGAGTGTGGCCCTGCATTGATAGGAAACTCTGTTAAAACCAGAATAAGATCTGTCACAAGTGCTTTTTGTCCCTCCAGAGGTAAGTTAGAGCTTGAAGCTACTTGTTACACATAAATCTGCGTCACACGCAGCGGGCAGACAACATGTCGGCAGAGACTAGTGAGGCCAGTGTGGAATAATCACGATAGTTCGGTTTATGCCTGTTCTCTGAGGCACCTACGTGATCAGAATCTCACGTTTTCATTTTCTTTTTCAGCAGCAAGCTCTCGCGGGGGCCCTTGTGGCAGGGGCCGGAAGTGTGGGCGAAGCGGACCCCTTTAAGAGGCAGCAGGCGGGGCCCCCAGCAGGTACGTCCCGGAGCCCGGGCCTGCGCGGCCTCAGGGACCCGTTAGCTTCCTGCCGTGGGAGGTGCAGCGTGACGGCCGCGTGAACGCCGACGCACGTGGCTTGGGTTCATTTCTTTGTACTTTGAAGGTAATTTTGTTGTTTTGACGACGATCAGCTGAAGAGAACACTCACGTGGCTGTGTGTGTGTGTGCTGGGGGCGGAGGTGTGCCCGTTGGATTGGGCGTGTCCGTTTTGGTTCTCTGTGCCCTGGCAGGCTCTGAGTCCTTAAAAGGACTGCGGGTAAAGCCGTCTTATTTTTCGAGTCGTTACTCATTTTCTCATACGGAAGTTTTTCTTCCAGTTACAAAAGCCCACATTTTACGTGAAAAAGTCGGGCAGTCGCGGAAGGCGTGACTCAAGTCTGCCTCTGCTGTGGCGGTACGTCCCGCACCCCGGCCACCTGCCGGCGGCGTCCCGCGTGCACGCACCTGAGGACGTGGAGGCGCGCTCTCTGTGACAGCTGACGACAGGGCCGTCGCTTCCTGGGCCGTCCTGTCCTGCCAGGGACCGCGCTCTCCCTGCCGGCTCTCGCCCTCGGGTGCACGGCGGGTCCTTTCCTCCTCAGACCTTTGCTGGCGCTCCCTTTCGTTACCACCTTTTTGTTCTTTTACGGTGAGCACAGTCGGACATCTAGTCCCAGATTGTTTTCAACGTGTCCGTCACTGTGTCTGAGGAGGAAACTCCCAGAAAGGGAATTGCTCCCTGAGAGTGTGTTGGGGGTACACACGGCCCCACGGCAGGCTCGGCCTTTTTCAGGTCCGTCTGCAGTTTCTGGCATGCTCACGTTTTGACCACTTAAAAAAATTTTTTTAATGTTTATTTTTGAGAGAGATAGAGCATGAGCGGGGGAGGGACAGAAAGAGGGAGACACAGAATCCGAAGCAGCTCCACACGCTGAGCTGTCAGCACAGAGCCGGATGCGGGGCTCGAATCCACGAACCGTGAGATCATGACCTGAGCCAAAGTCGGACGCTCAACCGACTGATCCCCCCAGGCGCCCCACATTTTGGCTTTTTTATGAAGTACGATTACTCCTTTGGTGTTTGTTAACCTGATGGGTGCAAACATCTTTTGTTTTTCTGTGGATCTCTTCAATGTAGCTTTTCATGTTTATTAATCGTTCGTGAGTCCCCCTCTGCTCAGCTGTTCATGCTCTTTGCCGTTTTGTGTGTCCGGTGGCTGGCAGTTTTCCCACGAACTTGGAAGAGCTTTCCATGTGGCGGCCACATCAGTCTTTTGCCCGCACGTGTGCAGAACCCTCCGTCTCCAAGGATGTCACTCCCCCTTCGTTCACTCTTGTATGAGACTGCTTCTAATACTTGAAGAGTTTTAATGAAAAGAAATTCTGTTTATCAACTGTACCTTTTCTGGCTTCTGGAGTTTGAGTCACATAGAGGAGGGCCTCCCTGTTCAAAGATTATAAAAACACTTACATGTGGTTTTTCTACTACTTGCACGGTTTTATTTTTATATCAAATTGCACCTTTTCTGAAAATTATTCTAGAGCAGTCTAAGAGGCCTCGGCTTGAAGTGGGCCACCAGGGGGCAGTTTTCCAGCACCCGGGGGCGAATGCAGGCGTTCCTCTTCAGCAGCTAATGCCGACAGCTCAAGGTAAGGCCCGGCGCCAGGAGACCTCCTGGCTCAGAAAAAGCGTGTGCAGAGAGGGGTCTTGTGGCCCAGCTTCGGGCCGGGATGCGCGCAGTCATGGCACACGGGGCAAGTGGTTCCTGGGGCCCGGCCACTGCTCTGAGCGCTGGTCCGCGCTGGGAGAGGAGGCCCCGCGGGCGTGCTCCCGGCCCTGGTGGAGCTGCCGTCTCCTCGTCCTCGGGCCCCAGACACCTGCGCGCTCCTTGATCGCTGCTGCAGTAGGGACCCCGGTGACCGTTCTGTTCCGCCTGATGCTAGCTTGCGAAGGTCGAGCGCCCATCTTTCCTCTCTCGCGGGCTCACTCCTGCCATTGGGTTTACGGGGCCAAGTTGCCCCGGTCGGATTCCCCGTCGGGAGTGTGTGATGGCTGAGGCGCGGGTCCGTGACGAGCAGCGGGTTGCTCGGGACTCCAAAGTCAGCGCTGCCGGGACTTCTCCTGTCTTGCAGGAGGGATGCCTCCTGCCCCTCAGGCCGCTCAGCTCGCCGGACAGAAGCAGAGCCAGCAGCAGTACGACCCGACCACGGGGCCTCCGGTGCAGAACGCCGCCAGCCTGCACACCCCGCCGCCGCAGCTCCCCGGCAGGCTGCCCCCGGCCGGCCTCCCCGCCGCGCCCCTCCCGCCGGCGCTGCAGTTTGCTCAGCAGCCGCAGGCGGTGGAGCCCCATGCGCAGCTCCAAGTCCCGGCCAAGGCCCAGCCGCCGAGCGCCCCTGTGCCCGCGCCCCCGCCCGGCCAGCTGCCCGCCCCACCGCCGCAGCCCGTGCCGCAGGCCCTGCACACCCCGATGCCCGGGAAGGCTCAGATGCAGGCCGCCCCGCTCTCCCAGCCGCAGGTACTTGGTGGGCACCTGTCCTGTCGGTTAGAACAGGAGCAGAAGCTAAGCGTGCTGTGGGTGGGGCGTGCGCCACACCGCCGTCGCGGGGTCTGCCCGTGGCTCGCTGTCCCACTCGGAGCCAGTCCCCCGCTCAGCGTCGTCTTACCCGGCTCTGGAACCACAGTCAGGTTGTTGAAACACCAGAGAACAGAACAGCTTTGGTTGCTGGTTGCGGTTTAGTGGGAGCTCGGAGAGCCGCGTGGCCGTTGTCCCGGCTGACGTGGCCAGTGGTGTGGGAAGGGTGCCGTGGGAGCGCCGGCCGGGCCTGCTGCCGGGCCCTCTGCGGTGCTCTGCGCTCCGTGAACCTGTGTTTGTATCCATCGTGCTCCTCCCCTGCGGGTTGCTGTTTCTGAAAAGCGTGTGGTGAACCGCTCACCGTGCCCGAGGGGCGGCGGGTCCCTGAAAGTGAGCGTGAACCACTGGGAGCACTGCGGGGAGCACTGGGGGGGTGGCCGGTGGTGTTCTCAGGGAGCTGTCTTAGCGTGTATGATGGAGCCCCCTGGGAAGGCTTCCCCTGCCTCTCCCCATTTCCCTTACGAACAAGGGGGTTTCCTTGGTGGCTTTCGACTCAAATGCTTCGCGGCTGTTCGAGATTGATGGTGAGGTTTGACCTTGTGTGGAAATGGAGCGACAGCAGTCACGGCTGCTTTGTGCTCGCCGCGTGCCTGCCACCGCGTGCCGTGCGGAGCACTCCGTCAGCTCTACTTTCGTCTGCCGGGCAGCCCTTTGCCGTAGGATCTTTCTTGTCCCCGTTTTGCCATAAGAAGGCCCGAGGGGCCGCGTACCTGGGCGAGATCCCGCAGCCTGCGGCCGGAGGAGCTGTGGTCTGCACCCCGACTGCGTGCGGGGCCTCTCGTGTGGGCCCGCGTCACGGCTGCACGCGCCTGGTGGAGGAGGGCGCTGCCGCCTGGGCAGCCGAGCCTCCCCGGGCCACCGCTTCCCTCGGAGCTTTGTGCAGGCCAGCCTCCGGGTTTGGAACACTTGGTGTCTCTGAGCCGCATGCTGAGGTTTCGCCTGGATTCCGCGACCCGCCCTTGTCGATGAAAGGATCAGCTCCTTACAGACCCCACGGAAACCTGTCCCTTGTGCCCTGGCTAGGAGCTGACGGACCTTCCCTGTGAGGGCCCCAAACGGCAGGCGGGAGAACACGTCAGGCCTGTGGGCTGCACGGTTTGTGCTGCAGCCTCTTTCCCCCGCCGTGGACGCTGAGTGGCCCCCGAGCACGCACGTGAGGGCCGTGGCCGGACCTCCAGCGCCTTCTCTCCACACGGTGCGGCCGGCGGCGGGAGGACGTTGCAGGCCCGCGCCTGCTTGGGTGCGGTGTTTTGCGGTCTGTGTCTTCCCGGGTTCCAGCTTGTAAATGTGGCACGTTGGCAGCCGTCGGCGCTCGGCCCTCTTAGGCTGTGCCGGCGCCTTGCCCGCCCTGCTCCCGGCGCCCCCACGGAATTCCCGCATGAACTGGGCTTTGTCTTCGGTCCGGGAGGAGGGCCCTCTGGTTGCACACGCTTTGACGTACGGAGAGGGTGTCTCACCCGACGGCCTACCTGCCATGACAGGGGCACAGGGGATCTGTATTTGCTTTCCAGAAAAAGGGTGCAAGGTGACCACTGGGTGGGTTTTAGTTTAGAAGAATCTTATACGATTAATCCTAAAAAAACCCATAAAACGGGAGAAAGTGCTAGAAAAGGTAAAAACCAAAAGAAGCTCCCGTGGGATAGCCAGCGCGTGAAAGCCCATCTGTGACGTGCTGTGTGTGTGTGTGTGTGTGTGTGTGTGTGTGTGTGCATGTGTGTGTGTGTGCGCACACGCGTGGGGCTCGTTCGCACTGCCGCAGGAGGGGCTCCGGCGCGCTCGCCGATGTGGGCGCACGAGCAGGGCTCAAGTCTCCTCTTCACTTCCGGCCTGTTTTCTGCCCGCCAGGCGGTGGCGTCCACAAGACCACCCGTGGACCCCGCCCAGCCTTGTCAGCGGCCCCCAGCAGCTGCCTCTTCTACCTCGTCCCTCGCTCCCGCCAGCGGCTCTGGCCCATCGCCAGCACGGGCCTCCACAGGGAACAGACCCTCCTCAGCAGCCAGCAAGTCACTGTCTCCAGTCACCTCCCGGTCCCCAGGGGCAGCCGTGTCAGCACCCCCGAAACCGCAGAGCCCAGCTCAGAACGCCGCCCCGCCCCAGGACAGCTCTCAGGATAAGCTGGCAGAACAGATAGCACTGGTAAGTGCGCTTAAAACCATCTCAAGAAGGTTGTGAAATGTGTTCCAATTTGTGAAGCGCATTTGATTTTAATTTCTAAGGATGCGGTAGTTTGAAACTGAGCACTTGGTAGTGAGGACGGTCGAACATAGTTTGTGGTCGCTTAGAAACCAAGGTTACAAGCAGGTTGTCTTTTTTTGCATTTTTAAAAAACTTTTTTTAATGTTTATTTCTGGGAGAGACAGAGTGTGAGCAAGGGGGTTGGGGGGTGGGGGGAGGGCAGAAAGAGAGGAAGACACAGAATCCGAAGCAGGCTCCGGGCTCCAAGCTGTCAGCACAGAGCCTGACGCGGGGCTCGAACCCACGAACCGTGAGATCATGACCTGAGCCGAAGTCAGACGCCCAATCGACTGAGCCGCCCAGGCGCCCCTCGTGGAGGTCGGCTTGGGAGAGAAGGTCCTTTCTGTGCCGACATCACAGCCTGTGCTCGCTGTGGGCTGCGGGTGAGGGTCAGGAGGGCTGCCCAGGCCGGCGTGGCCGTGGCCCAGCACCTAGTTAGCACTTGCCATTTGTGGGGTGACTAAGCGGTGGTGTTGTTAGACTTCGTCAGGGGAATCTAACCCGTCAGAGTTGGCAGGATGCTGCCGCCCCGGTGCTGCCGGCTGTCCTCTGTCAACCCTGTGGCCCTATGTGGCCAGTCTTAGGCGATCGGTTCCTCCCCTCCCCGGTGGTTTTGGAGCAAGGACCAGACGTGTGTCGTGTCCCTTGTAAGCGCTCTGACGCGAGCATTGGCCTGTGCCTTGTGTCCTTGATTCTGGGACGGGGCGGGAGCCTTCGACCCTCGTGTCCAGTCTTGTCTTTCTTGCTGAGGCTTCGTGGACGCGGGGTCAGAATTAGCGGAGTTCGCTTCTGATCATGTGCTGGACGCCCCCTCCCCTGCGCTCCCGGCAGGAGAACCAGATCCATCAGCGCATCGCAGATTTGAGGAAAGAAGGCCTGTGGTCCCTCCGGCGACTGCCCAAACTGCAGGAGGCCCCGCGCCCCAAGTCGCACTGGGACTACCTGCTGGAGGAGATGCAGTGGATGGCCACGGACTTCGCCCAGGAGAGGAGGTGGAAGATGGCCGCAGCCAGGAAGGTGGGCGAGGCCCGGCGACCGCGTGGCCCGGCTCGAGTACGCCGCCGTGCGTGGTGGCGTCTGGACTGGGTCTCGGAGGGGGCCGGCTCCTTCGCGTGAGGAGCGTTTTGCTGTTGTCTGGAAAGCGACTGCCCTGTGGCTTCTTCCCTTGGGGCCGTCTTGGGAGTCCCGGTTGGATGGCCAGGGGCCAACGCGGTCTCCCGTGGCTCTGGGATTCGCGGAACGGGATGTAGGTTCCCTTTGTGGCCGGTCTGTCCTGGCACTTGGAGCGAGGATGCCCGGGGTGAGGCGGGGTGGGCGCCAAGCAGGCTCAGGGTCGGGAGTGGGCAGAGGCTGGTGAGTTGGTGGGCAGCTTGGGTCCCGGCCCTGCCTGGTCTTGTGGTCTGGTGTCCCCCCCAGTTCTGGTGGAGGGCGGGTCTCCTCCTCACTAGTTCCAGAGCAGGCACCCCGTCCTGGGGCGCTGCCAGTAGAAGGCAGTGCCGGTACTGGGAGTGTGGACAGGGACCAGAAATGTTAGGTCTCCGCATACGAGGCAGCTGTGTCCTTGCTCACGCGTAAGTGGCACCGGGCCCTGCTCTCACTGTGCCGCATCACCATCTGTCCCTCAGGGCCAAGCTGTTCCCTTCTTCCCGCGCCCTCAGGCCTGGGGGGCGGTCCTATGTGCCCTGCTGTTCACCTCCGTCCCCTCTGCTGTCCCCACGTAGGTTTGGTAGAGAGAACCCGAGAGCTTTGGAAACAGTGGGATGTGAGCATAAAAGGTCTTGAGTCCCGTTAATGGAATTTCAGAGAAACCTGACTGCTCCTTGGGCACATCTCACGGAGGAGGGTGGGCCTGAGCGTGTGGGCACCAGGTGGATGGGGCAGGTGGCAAGCCACCGAACCCTGCGCTGTGGCTACGTGCTGCCCCTCTCACACGGCCCCGTGCCGAGGGTGTGATCAGACCAGGATGTCGCCCCGAGGAGTCTGTGTGTGGGTGGCCATCTGCAGTGTCCAGCTGGCCCCCAGCTGGGGGTCCCACAGCCGGGCGTGCTCCGGCTTGTAGTGTGTCTGTTTCAGGTTCCTTATCGGCACCTTTACTTTTTTTAACGTTTGTTCATTTTGAGAGAGAGAGAGAGAGAGGGTGCAGGCGAGAGTGCGCCCGCGTGTGAGTGAGCCCACATGGCAAGCAGGAGGGGGAGAGGGAGAATCCCAAGCAGGCTTCACGCTGTCAGCACAGAGCCTGACATGGGGCTCGATCCCACAAACTGTGAGATCGTGACCTGGGCTGGAATCAAGAGTTGGGTGCCCAACCCACTGAGCCACCCAGGTGCCCCTCTCAGCACCTTTTTTGAGGACTGCTGGGATGATGTAAGAGCATTTGTTCTAGAAAGCAGTTTGGGATTTAAAGCAAAAGCCTCGAAAAATATGAATCACCTCCCCCCAGCATGTTTCGTGCCTTGCAATTAAATACATCTTGCTGGGGCGCCTGGGTGGCTCAGTCGGTTAAGCATCCGACTCTTAATTGGGGCTCAGGTCATGATCTCAAGGTTTGTGGGATCGAGCCCCACGTTGGACTCTGTGCTGACAACTTTCTCCCCTCTCTTAAATGACTAAACGTTTAAAATAAATAAGTCTACGTTGCTGCACTCGTGCAGCGGAAGGGATGCTTTTGTTACAAACGTTACTCCACGTCTGGTGGGAAGGTGTGAATCGCGTGTCAGATGACGAAAGAAGGCTGTAACACAATTTGGCGTTCTTTCTGGAGAAAAATAAGCGTGGTTAGCAAACGGCACTTTGTGGACAGTCAAGTGGGGTGTCGGCGGGGTTTTTGCTGGCGCCGCGTGTCCCCCGTGCCCTCAGATCACACAGAATGTGTGAGCTCCCAGCTGAGAAGTACCTGTGCTGTGCGGACGCGCCTCCTGGGGCGTGACTCCAGGCTCTTGACCTTTCATTTGCTAGCTCGTCAGGACTGTGCTGCGCCATCATGAGGAGAAGCAGCTTCGTGAGGAAAGGGGAAGGAAGGAGGAGCAGAACCGATTGAGACGAATTGCTGCCTCGACTGCCAGGGAAATAGAGTGCTTTTGGTCAAATATTGAACAGGTGAATCCTGAAATTTAAACGAAATTTAAGTTAAACCTAACAGCACCGACTGTGCCTTCCGAGCACGTCTGACCGAGTGGCCCAGAGACCCAGGCGGGGAGAGCCCGCAGCGTGGTTGGCCGTGAGCGTGAGCGCACGGGCCCTCGTCTGCCGCCTTGGGTGCCGTGTGCTTCGCGGGGCTCCGAGGGGCTCTGCGGCGCTGCCGGTGCGTCCGTTAGCGTGGGCGCTGTCCCGGGAGACGGCTCCGCCTCGCTTCCCGTCGCGGGCAGTGGGGCTCTCGCCACCCGGTGGGACGCGGGCAGCGGGCGGCTGCAGAGCGCCCGCAGCGCTGCGCCGAGAGCTCCGTCGTCAAGTGCCTCGGGGGGAGGTTGGGACGGCCGTGCTGTCAGACGCCGAGGCAGGACCTCCAGAAGCCCCCTCAGTGCCGTCTGTGTCCCACTCTTTGTGCCTAGGTCGTGGAGGTGAAACTGCGAGTGGAATTGGAGGAGAGAAGGAAGAAGGCCTTAAATTTGCAGAAGGTTCCCAGGAGAGGTAGGACTCTCTTTAAAAGTCTTCACCGTTCCCGGTGCCGCGCTGGGACCCCGCCGGCCCGCTGCTGGCCGACGTGGCGGCACCCGGGGCGCTTGCGCGTTGGTTTGAGCATCTGCTCGGCCCGATACTACACGTCTGCCTGCGCGGCCGCTCTGCAGCTTAGCTCAGCGCTCTGAGGCACCCCCGGGCTGGTCCGCTTTTGGGGTGCTCTCAGGATTGAGGGTCTGAGCCAGTCACCTGGGGCTAGGCCCGGACACTGGGCTGAGTTCTCCAAGGCACTCGCCCCCGGTGGGGCCCCGCTGTGGCCGCTGGGGGGTCTCCGCGGCGCTCAGAAGCGGCTGCCCCGTCATCGGGCACTGGCAGAAGCGGCTGCCCTGGGGGGCGGGGTGGCACGGGCGGTGTGACGGCCCTCCTCCTGTTGATGAGGAAGTCGAGGCAGAGTGGTGGCCTCTGCTCAGTCCTACGGCCGTTAAGATTGTAGAAATCACAGAAGACAGGCTTTGCCACCTAGCCTCCCTGTCCCTCTCCAGATCAGAGACGTCCGGAGAGCAGCCGGCGCACTTTGTAGGTACAGGGGTGCGGGCTGGTTCCCGGAAGAAAGGAGCGGAACTCACTCCTGCTGTCTTCCTCCCGTGGGGAGGTGGCAACAGGGTGCAGCCTGCACAGGCAGCGTCAGTGAAAGTGAATCGTGTTCCCTGTCTCTAGGAAAAGAGTCGAGACCTAAGGGGCTTGATGTTTTGCCAGAAGCTTTTCTGGTAAGTTGAGGAGGGCTGCCGTACGGGGTAAGAGTGTGGAAGCCGTGTGCGTGAGACGTGGTGCTTGGGGTTCCTCCTCTTGTCTGGAGAAACGTGGATGCCTCCGTAGTGTGCCCTTCTGTTCAGAGTCGGTTCACTTTGGGGAAGATAAATGGTTCTTCTCCTTGTTAGGCTCCCACGGGGTGTTGATCTGGGGACATGGGAAGACGTGGGTGGGACTGTGGGGTTAGTGTCACCTACCTGCTGCCCAGCGCCTTTCCTTTGCCCAGACTGCTTGTCCTGGGCTCACCAGGGTGTTCCCGGGAGCACGTGAAACGGACGTTTCTGCTTCGGTATCCTATTCTTTGTGAATTTTATTCTGTGTTTCAGGAGTCAGCACTGTCTGGAAGGAAAAGAAAAGCTAGCACATCCCTGACCGATGACGAAGGTCTGTTCCCCGGTACTCTCTTCGCCGTCTGTGTGACGAGCCCTCAAACTGCAGGCCAGGGGCATCCTCAGTGTAGTCAGGGTGCCGGTGGCCCAGTGACTTGTGTCATGGGACCAGGCACCCTGGAGGGTGGGGGAGGGGACGGTAGAGGAAGCAGAGCACAGGACCTTTTGTGGATAGTTCGTTTGCGCGGAGGAGCCAGCTGGGAAGGGCGGAAGCTGGTGGAGAGAAAGCGTCGGCTAGTGACAAGGCCGCAGGGGGGCTCGTGTGCGGATGGCGGGTGGGCCCGCAGCCACCCAGAGCCTGCCTCTGTTGGGGGTGAGTTGCGGGGTTCACGGAACAGCAGGCTGGGCGGTGGCTGACTGTCGTCTGAAACGGGCGATGACAAACTCAGAGCGAACCCGAGCAGCAGGCTGGTGGGTTCTGCGGCGGGGTCAGCCGACGGACGAAAAGTGTGACGTCGCTCCGTGTGCCGCTGGGGAGGTCTGTCGTGTAATGAACCGGGCTGTGTTGCGCAGCCCGAGGAGGGAGGTGAAGTGTGGTCACTGGGTTCCTGCTCACTGAGGAAGCCTGCGCTCGCTCGCCCACCTCGAGGGGTGGAAAGGCCCAGCTCTCTGCTGGCTGGGCGAGACGGTGGCGGAGCTGGTAGCGTCTCGTGAGCAGGTGGGAAGACGCGGGGAGGTCTGTTTCCCTGACACCTGGTGGGGGCCGTTTCAGTGGAGGACGAGGAGGAGACCATAGAAGAGGAAGAAGCCAACGAGGGGGCCGTGGACCACCAGGCAGAGCTGTCCAATTTGGCCAAAGAAGGTAGGCCGTGGGCGTGGTGCTGGGGGCGCTCAGGGCGCCGGAAAATGCACGGAAGTGCGTGTAAAATCGTGTGAGACTAGCGACCCGCCGGGAAGCACGCTGTGTGCCGGCGTGGGGGTCCCGCCGGGCAGCCTCGGCCCCGCTCGCCCCTGCCGTCTGCACACGCCGCCCGGCTCGCTTGCGGGACCGTGTGTAAATGGCAGCGCGCGCCGGGCCTGTCGCTTCTTCGCCCGGCTCCTCTGTTCCCGGGCCTGTCCGGTGCTCGTGTGCCGCTTACGCCTCACGGGCTCTCCCTGCCGAGCCACGGCCCCGGGCGCGAACATGTCACTGACTCCCTGCTGCGTGCTGTCGGGCGTTCCGCTTGTCCCCCGTTCTGCCTCCGCGCGCTGCGGGAGCGCCCCCGTGGCCCGTGCCCACGCACAGGAGGCGGGTTGGCCGGTGCGCACCACGGTCCGCCGTGCAAGGCCGGCCGGGCTTGGGCTGCGGGTTCCTTCCAAGCCCCTCATGTCAGGGCGCCGGACGCTGTCCCGCCGGGGTACTTCTGCCGAGCTGGCGGGCTCCTCTTTTCCGTTTTGGTTTTGGGCTTCGTTTCTCTGTCATCTTGTGGGTGGTGTTTGTTTACGGCACACGTGCGTCCTTCGTGGTTACTGTGCCGTGGGCACCTCCTGGCTCGTGTGTCTTCATTCTCCTCACGGGACCTTCTGAAGAACAGGCATTCTAAATCTTGGCGCATTTGAATTTATCTGCTTTCAAAAACCCTGTTTTAGCCTCAGGATCACGAGGTCGTCTCCCTGTTTGTCTACAAGGTTCTAATTTTAGTTACGTGTTGATGTCTTTGAACCGTCAAGAATAGCATCTGTCTGTTGTGTGAAGACTGCGATTTTTTTTTTTTTTTTTTTTTTTTAATCCCAAAACAGATCACAGCTGTCCTGGCGCCCTTTGCCAAGCGGGTCCTTGCTAGCTGGTTGTCCCAGTCTGCTCAGCCCACTCCCCTGCCCCGGCCCTGTGCTCCCCCTGAGAACCCGCTCCCCTTCCCCCCCCCCCCCCACCCCGTACCCCCCATGAAAACCGGCCCCCGTCGCCCCCCGGCTCCGTGCCCACCCTGAGAGCCACCTGGCTCCCTCCCCGCATCCTTCTCAGGGCAGCCTCGGCTGTCTCCGGCTGATTTAGGGTACACCTCTGATTGGCTCATCAGGCTTCAGAGGAAAATCGGTTGGGAATTTTGATATGAACGTAGTTGAGCTGGCGGGTGATGGCGGAGAACTGCATCCTTACCAAGTTGAGCGTTTCTAACCTCTGATTGTGGCACGTCCCCAATCACACAGGTCTTGGTCAGGAGCTGCCGGGCACGTTTTACGATCGTGTGTTTTTTGTTAGATTTATTTCTAGGCGTCTTAACCTTTTTTGAAGTTGCAGCGAGGAATGCGTTTGTTGGCGTTGGGAGAGCCGCGGCCGCGTGACGGGGATGTGACGTGCAGCGGCTCCGCCCGGCTCACGATCGCTCCGTGGCGCGTTCCCTTCCCCGCCGCGGTGCGACCACTCTTCCCGGGGAGTCTCGGCCCCGTCTTTTCTCCTCCTGCAGTGGCACACGGAGTCGGGGGGGCTGGTGCCGGGCGCCCCGGCTCGCTCGCGGTCCTAAGTGGCAGCGGCTCGCCCCACCGCGCAGGCAGGCGCTCTGGCTCTTCTCGCGTCTCCCCGGTGCCCTTCCCGCATCCTTGCTGCCGTGGCTTTCTGAGCTCGGTGTCACCTATAGCTCGGAGTCCGTGTTGGTGCTGCACCGTGGCGCCTCTGCCAGCGTGGGTGGGTCACGAGACCAGGCAGGGGTGGGGGGTGGGGTCCGTTAGGGCGAGCTCTTTGTGCAGAAGGTATCACCGCTGTTGTACCCGCTATTCAAAAACGGTTTTTGCTCTATTTTTGTTTGACTTTTATTTGATGTTTCGTATTTTTATGTATCGCCAGTTATTTTCTATCAATTGTGTTTTTATAGTTACACTTACTAGTTTATAGGTTCTAGTATGTATTATTTTAGAAGTTTAAAATTTTTTTTATGAATAAAAGTTGAGTTTCTTAGTCTCATTTCAAAGATTCTCATTTTTATAAAGAAAAGTGTCTTAGAGCTCGTGTCAGTAATGGGCAACAGTTACTCTTTGGAAAACATCAATGTGTCTTTAGAAAGTATGTATTTTTTCCAAGGAGTTAAAGCCAAGAAGCGGAGAACCTGTGAAGAAGGCCCTTTCCCCTTTGCCGCGGCCGTCCCTCTGCATCTTCTTCCCAACTGCCTGTCACCCCTGATGTAAACTAACCCCTCTTCTCCCCGCAATCCTTTCCAGCCGAATTGCCCTTAATCGATTTGATGAAGTTGTACGAAGGAGCTTTTCTGCCCAGTTTCCAGTGGCCGCAGCCGAAGCCTGACAGTGAGGAGGCGAGTGAAGAAGAAGGTCTGTGTTCAACCTTTAAAAAACTGAAAAACTGAGCCTTAAAGCAAAAGCCAAAACACGTAGGGGTTTGAGTTGCCTTCGTTTTCTTTTACTCTGATGGAAGAAAAAGTTGCAAGTGTGTTTGACGTATAATTTTCTGTTGATGTGGTTTTGTTAAACTTTATGCTGTGTTTAGCTTATTTATCTTGAGAGAGAGAGAGAGAGAGAGAGAGAGAGAGAGCGAGCGAGCGCGTGCAGGCTGGGGAGGAGCAGAGAGAGAGGGAGAGAGAATCCCTAGCAGGCTCTGCACTGTCAGCATAGAGCCCTACACGGGGCTCGATCCCACCAACTGTGAGATCGTGACTTACGCAGAAATCAAGAGTCAGCCGCTTAACTGACTGAGCCACCCAAGCCCCACTGTTTTTATTTATTAACTTGGTAAAATTTCAGAATACCCGATCGAGTTGTGAACAGCGTAGAAATATTTTTCTCAGCTTTGTAAAAGTCATTATTTTATAGGCTTAGGATTCATCATGTGTATTTAGGCTACGCTAGTTTTGACTTTTTTTCAGTTTTATTAGACATTCGGAACAAACACACAGCCTGCACCAAAAAAAAGCCTACTTCGTCTCATTTTCATTCTACTTGTTCTGATCCACAGATACGGATTCCTGTGAGCAGAGAGGCTAGGGGCGGGCAGGACCAGAGGGAGGGCTGGTGGCCTCCTTGCTTGCTGATTTTCCCTTTCTTGGTGGTGGGGGTAATCACTAAGCCCTCAGATACCCGTAAATCTGGTGACGCCAGCTCCTAGTCGCTACAGAGACCTTCATTCTCCGTTTTCACGCAACAGCTTTCCAGAGTGGTTCTACAGCTGGTAGCATCCTAGGAATTTCTACCCACGTATTTGGTCGGTGTTGTTAGGTAGTAGAACGGATCAAAGACAAAACACCTACTGCATTTGAAGTATTTGGATTCTGTCAGCTCGTTCCCTTTTTATTCTTTCCATCATAAAACTCTCGCAGCGGCTACAGACCCGTTTTTCTGTTCACAGATGTGGAAGACTGCCCGGCTGAGAGCCGGAAGGACGTGGTTCTCATCGACTCGCTGTTCATCATGGACCAGTTTAAGGCTGCAGAGAGAATGACTATCGGGAACCCTCACACAAAGGACATCGCGGAGGTGACCGCTGTGGCCGAAGCTGTCCTGCCCAAGGGCAGTGCCCGGGTCAGCCCCACGGTGAGGCACCGAGCTGCCCCCTGGGGGGCGGTGTCTTGGTGAGGCCGAGAAAAGGCTCGCGACTTCCCTGTAACTGTTCCAGATGCAGAGGTTGGCTGTCAGGCAGAGCGAACGCTGCTCTTGCTTCCCTAGGTCTCCTCTGTGGTCCTCCTGTAGGCCCACCGAACGACTGATTTGACTTCACTGCGGAGAAAAGTGTCTAACGGGTAGTTTGAGGAGTATTTGGCCCGTGTGTTGCTGCAGGTGAAGTTGAACGCCCCATCTCTGTTGTATGGCGCGCTCAGAGATTACCAGAAGATCGGCCTGGACTGGCTGGCCAAGCTCTACCGGAAGAGCCTCAATGGTATATTGGCAGACGAAGCCGGGCTTGGTAAAACTGTACAGATCATTGCTTTTTTTGCCCACCTGGCTTGCAACGAAGGTAAGATTTTGTTGTTTTGAGGACCGCGTATTCGCTAAGACCGACGGTGGGTGGTGCGTCGGGCTGGAGGGTGGGGAGTGTGGCCTGTCTTCCCCTGCTCCACTGCCCTGCGCTCCGGTCCAGGACCCAAGAGACCAGGGCTCAGAAATATGCGTCGTCTGAACAAGCAGAAAACTCATTTGCGGTCCGCGCTAGATTGAGCAACTCACTGTAACTCAATCTGACACGGTGACCACCCACTGGACCGTGTGACCCCGGTGTCCCCCGCCAGTCGGGACCCGTGCCTTCCCTGGGCTGCGGTGCCTGCACCCCTGCCTCCCGACTGGGCCTGCTGCCTGGCAGTGCCTCTGCTCCCCTGCCTGAGTTCCTCAGGGAGCGGCTCACGGGCCCGGTGAGTGTTCGGGGGCCGGACCACAGCGGAGACCCCGGCCGCTTCCTCGCGCCTGACTCTTTGGACTCACACGTCACCAGTCAGGCCCCGTAGCCTCTGTAGCGGCACGTTCAGGGGCCGGCCCCCACTCACTGCTCTCCACCCGGCCTGTGGGTCAGGAGCTTTCTTGTCCCCAGCTCTGTGCCTTTGAGGGGGCTGTAGAAGGGCACGTGCCTGGTGTCTTTAACACAGGACGGGGGCTTACATACAAGTGAGTCTGGGATAGACAGCGTGGTGGTCACGGGCACTAACCACCCCCCATGCAGACAAAAACCCGTGTGTAACTTTGACTTCCCTAAAACTTCACTGAGGATATAGTTAACCGTGGATCGGGGGCTGAACCTAGAGCACGAACAGACGACCAACACTTATTTTGTGCATGTGTTACGCAGCGTGTTATTAACGATAAAGCGAGCTAGAGAAAAGAAAATGTCAAGGACGTCATCAGGAAGAGGAAACAAAGTATCATGTGTGTTGAGAAAGATCCGTGTGTGAGTACGTGAACCTGTGTGGTTCACGCTCAGTTCACACTCGTGTTGTTCCCGGGTCGGCTGTAGTGTTTCTCTTGGAAAGGAAATGTTCTGATTCCAGACTAAACGGGGCTCCTGGATAGCGGAGCAGACACGTTCTCTTCCTCTTCACGGACCTTCGGAAGCCAGGAGGAGGCTCATTAAATTAGGGAGGTGGCGTCCTGCCGTGGGGCGCATGGAGACCTGGGGGGATGCGGGTGTGGACAGGGCTTGTTCCCTCCACTCGGGGCGGTCCCCTCCCCCCCCCCTCCCCCCCGTCTGCCTGCTTGTGGTGCACTCCCCTCACCACCGCTAGTACGCGCCTCTTCTTTGCCCTGTGTTTGGAAAGATTGATCCAGCTCAGTCAGGTTTTAAATACAAACGGATCGACGTCAGGGCTCCTTCCTTTCTCGCATTAATCGGTTCTGGATTTTGCCCCAGCTCCAGAGTCTCCAGCTCTCAGGTTCTGATAGCCCGCTTCCCCCTCAGCACGCCACCTGGCCTCGCTCTCTGGGCGTTGAGGTGAAAGGGGTGTTGGTTACTGTGTTTGTAATAGTAAGAAATTGGAAGCAGACAGCGCTTCCAAAAATGGGCTTTTGTTCCATCGGCTGAACGAATGAACGGATCGGTCAGTCCTTTGCACGCTCGGCGTTCGCGTGGCGCCTGTGCTGCTGCGGGCGCTGGGCTGTGCGGGAAGGGCAGCAGTGAGCAGAGCGGGAGGCCCGCCCTGGGCGCCTGCAGAAAACCAGAAGCGCAACTGTATTCTGAATGCGGGTCTCTTAAAAACTCTTGGTTCTCGCGGTGGGGGAAGGGCACGCAAAGCTTTTATCCACTTACGTGATTTCTTCACGAAGCGGTCGTTTCCATTCTCGTTCACCTTCCTCTTGGGCGGATCTTCTCGGAACCGGAGGGGACGCTGTGCACGGGGCGAGCACAGGTTGCAGACATGCGCGCCGCGTGCTGTTTTCTCGAGTCTTCTGTTTCCGCTTTCTGACCTGGTTTATGTTTCGTTTGTAGCACGGAAGTTGGCATTTGTCACGTACGTGTTATTCTAATGCTTGAAAACGTTATTCGGAGGACCGAGTGGAAGCGGAGGGTTTGGGGCGGTCCGGCAGCCGGGCCGGGTCTGCACGCGCCTCTCGTGTCCTGAGCAGGGTCCCCGTACAGGAGAGCTCTGCCCCACGCCCGCAGCGCGCTCACTCTGCCCGGTCCTCCTTCGGCAGCTCCCTGTCGAGTCTCTCCAGTCCAGGGGCACTGGCTGAGCAGGGGGGCGGGGTGGGGGGGGGGACGCCTGTGCGTCATGCCCGGGCACTTTGTGCGCGTGCCTGCCGTGCTTCCGTGCTCGGCACGGCGCCGGGTGCCTGCTTTCTGTTACAAAAAAAGGGTGAGGCTTTCTGTTACAGACGAAGGTTCTGTCTCTCCTCTCTCGCGTAGGCAATTGGGGCCCTCATCTCGTGGTCGTGAGGGGCTGTAGCATCCTCAAGTGGGAGCTCGAGCTGAAGCGCTGGTGTCCCGGGCTCAAAACCCTCTTGTACGTGGGCAGCCACCGAGAGCTGAGGGCAAAGAGACAGGTAGGTGGGTGGACGCGTGGAGTACGTCGCACAGGAGGGTCTCCGTCTGTGCGGAAGGCAGATTTTGGGGTGTCAGGCGAGCCTTCTGGCGGTTCCTGATTTGGAGCCCCCTAAACGCACAGATGCCCCGTGAGGAAAGCCCCCGGGCGAACGGGCACCCTCGTGCCCGGAATCGGGGGCCGTCCCTTCCCTGCTGTCTGCACGCCCCTGAGCAGCGTAAGCCCAGCGAGAGCTCGTGCCGCGCACGCCCTGACGCGCGTGTGGTAAACGCTCGCCGGGCTCTGCCGACACGCGGGCCAGCTGCCGGGATACCTGCCCTGTGCCGTCTGGCACCGGATCCTGAGTGAAAGTGTACTAGACGGCACTGTCTTTCACTGAAGCTGACACACTGCCTCGTTGTCAGACCGTGACGTTGGGTAGTAGTTACTGGAAGAGTGAGTATTCTGGGATGTATTCGCGTACCGTCGCTGGTCGTTAGCTCGTTCTTGAAAAGCCTGTGACGCAGTCAGTTGCGGCGCGGACGTGCGGACGTCCCGTGACGTTTTCCGTGCGGTGTCCCCACGGATGATGGAACAGCTGGTTTCCCTCCATGGTTCTCCGTGGTGACCCGTCTTCCGGGACCGGTTGTTAACGCCTCAGAGCAGCTTCTCGGGTTGTGTCTGCAGTACGTTCGCTCCCAGAGGAAGAGCCCGGGAGGACCTGTGCCTTGTGCCGTGTGCCGTAGCGGCCGGCGGTCCGGAGGAGCGGGGTGGCGGGATGGGGCGGCGGCACGGGAGGCGCCGTGCGGGCCGTCTTCCCGCAGGGGAGGCGTGCTCGCGGCCGGGTTCTTGTGCCGCAGGAGTGGACGGAGCCCAACAGCTTCAACGTGTGCGTCGCGCCCTACAAGCACTTCTTCAGGGGCTACGCGTCCTTCACGCGGGTGCGGTGGAGGTGTCTGGTCATCGACGAGATGCAGCGCGTCAAGGGCATGACCGAGAGGCACTGGGAGGCCGTGTTCACCCTGAAGAGGTGGGACCCGCCCCCGCTCCCGCCCCAGGGTTCTGGTCGCCGTGCCGGTGACGCGAAGCAGGCCGGCGGGTGCGGTCGGCCGCACGGGGGTTCCCTTCGCCCTGATGGGCGTGTGGGGCCGCGGGTCCCGAGGCGCTCGTGTCGTCCGGTCCGTCCCCGGGGCGCGCACTTACCCGGACTCCGTGACCCCGCCGTGCCTTTCCTCTCGCGTCCTCGGGGGCGGCGAGCCCGCAGCCGGCCTGCCGGGCGAGGGCTCAGCCGTGGCCTGTGCTCGCAGCCAGCAGCGCCTGCTCCTGATGGACGCGCCGCCGCACAACACCTTCCTGGAGCTGTGGACCATGGTGCACTTCCTCATCCCCGGCGTCTCCAGGCCCTACCTGCACCCGCCGCTCAAGGCCCCGAGCGAGGAGAACCAGGACTACTACCACAAAGTGGTCATCCGCCTGCACCGGGTGGGCGCCGCGGGCCGGGGCGGGGGCGGCGAGGGAGACGATGGGAGGGAGACGACGCAACGTGCTCTCGTGTCTCGTCCAGGTGACCCAGCCCTTCATCCTGAGGAGGACGAAGAGGGACGTGGAGAAGCAGCTGACGAGGAAGTACGAGCACGTGCTCAAGTGCCGGCTGTCGAGCCGGCAGAAGGCCCTGTACGAGGACGTGATCCTACAGCCCGGGTGAGCGGGCGCGCGGCCTGCACCCCGTGCCCTCCCTGCTCCCCGGGCTCACGGCAGAGGCCGGCGGGGCACGCGCGCTCCGACTGGGCGGCTCGGTCTGTGACGGCCCAAGGGGACAGGTGGTGACCGGGGTGCCGCCCTGAGGCTGCACGTGCGGGTCTCGGTGGGGCTCAGGGGGCCCAGCGGGGCACGGTGTCCCCGTGAGACCATTGTGCGCGCCACGTCCTCGTCGGCAGAGTCGTCAGGATGGCGTCTGCGTGCAGCTTGTTCTCCCAGGCTGGTTCTGGAAAACCCGAGGCCGGAACGTAAGCATGCGTTCTTGCGCCCTGGGACAAGGTCTTAGTCCCTGACGGGTGGCATCGGTGATGCTGCAGGGGAGAGGAGGAGCCGCAGAGTCCTCTTGCCCCGGCCGTGCCCCGGGGACCGGCCACCTTCTTTCGCGTCCGGCAGCTCCTCTCTCGGGTGTGACTTCGGGTTACAGAGAGCGGGGTCCGTGGAGGGCGCTGTCACGCCCGCGGGGGGAGACCCGTCCTCCTCTGGGGGGCTCCCCTGGCGTTCCTTCACCGGCAGCAGACGGTGCCCTCAGGACGTCTGGGCCGTGGGCGTGCTGGGCTCGCCTTGGCGGGGGCGGCGCCGGTCCTGCCCGCGGACGTGGGAGGATGGCGACTGCAGACCTGGGCTGTGGCGTGGCTCCTGCTCCTCGTAGAGCAGCGGGAAGTGACTCTTCCTCTTCGTGTCCGTGGACCTCTTTTTCCCTGAATCTGTCCAGTCACATGGGAGGCGTCGAGCACGCCTGTGGCCAACCCCACTTTAGCTCCCGATGACGGACGTGCCTCGTTGCACGTTGACGCGACGGTCTGGGGTCCTCGAGCGGGCTCTGAGCTTTGCTCTGGTCACTCGGCGGCAGGCCGGGTCTCGGTTCTTGCCGTCTTCCGGTGCGCCCTCTCCTCGGCAGACCTCGTCTCCCCCTCTTTCCTGGGGGCCCTGCACACCTGCCCGTGTGAGCCTCTTCTGCTCCAGGGCTTTATTTCCGGGGTCCTGGGCCTCGCTTGTGCTTCGGCATTTTCTTCTGAGATACGTCCCTCGTACCGGCCCTCGTGTAGACAGCGGGCGCCTTACACGTTCTCCTCCCCCTCTCCAGACTCTGCTCTCCGGAGCCCGGCTTGCAGACCGTGTACCTGTCCCTGTCCCTGCCCGGCCGCTTTGCCGGGGCCCGTTTCTTTGTGGCCGAGAGCGGCTCGTGTGGGGTTCTGCTGACTTCCAGCACAGCCCGCCAGCTGGCCACGTTCTCCCGCGGCCGCTTCGGCTATCCCTTGAGGGATATATCCTTGAGCGCCCGGTCTCGTGAGGGCATCCCCAGAGCACCTTTTGTCTAGACTTCCCTGTCCTCGGACGCAGTAGCCCATCACCCCGATGCCCATCTGGAAGTCTGGCATCCTCCCTGCCGCTCCTTGTCCCTCTGTCTTGTCGCCTCTGCTCCTGGGTCTCTGAGGACCAGCCCGCCCTCCATTCGGTCCCCACGGCTCCTTCCCGCACCTCCTGGGGACACCGCGCCCTCTTCCTCGCCCTGGGGGTCTCCAGCCACTGTGTTTCCCGCATGGGCCTGGCCTGGCCTGCGGTCGGCCTGTGTGTCTGCCTTCATGGCTGCAGAGCCAGGGCTGCTGTCCCACCTGGGGGGCCCTTCCTCCCCCGGGTCGGGTGCTCTCGCCCTGGTGCCTGCCCTTGCTTTACGGCACTCGTGACGGTGGGGCGGGAACACGTCAACCGCTGCCCGTTTAGAGTGTCATTCTCCCCTGGGAGGGGTGGCTGGGACAGCTGTGTGCCCATCCGACCCTCCCTCCTGGCGCTCTGCCTCCCGGCTGGTTTCGAGGGAACGGTAAGTGGCTCTGAGAGTCCCGACCGCCTGCAGGACAGTGGGACGTGAGCGTTCCGGGGGGACTGCTCACCCAGACCTGGCGAGGACGCGCCGGCTGTGCTCCTGCGGTCAGCAGTGTCCACGGCGCCCACGCTGATGCCCGTGCTGGTGTTTCTCCCCGAGAGCAGGACACAGGAGGCGCTGAAGAGCGGGCACTTCGTGGACGTGCTGAGCATCCTGCTGAGGCTGCAGCGTATCTGCAACCACCCGGGGCTGGTGGAGCCGCGGCTCCCGGAGTCGTCCTACACGGCGGGGCCCCTGCGGTACCGCTCCGCCTCCCTCGTCCTCCAGGCACTCGACGGAGACTCGCGGAAGGTCTGTGTCCGCTTGACACCCGCAGCAGACGCCCTGTTGCGCGGCACCGGGGCCGGGAGGTTGCTTTCGGCGCGCTCGGCCCGCGCTGGGGACTCGCCTTCCCCTGACGCACGGTCTGCGCCCTGGGTCGGCCCGACGGCTGCAGAGGAGGGGCTCCTAGCGGCCAGGAGGGGCCGTTTGCGGGGAGCTCAGGGCACCACTACGGGTGCCCGTTGGGGATGCACGCTGGCGTCTCCTAGGCGCGCGCCCGTCACGCGCCGTCTCACGCCTCGGGTGGGTCCTGTGCCCGCATGTGTGTGTTTGCGGGAACCTGGCGTTCTCCGCGTGCCCCCCACCCCACGCGCTGGCTGGGGGGCTTTGGGCCGAGTCCCCCTTGGTGGGGGGCGGGGAGGGGCGTAACCATGCCCTTCCTGTGTGCGTTGTGTGTGTGTGGGATCCACGGGAAGAACCTGACGCTGTGCCTGGCGTCCCAAGACGTGAGCTTGGTGTAGGTCACATTTTACCGTTTTCTCTCTCTTGTTCAGCGAGCACTGAGGCCTGCTAGGGGCCAAGCAGTTTTCTAATTACTGAAGAGCAGTGAGCAAGACGCCAGTACCCGGTCTGCTTCCGTCTTTTGTGTCTGGCTCACTTCGCCGCGCGTACCGATTTCAGAGTTCATCTGTCTTGTGGCGCACGTCAGGATTTCCTTCCTGCTCGAGGCTGAATCGTATTCCCTCTGCAGGTGGAGCGCGGGCTGCTCACCCGGTCGTCCGTTAAGGGACACCTAGCTTACCTCCACGGTTTGCCCGCTGTGAGTCGTGTTACTGTGGATGCTCAAGGAGCAGCTTTGTGCGGACGCAGATTTTGTGTTTCTCGGGCACGCGTCTAGGTGTGCGGTTGTGGGGCCATGTGGCTCCTCCGCGTTAACCTTTCGAGGAGCGGCCAGGCTGTTTGCACATCCCCCCGTGTGTTTGAGGGTGCGGGGGGGCTCTCCGGCACCTGCTGTCCATTCCCCTTGTCGACGTCGCGATGGGCACGAGGCCGTGTTTCCTCGTTAGAGCACAGGTGAGGGGGTCTGCCCCCAGCTGGAGACTGAGGCCGTGCTCCCGCCTGTGCAACGCGTGTCTCCAGGGCTCCAGACCGAGCGGTGTGGCACGCACCCACCTCCACTTCCCCGGTGCGCATGGTTCTCTGCCCGAAGGCTCCCCTTCTCGATGAGGGCTGGCACTCACCCTGTCTGGTCTCTCTCTCTCCTCTGCTGAGTCCGTTCTGTTCCTCAGCACTGTCTTCTCCATTCCCACTGGCACTTGAGATGGTCTTAACGGCGAGGAAACCGAGGCATGCTGGGGTCCGGTGGCCCGCCTGAGCCTCGGAGTGGCTTCAGGGAGCCTCCCGGGGAGCGTGGCCACCTGGGCCTGGCAATCCTGTTTGGGATGTGCTTGGATTCCCATCTTTCTCCTGCCTCGTGGAGCAAAACTGTTTTTTTTCTAGGAAGCGGATCTCTCTGTATTTGATCTTATCGGTCTGGAGAATAAAATGACCCGCCACGAAGCGGAACTGCTGTGTAAGAAGAAGGTGACGCGGAAACTCATGGAGGAGCTGTTCGCCGCGCCGCTCCCGTCGGGCAGGCCGGCGGCTCTCAGACTGAAGCCCAGCAGGTGTGTGGCGTGAAGCGCTGCCTCCTCACCGAAGCCCTCGCTTGGCTCCGGGCCGGCCCCCGATCGGCCGTCGGGTCGGTGATGTCCCCGCCCCCCGCTGAAGGGCCCAGCCCCATCGCCCCTCAGGATGCCTGCTGTGGGTCCACATGAGGACCCGAAGGTGGCTGGGGATGAAACAGCCACGGGATGAGGATCCTCTCACTGGGTCGCCTGCTTCTGGAAGCTGGCCTGGCATCCTTAGTGTCTGTGGGGGCAGCTTGTGCACGTGGCATGCGTGGGCAGTCCGTACCCCTGGGCAGGGCAGGGCGGTGTGGCCCTTTGCTCTCCTAAGAACAACCTGGTGGCGGTTCAGCAGCATTGGGACGTGGGAGGGGACTGTATGGAGAGGAGGTCGGGGCGGGAGGTCAGGCTGGATCTGCCCAGCGTGTGCTGTGGTGGCCGCTGTCTGGGACAGAGGGTGCACCGTGCGCAGTGTGCGGTCGGGGGGGACGTGGGGGTGGGCAGAGGGCTCCGCCCCTGGCCGCGGCACAAGGATCCCTGAAGAACATCTGAGTCGATTTTGCAGGTGCCGCGTGGCTGGGAGGGGCAGGACACGTTAGATGATGAAGTGGAAGCAAGTGGTTTAAGATACGCTAAATCTAGCAAGTTGGAAATCCGCGAAATCTCCTACTCGGGCGGCAGATGAGAAAGAAGCGAGAAAATAGGGAGCTTAGTGAGAAAGGGACCAGTTCTGCAAAACGGCACCTGTTCTCGTTGCCCGTGGTGCACGTGCCTCCCTGGGCACCCGGAGCCCGCCCCCCTCCGCCCCCCTCCGCCCCCCTCCGCCCCCCTCCGCCCCTCTCTGCCCCTCTCCATCCCCCTCCGCCCCCCTCCCTTAAATACACGACGGGCCAGCAGAGGTGCCGTCCTCGGGGGCCAGCCCGGCTTCGTTTTGTGGCTTTCTGTTGGCTGCCTCCAGCTCTTATATTGCACAGGGGCATAAGCGTCTAGGATTTGCGTTGTTACGGTCTTCCAGGTAAAAGGGACGTAAAGAACACATCGCGTGTGGTGGCTGTGGGAGAGGTCCCCTGTTGTGGTTTCATCCCCATCGCCTCCAAGGTGCCCTTGCTGCTTCCACTGTGACCTGTGCTGCCTTGTCACTTGACTGTTGGAGGTGGCTCCCCCGAGCCCCTGCTCCGCTCACACTGCAAGCAGTAGCGTTGAGGCTTTTGAACGTTAGATACACACATTCACCGTGTCCCCTAGCCTCAGGGTAGACGGTGCCACTTTGTGTCCTGAGGGTGGTCGACGCCTCCCCGCCCCTGTGCTGAACTGCCCGTTCCAGCCGCACCGGGAGTGGACCCTCGCCATCTCGGGGCGGGGCAGGGGGGTGGGGCGCGGGCCCTCCATGTCTCAGCGGCACACACGCCTTCTCGCCAGGTTGTTTCAGCCAGTGCAGTACGGCCAGAAGCCCGAGGGTCGCACCGTGGCTTTCCCCAGCGTGCACCCGCCCAGGACGGCGGCTTCCGCCGCGGCCACCGCCGCTCCGCAGGGCCACGTGCGAGGACGGCCACCGATTGCTACGTTCTCTGCAAATCCGGATGCGAAAGGTAGGCCTCGTGTGCTGGTGCGCCCTCGGTGAGACCGCGGCTCTCTGTGGATGTGCTTCCTCGGCTTCCCCTGCCCCTCTGCATGGGCGGCCGTGGCTCTGGACGGGAACGGGCCGCCTGCTTCCGCTCTGCGGAGGACCTCGCGTAGCTCGCTCGTGACTTTCAGGCTTTTTGGTTTGTTGAAACTGGAGTTTCTCCCCCGCAACCCCCCCCCCCCAACCCCAAACAAGACATCGCGGTGTCAGTCAAGTCACTGTGGGCGTGCTGACGCGGATGTGCCCTGGAGAAGGCTCTCAGCCATGCGGGGAAGCGTGGGTCCAGGGTTGTGTGTGACACCTCAAGAAGGCCGCTCGTGTTCGGGGTCGCTTCCGTGGCCCGACTGTCGCCGTAAAGAAGGGGCGGGTCGGCTGGCAGGAGGCGACTGTCGGTGTTGCAGCTGTAGTCACTGGGTCCTCAGCGTCCGGCCAGGGCTCCCGGCTGCACTCGTGCTGGGGTGGGGAGGGGTGGGCTCCTGCGGGACCAGCCGACCCCCGGCACCCCGTGTCCTGTGGCAGCAGACCTCGGCAACCAGCGCACAGCGGACACAAAGTTAGGGTTTTCTCACCCCGTAGGCCGCACCCCGCCCTCTCTGCAGGGAGGGTTTCTCCCTCCAGAGACGGTAGATGTTTGCTTTGCTCCTTCGAGACTCGGGTTTGAAAACACTGCGTTTCGTGAAGAACCTCTAACGGCTTTGCACAAACCAACCTTATCGATTGCAGTGGCGGCAGCCCCGTTTCAGACCTCCCAGGCCTCCGCCGGCGCGCCGAGACCGCCCGCCTCGACCTCCAGCGCAGCACCTAGCGCGGCCCATCCTGCGAAACCGCGGGCCCCGCCCCCGCCCCCGCCCCAGGCCCCCCCGCACCCGGCCGGGCAGAGCGCGCTGCCTCCGGGGCTGGTGCTCACCTCACAGGCCCAGGCGCGCCTGCCCAGTAAGTGGCCTCGCCCTTCCCGTCCCGCCGCGTCCGGTCAGCGTGTGTCAGGAGCCTTGCCGTCCCCTCTGTCTCCCTGACCCCGTGCCCGGGTGCTGCCTTTCTCGCCACGCTGTCGTTTCTGGCCCTGAGTGTGCGGGGCCCGCGTCCAGGGCCCGGGCCTCCCCCATCCTTTTGCCCGACCCCCCTGCCCCCCCTTCCCCCCCGCCCCCCCACCCCCACCCCCCCACCGGGTGTCGGCTCTGCTTCCGTCCTGCGCGTGCTCTGCTGCTGTGCCAGTGGCCCCGCTCCTGCTCCGCACCGGCCGGGGGCTCGCTCCCTCGGCCGCAGGGCTCAGCCCGTGAAGCGGGTGGCACCAGAGCGACAGCACGGAGGGCACTGGTGGCGGTTGCCGAAAACCAGCCTGGTTTTTACTCTCGCTTAGTGTCACCTTGAAGCCTGGCGTGAGTTACTGCTCAGCTGAGGCATCTTGTAATGATTTGGTGATGGAAATGTCACGATGTTACTTAACTTCCTTAGAACGGTTTATCGTGATCGGTGTCGTTAACCCATTTCCAAATCTTGCACGTGTCCCTGCTCATTGTGCTGTGGGACGCGTCCTAACTGAGACAGTCGTAGGCATCATTGTTTCTCACACGCCCCGTGAGCACTTGGTGTGTGGGTGCAGCCAGTGTCGAGACCTCTCTGGGAAGCTGGGCGAGGGCACGTAGTGAGGAGACCCCCCAGTTCAGCTAGTCCCTCGTGACGAGGCCTCGTTCCGCTGCCAGCACATAGAGCGGCTGTCTTGGCGAGCTGCCTGAGGGAGGGACATTTCTGTTTGTCGGGGCCAGGCGTGCGGGGGGCCGTGCCACAGGAGCTGAGCTCGGGCAGAGTCCCCCACCGCCCTCCTCTTTGCACGGAGCAGGGCCGGGCATCCTGTCCACACACACTTCTCCGCGCCTCCTCCTGTCCCTCCTCTTCGCTGCTTTCCGGGGGCGGGACGTTCTCCTCCTCTTCCGCTAACTGTTCTCTGTACGGTGTCGCTAATCGTTCTGCCGTGGGCTTCCTTGGGGGCAGCGGTTAGTGTCCATCATCGACCACTGGGGGTCGGAGCCCCGTGCGCCCCGTGCCCGTTCACAGCCCGAGGGCAGCACCTCCCTCAGTTGGGTGCACAGGACTCTGTCCGAGTTACGTTTTCAGAGCCCGTGTTCTAAGCAGTGTCGAGTCTGGCATTTTTCAGTCAACGTTCTGGATCGAATCCTACAGTCTAGTTCCAGTGAGCGTGAAGCTTTATACTTAACGCTACATTTGTGCGACGTATGTATGTCCTCAGATGCATTCCCCAGTCGTGCAAACGTTGTGGGTGTCCCGGAAGCTAGTTACCAGCTCTCTTACGCTTGCAGGGGCGCAGTTGTGTGCCGCTGTGGACTGAATCAGACACATCCTTCTTCACATTTTGAAAGTTCTCTGAAGAGGTTGATGTTAGAGTTTCAAAGCGTATTACGAGTAGATTTCTGCCATATTTGACGTTTGCTGCTCTTTGGTTGGTTACAGAGAAAAGTAAAATATTTCTCAGTAGTTTCGTTATTATATTAATATCTGATAATTTAAAATCTCTACCAGTTATAATTAAATAAGTTAACCATCGAGATCCAACGTTAATCTTAACTTCCGTTTTCTATAAAAATATTTTCTGAAAGCGTTAGAAAGCAATACATAAGAGACATTTCTGTGACACTTCAGTGAACCACAGACGGTGGTTCTAGACCACAAGCGGTCGTCAGTGGAAGAGTTGCAAGTTTCCCAGAGGCTT
The DNA here is from genome assembly GCF_007474595.2 of Lynx canadensis. Taxonomy (NCBI): domain Eukaryota; kingdom Metazoa; phylum Chordata; class Mammalia; order Carnivora; family Felidae; genus Lynx; species Lynx canadensis. The sequence goes on from NC_044314.2 coordinate 92,679,665, forward strand.
TAATCCCCTTTTCCTCTGCATTTCCGCAGGTGGGGAGGTGGTCAAAATAGCGCAGCTGGCGTCCCTGGCGGGACCGCAGAGCCGAGTTGCCCAGCCAGAGACCCCCGTGACGCTGCAGTTCCAAGGGAACAAGTTCACCTTGTCGCATAGCCAGCTGCGGCAGCTCACGGCCGGCCAGCCCCTGCAGCTGCAAGGTAAGGGCCAGCTGCCCGTGGTGACCGCAGACAGCTCTCCTGTCAGCCCGGGCCCCCCCTCCCGTCCCCGACTGCTGCTGGGACTCGGAGGAGCTCACGTCCGACACTGTAGACGGCCTTCGTGAGTCCTCCGTTGTGGGGTGTTCAGGGCACTGGCCGGGTAACACCAAAGCACGTGCTTGCCTGGAGTTGAGGCACGCTCTGTCGCTGATCTGGGTTTTTTTTTGGAGGGGGGATTTGTTTTTGTCATTGTTTTTTTGATAACGTACGCTCTTTGGAAACGTTCCCTCTTGCTTTGTTTTTGGTTTTTTTTTTACACTTATATTACCATTTTTTAAGTAAGTTCTACGCCCAACGTGGGCCTTGAACTCACGACCCTGAGATCAAGAGTCGCATGCGCTACTGACTGAGCCAGCCAGGTGCCCCAAATAGTCCCTATTTTAAAAATCAAAATGAAAATATCTGTTACTTTCTAATTTTGGCGTGAGATAAATCGTCCTGATGCCACCAAAGAACTAGCAATTTACGTAGAAGTTACCTTCTTTCACATACAGGTTTTATGGCATTGACTCCCAGACCAAAGCCCCCCAGGCCCTTGTCTGAACGGACGTGTTCCTATGGTAACTTCTCCGTGCAGAGGACGGGGGGTGTAGTCTGAGGGGCACGCGAGGATTAGCCCGAAATGACCACGTGGCAGCAGCTCAGAGTCTGAGTCCCCCTTGCCTGTGGGTCTTGGCCACAGGTGGCGCCTGCAGCGGCCTCCTGGGACGAGGTGACCCTTGTCAGCCAGGGTTGGGGCGCTCCGTATGGGCGCTGGATGGTCAGGCGTGGGTTGGCAGAGCGGAGCCCCAGGAAGCCTGCAGCAAAGACGCCGCTTGATTGGGCTTCATTTGCTCTTCCTTCGGTTTTCCGGCCAGAAGGGCAAGGCTATCTGGCAATGCCTCCAGCGTGTTGGAGCCCAACGTGGGGCCGCGCCTCCAGAGTAAAAGACGTCAGAAAGAGTCACACAAAAGGCCGGGTGCGGCAAGCCCCTTAACCAGTGAGGAGAGCCGCGGCATTTGGGCCAGAAACCGTTTCTAGCGGTTTCTTCATCGCCCTTTCTGGACTGGCAAGCACCAGCGTGGGATCCGGGGGCTGGGGCTCGCCCCGTGAGTCGTGTGGGTCCTCAGGCTGGTGGGACACACCTTCGTGGACACCTGTTGCACCGCTGCAAGTCAGGAGCCGCATAGATGAGAGGAGCGTTTTCTTGACTTTGAGCAAAAGCGACTTTGCTCCATCTGGTGTTCGTTCGTCGTAAATGAGATGTTCTCGTTGTTTCTCTAGTAACTAAACTCTGCGTTGCCTTGTTGGGAGTAAATCTGATTTTGGATTCAGTGTTTTGCTTCATTTGTTCCCCCGTGTTTGGAAGTGAGCGAGGCTGGGAGGGAGAGGCGTGCACGGCCTGCGGCTGACGCCTCCCGCCGTCCGTGTGATTGATTGCAGGCAGCGTCCTCCAGATCGTATCCGCCCCCGGCCAGTCCTACCTGCGGCCTCCAGGCCCCGTGGTGATGCAGACCATGTCTCAGGCGGGCGCCCTCAACGCCCTGGGAAGCAAGCCCCCCGCGGGCGGCCCGGGCCCTGCACCCATGACACCGCCAGGTAGGGTGCTCGGAGCGGGAAGACTTGGCTTCCGGAGCTTCTTTCTGTGCGACTGTGCTTGCAAGGTAACCGGAAGGTGTCTGTGGTTTCCGCCTGTGGCGCCTCCGAGCCCGAGTCCGCTGGTGAGCGTCTCCGGTTTCCACAGACAGGCCGCCAGCAGCCTGGGTTGTTTTCCTGCTCTTTCCCCGCACAGCTGTCTGTGGAGTATGACCAGTCTCCACTCAACCTCAGATTTTTTCTTTCTGTTCCAACGAGAGGCTTGGAATCATGAGAAATTTTGCCTGTCAACGTCACAAGTACGTTTAGTGAACATGCTTGAATTTCCCCTGGGACCGGTGATGGACCAGGATTCAGGCCCTTCTCTGCCTGGCCTGTCCTTGGCCTGCTTCCCCCCAGGGTCCTGCTGTCCTGGACATACTCATCTTCCTGTGGTCTGAGGCGGCCAAGCAGGCAGTCCGACAGGGACCCCTCCCAACCCATGGCCCTTGTCCCCTGCTCAGCCCCGGTCTCTGTGTTGTCTGTGCCGAGACTGGGTGGGGCCTCTGTCCCTGCTCCCTGTCAGGCCCCGTAGTGGGGTCTGGAGGAGACCGCGGGGCTGGTGGCATTTGCACATCCCTGCCGCGGCAGGTGTCCCCACCTGTGGCTGGTGCTGTTTCCCAGGCCTCCCTCGCCTTCCAGAACTCGCTCCTGTCCCCTGTCCCCACAGGTCAGTCGCCCCCACCACACTCTTGTGCCCAGTGCCTGCCCCTGCCCCGTCCCCTGAAGTGGCTTTTTTCTTTTTTTTTTTTTAGTTTTTTTTTTTTTTTTTTTAAGGTTTTATTTGAGAGAGAGGGAAACAGAGCGTAAGTAGGGGGGGAGGGGCAGAGAGAGAGGGAGGCACAGAATCCAAAGCAGGTTCCAGGCTCCGAGCTGTCAGCACAGAGCCCGATGTGGGGCTCGAACCCGAGAACCGTGAGGTCATGACCCGAGCCAAAGTCAGACACTTAACCGACTGAGCCACCCAGGCGCCCCAAGGTGGCTGTCTTATCCCAGATCTCTGTCAGTCTTCAGTGCCCCCCGTGCAAAGTCCCTGTCGGGATGTGCCGCGTGGCCTGGCTGACGGGGGCGGGCTGGTGGGGCGCAGATCCATCCAGCCTCAGTTTGGAGAGACAGGGTGGTGCTGGCTCCCTGCCGGGGGGCATGCAGGTGAGCAGAGTCCCAGGGGACGCGTGCATCGTCACAGTGAGGATGACCACGGGTCTCCAGTGTGGGTGCCGCCTCTGGACACCCTGGGGGCTCTCCACACCATGCCGTTCAGCTCAGACGGGGACCAGAGAGTGGGGGCTTTGCTGACGGCCCCAGAGGATGTGACACACTGCATAGAGCGAGCTGCTGGGGGAGGGGGTCCGCAGAGCCACCGGGAGCTCTGTTTTCCAACCCGTCCCTCTTGCTTTGCAGTTGGTGCACCTGGGCGAGTGGCAGTCAACCCCCTGGCCACAGGAGAACCTGGCATGGCCTCAAAAGCGGCCTCCCCCGTTGGAGGGCCGGCCCAGGTACGGCGGGGCGGCTGGCGCCCGTGCTACGTGGCTGCCCGCGGGCCCCTCTTCGCGCGGAAGTCGTTTCTCAGAAGCTACTTGGGGGGTGGGGGGGAGGCATGGTTTTTAACAGCGTCATCGGTATACGTGCCTTCGAAAGCACATCGTCTCTCAATTTCAGAACTTGATTTTATAAATACGTTTCATAACAGATGAAACTGGGTCTTGTGATTCCAGAAATCACATTTCACGTTTTTCATGCTCCCCTGTCCGTCTTCTGGGCGTCAGAAATGCTCACCACGTTGGAGGAGAAGTGCACCCATCGGTTCTGCCTCCTTGCTGTTGCTTTTTGCCGCAGGATGGGCCGTGGGCGTCTCCGAGGACTGGCGTGCGGGAGGGACGCCGCAGGGCTTGGTGAGACCAGGCACCGGGCTTGCTGCTCTTCAGTGGCTGTTTTCGCCCTGTTTCCCATAAAGGAGGAGAAGACCAGACTTCTGAAGGAGCGACTGGACCAGATCTACTTGGTCAACGAGCGACGCTGCTCTCGAGCTCCCGTCTACGGCAGAGATCTGTTGCGGATTTGTTCTGTGGTCGGCGGAGAACAGGCACCTTGGCTCAGGGCTTCTGACAGCGGTCACCAGAAAGGGGTCGGGCCGGCCGGCGGTCACTCCTCACCCTCAAGCGGTCAGAGGGACCTGGTTTTGACACTGACCCAACGGCAAGCCTGCCTGCAGGACGTCATCGACAGGTGGGGCGACCTCTGTGTATGCTTGCAGTCTGCTCCCCGAGACGGGCTTCCCAAGTGCCCCCAGCGGAGCGTGTCTGCCCCCCCCGCCCCCCCCCCGTCTCCCCACTTCGTGGCCGTTGGTTTCTCCACGAACTGTCCCTCGGAAAGTCTGTTGAGAAATCATTTCCGGGGTCTCTGGCTCCGGCATCAGTCTGTCTCTTCACCTTAGGGGAAGGTGTGTGTCCTCGGGGTGCTCTCTTCTCCCTTGGGTTCCAGGCCTGTCCCCAGGGCAGCGTCCGGGTCGACGTGGGCTGGCCTGGGTGCAGAGCCACAGCACCGACCACAGCCCGGCCGTGGGGGGACCGTCCACTGTGGCAGTGAGGAGTTTTCTCTGTTGTGCTCCCTTACGTAACATTTCACTCAAAAGCCACGCGGAAAATGTAACGTTGCTTGACAGGAAGTGTGTGTTTGAGATTGAAACTCAGAAAAGAGCCATAGAAGAGAAAACCATCACCTGCTGCTGTGTGCACGGCCCCCTGGCCCCAGCCCGCAACTCCGCTTCCTCCGCAGCCAGCAGGGGGGCTCGGCCCATTTGCGCTCCATCCCCTGCTTTGAGTGCGTGTCCGGTCCCACCCGGGCGCGAGTCTTCTCTCCCTCCCGTTCTGTCTGTGGGGCCGGGCGCAGGCCTCATGGTCACCGCGTGTTTCCGGCGGGGACGCGGTGACCTCCAGCAGCCTGGCTCGGGTGGGCCGTGCGGTCTCACCGCCCTGAAACCCCCTGTGCTCTGCCTGTCCGCCCCTCCCCTCAGAGCCCGCCGGCCCCTTGGCGGCCCCGCCCTGCGTCCAGCAGCGGTGAGCGACCGCCCCGCTGCCCCCCGTCCTCGTCACACTTCCGTGGCCGGCGTAGTGGGCTCGGGTCGCTCTGACGGGCGTGCGGTGGCGTCTCACAGGGGCCGTAATCTGCGCTTCCCTGAGGACGTGCGACACGGAGCCTCTCTTCGTGGCTTTCTGCCGCGTTCTGCGGAGAGGTGTCCGTTGAGGTCTTTGGCCCATCTGGTAAACGGGTTGCTCATCTTCTCGTTGTGTTTTAAGAGTTGTGTGTGTGTTAGGACCGCAGTCCTTCATCAGCCGTGTCTCTCACGGACATCTTGTCTACGGCTCGTCTACTCGTGACGCTGGCTTTCGCAGAGCAGACTGTTTGGTTTTAGCGGAGCCCAGCTGTGTCTCCTCTCGTGGTCATGCCTTTGGGGTTGGACCTGCAAAGTCCTGGCCAGCCCCGGTCACCCGGGCTCCCCCTGCGTCGTTCTGCAGGGGCGTCCCTGTCTGCGTCTCCTATTTACATCTACGGTCGGAGCTGAGCGAGTGCCAGTGAAGGGTCTGGGTCTGTGTCTAGATTCAGTCTTCCCCAACCCGCACACCTGCAGTCCTGTGTTGTGGAAAGTCTTAAGATGCACACGAGCTAAAGAACGCAGCGAGCCCCGTGCTCCCAGAGCCCGTCCTCGGCAGCTGTCAGCATCTGCCCAGTCTCAAGTCACCCGTCTGCTGCCCCGGAGCAAGGCCGTCCTGAGACAGGTTCCAGACAAACATGGTTTTGTCGCGCTCTGAAAGCAACACGGTCGCCTGATCACAGCTAAAAAAGGAGCCGTTCCTGATGTTATTAAGTGCGTATTGAGCCTTCTCATTTTTGGTTGTCTCCTAAGTCCTGTCTGTGTAGTTCAAGTCCGAATCTTGGCAGGGAGGTGCTCAGCGGTCAACAACTCTCTCTTTCTCGTGTGTCTTCCTTTTTTTTTTTTTTTTTTAATTTTTTGTTTAACGTTTATTCATTTTTGAGAGACAGAGACAGAGCATGAGTCGGGGAGGGGCAGAGGGAGAGGGAGACACAGAATCCTAAGAAGGCTCCAGGCTCCGAGCTGTCAGCACAGAGCCCGACGCGGGCTCAGACTCACAAACTGCGAGATCGTGACCTGGGCCAAAGTCGGACACTCAACCGAATGAGCCACCCAGGTGCCCCTGTCGTGTGTCTTCTGATCGGGTTCTGCCGCTTCCTCTTCTTTTTCCCCCCGCCGTGGACTGTTGGTTGAGGAGACCTGGGGGTTTGCCCTGTAGGACTTCGCACAGTCTGTATTTGGCGATGGTTCCTCGAGGTGTAACTGGACGTGTTACTTTGTTCTCTGTCTCGTCTGTAAATTGCTCGATCCAGAGGCTTGATCAAGTGTACGTGGGTTGTTGCTTTGGGGTTTTTGTTTGTGAGAACGGGAGTGACCGTGAGTCCCGTTAGGAAACACGGGGTGTGCGATGCGTGTGTTTGCACACGGCTGTTGCTTGTTCCAGCAGCTTTGTCGCGAGAAGGTCTTTGCTCTATTGGGAGTGCTCAGGGGACTGTGCTGGCCTCTCTGGAGGTTCCGTCCTGTCCTCAGCACCGTGGTGGCATCCTCTCCATCCCTGTGGCTTTGCAGTGAGACTTGGTGTTGGGAGGCGTCCCTCCTCCAGCTTTGTTCTTGTTTGGTGTCGTGTGGGCTCTTCTGGTCGCTGCGTGCCCACGCTGACCTGGGGCCCACGGTGCGGGCTGTCTGCAGACTGGCTGGCTGAGGTTTGCTTTGGGATCGCGCTGAGCCTTTAGGTCAGGAGCAGACGTGCTAGTCCTGTGGGCTCTTCCGACCGATGAACATGGAATTGCTTTCCGTTGTTTTAGCTCTTTGATTTTGTCCATCAGGGTTTTGTCGATGGGTGGCATTTTTGTTTACACACACTTGGTGGCAAGTCCGGGACATTCATCTGGAGCTGCCCTCCCGGCGCGGGTGGCCTCCAGAAGCCGGAGGGGTGGCACGTGGCTGCTCTCTGCAGGGCCCTCTTCCTGCTGCGTCTGGCTTCCCTCCTGGTGGCACGGTGGCTCTACGGGCTCTGGGGGTCCCATCCCCTCCCCCAGCCATCCAGGAGACATGGCACCTGCATCCCCAGATGGACACGTGCACTTCGTAGAGAATAGGCCGTCCCTGTTCCTGCTCCTGCGACCTCGGGGTGCCCTGCACCGCTTGTTTCCGTCCCGGGGGCCCTCATTGGCCGGCACTGGAGGGACCCGCTCCCATGGTTGCTGTGACGGGTGGTGTGGGCCAGCAGCCATGTCACCCCCATGGGGACTACAATTAGGCACACTGGCTTCTCTGGCAACTCACTCTTAGAAGGTTCTGCCCACTTCCTTCTTGAGCCTTTGCTTCCTGAGACAGGTGCTGCCCGGTAGGGACGCTGTGGGCACCACGTGTGATGCGTGTACTTTCTGCTTCTCAGGGTGGTGTGTGTGATCCCTCCGGTGGTGGCCGCGCCCCCCTCCTTGTGGGTGGCGAGGCCGCCGTCCCTCTACAGCCACAGGATGAGGGTCCTGAGGCACTGCCTGCGAGAGCACACGGCTCCCTACGCACAGCAGCTGCAGCGCATGACGGCCCTGCGCTCCCTGCGGTTTCCCGAGCTGAGATTGGTGCAGTTTGACTCAGGTACGAGAAGGCTCCCTTTTGCTCTGCTCCTTGGTTTCGGTTTCGGTTGTGTTTATTTTAAGAGCGTGTGTGAGCGAGTGGGGGAGGGCGGTGAGGGTGGGTGGGGGGAGGAGAGAGAGTCTCCAGCAGGCTCCACAGGCAGTGCAGAGCCCAGCGCAGGGCTTGATCTCACCAGCTTGAGATCGTAACCTGAGTGGAGATCGAGAGTCGGACGCTCCTCCGACCGAGCTGCCGAGGCGCCCCAGCTCTGTTCGTGAGGTGGGGTTCCCTTGCCCTGGGTCGTGAGAGACTCTTGATGGCGTTAATTTCACAGGCAAGCTGGAAGCTTTAGCCATCTTACTTCAGAAGTTGAAATCCGAAGGACGTCGAGTGCTGATCTTGTCGCAGATGGTTCTCATGTTGGACATTTTGGAAATGTTCTTGAACTTCCATTATCTCACCTATATCAGAATCGATGAAAACGCCAACAGTGAGCAGCGGCAGGTAAGGAAGAAAAGATCTTCTCTGTTGTAGCTGATGCTTCAGCGTCGTTAACCAGTTTCGCCAGTCTCCGCCCTGGTTTCTCAGAGCCGTGGCGGCCCTTTAGTAGGTCTTTGGCACGTACACGCCGTTACTGGGCGTGTGCGGCCCGCTGGCTGTCTCAGTGTCAGGACAGGCGGCCTGCGGTCACGAGGAGCGGGTTGGTGGGCTCCAGGAAGCAGGGGGGCGTGGAGGTGCGGGCGCGGTCCCGACGCGGCGCACCCAGCGAGCGCCGTCTCGCGCGGCATGCCCCTCCGTTACTCGCCAGGTCGGCTAAGCGTGTGTTGCTACAGCGGGCGCAGTGAGACAGACGTGCTCGCGCGCTCCCGGCGGGCGTGAGGCCGCGCGGCTCTGTAGGAGACGGGTCGACAGTGTGGGCGTGCGCCTGCCCGGGTAATTCCGGGTGGAGGGCTCAGCCCTTCGGCGCCTCACTCCCCTCCAGAGCGACACGCGCGTCCAGCCGTGCGATGGGTCGGCAGGTCGCGTGTGTGCCGTGGTGCTTGGTGGTGTCGTGAGCACGCGCTGTCCCCCGTGGGTTGGACGACCAGGTCGTCGTCGGAGCGTTCGGAACGGGAGTCGGGAGCACGGGAGAACGTTCCCGAGCGCCGGAAGGCCTGCCGCCGGATCGTGGAACGTGTCGGCCTCTTCGCGTGCTCCCGCACCCACGGGACTTTCTGCCCGTGCGCACGCTCGCTGAGGAGGGCCTAGGAGGAGACGCGGCGCGGTGTTAACCGACAAGGTTTTCTGGCAGCGATGTCACAGGTCACACGTGGAATCTCTGGGAAGAAGAGGGGTCCCCGTGGTGGTCTCTCTGGGCCTGTCTCCCCGCTCCCTCAGCCTTACTCCGGAGCCTTTTGCCGTGAAGTGCTCCGGCATTGCCTGAGGGTACAGGACCGAGCACACGTCCCTCCCCAGGAAGACTCTGTGTTCTCGTGGGGCCCACGGGTTGAGCTGACAGTGCCCGTCAGGTAGAGTCAGACATCTTCCTTTTCGTAAAAAAGCGAGGCTCGGTGTCCCGTGAGGAGTGTGCGGAGAGGTTTGTGGTGAGCGGTGGCCGCATGCACGTGGCAGGAGCCGGGACGACCGGACGCTGGCTTCTAGCCGGCCGATGTCAGGGCGCGCCCACGGCCTCCGGCGTTTGCCGGGGGGGCTGACCCCAACATCTCACTTCATCTCAGGAACTGATGAGGAGTTTCAACAGAGACAGGCGGATTTTCTGTGCCATTCTGTCGACTCACAGCCGCGCCACAGGCGTGAGCCTGGTGGAGGCCGACGCGGTGGTGTTCTACGACAACGACCTGAACCCCGTGATGGACGCCAAGGCGCAGGAGTGGTGCGAGAGGATCGGGAGGCGCAAAGACGTCCACATCTACAGGTGAGGGCGGCGGTTGCCGTCGGCAAGCCGCCGAGCCTGGAGCGCGGGAGGTGCGGGGGCAGAAGCACCACATGGAGCTCGAGCGCACGCTACGGCTCGCACCCCGTGGTTCTGCTGTGGCGTTTGTTTCTTCTGGTGAGTTTGTTTTGAGAGCGAGCACGCGAGCACGCGCGAGAGGGGAAGGGGCGGAGAGAATCCTAAGCCGGCCCCACGCTCCGTGCAGAGCCCAACGCGGGGCTCCATCCCAGTGACCCCCGGATCGTGACCTGAGCTGAAATCAGAGTCGGGTCCTCAACTGGCCGAGCCACCTGGCACTCCTTGTTTTCTCTAAGGCACTTTTCTGTTCGTGCTGCTTCGTTTTCTCCATGCCCGTTTGCTCAGTTTGTAATCTGCTTGCTCAAGATCGTAACGGAGTTAGTTGCTTCGACGTAACGCGCTGTCCACGCCGTCCGTTCTAAGTATACACGCCGCACCTCTTCTAGAGGGCCTGCGAGTTTCTCAGTTACCGTCAGGTGTGTCTGTCCTAGGACGGCTGCGGTATTCGTTACCCTCAAACATGAGTTGTAACCGGCCAAAGCTGGAATGGAGGGAAGTGGAGAAGGTTCTACTCTGTATCTCTAAACTCCCGGCAGCATTTATTATACTTGCGTAATGACAAGCGTCTGCGTCCCGTCGCGCGTCCTAGGCCGGGTGTGCCGGCACGCGACGGCCTTTCTCGGGTGCCCTGCCGCGTGTGTGCCGGCGTGCCTGCAGTGGCGGCCTGTGCACGGTGGTGGCGTGTGCGTGGCGCCGGTGTGCAGCCCCGTGGGGGCGGCCGGCCCGGGACTCGAGCCCGAGCCTGTGCCTGTAGCCTTCGCCGAAGCGGTCCTCCCGAGGTGGACGTTAAGGAGCCGTGTTATGCTTCTGAAAGTCAGTGAGCGAGTGCTGCTTTTACAGATCTCATCCCATGGAGATAGAAGCTGACCACGTTTTGGCGGACGTCTGTCCGACGTCTTTTTAACGTTTTCCGTGGCTCTTGCCAGCAGTCTCGTGTGTGAATCCCGTTTCTCTCATCGGCATCGGGAGCCTGTCTCCCTGCTGGTAAACGTCAGCTCGGTGCACCGTGTGCGTGTTGCGTGAGTGACGTTTTCCTGGGTGATCCTTTCCTTGTCATTGGCCCTGCGGCGGTCATTAGCCAGAAACGGGAGAACCGTTTTACTCTCGGTAACCGTCATCCGTGAACAGTCTGGAGCAGTCTTGGCAGCAAAGGTGCAGAGTGTGTAAGGACTGAGAATAAAACCAAGACGCGGTAAGACACGAGTAGCAGGCTGTGCTGTGTCCTGGGACAGAAACACCTGGTGCATAAAAACGTGCTTTCCCAGAGCAGTGTTGAAAAGTAACACAGTTTTAACCAAAGCCGTGGTCGTGTTTGCCTGTATTTGTTGCACGCATGTGCACACGCAGTTGGATGAGGTCAGTTGGTTTTAAAGTACATTTGGAGGGCACCTGGGTGGCTCAGTCGGTTGAGTGTCCGGCTTCGGCTCGGGTCATGATTTCACGGTCTGTGAGATCGAGCCCCACGTCGGGCTCTGTGCTAACTGCTCAGAGCCTGGAGCCTGCTTCAGATTCTGTGTCTCCCTCTTTCTGACCCTCCCTCGTTCATGCTCTTTCTGTCTCTCTCAAAAATAAATAAAAATGTCTAAAAAAAATAAAGTTCATCTGGAGGGAAAGCTGATAACAGCCCAAAGAAATGCTAACGAGGGTTGCAGCAGAGAGGTGCGGGAGGAGGGGAGCAGTGAACGGTGCAGGTGTGAGCCTGCGGAGGGTGGGGGGGGGGGGCGTCCAGCCTCATGGGAGCCTGTTCATTTAGTACAGCTGCTGACACTGTGCTGACCGTGAGAAAGGTGCCTGCTTTATGGCCTGAACACCACCCCAGGGCTAAGCACGGAGGCGGGGAAGTGAGATGGTGGTCGGGATAGTTGAAGGGACAGTATCTGTGGCTTGAAGGGATAATTTTTGCCGGACAGGGAGCTCAGAAGGAAGGAAAGATAGACATATTTGACTGCAGTCAAATGAAAACTTCAGTTTTGGGTTTGTCAAAAGATACCATAGCAAAGCTGATGCCCAGATAACAGACTGGGGGGATCGTTTGCAATCTCATAGCAGACAGAGGGTCAGATAGCTCTGACAAGGTGAGAAGTAAAGGAGCCTTTATTCAAGAAAGGCTGGGGGGTGGGGTGGGGACCTGAGAATCCAAACCAGCCATTCCAGCTGCCCACAGTGTGGCGGGACGGGCTTGGCAGGCGGAGGTCCGGTGGCCGCCTGTGTGATGGCCGTCCTCACGCACCCAGATGGGAGGCAGCGGTGGGCGAAGCTGCTGGCGGTGCTGGTGAAGGCAGCTCCCAGCCGGAGTGGGGAGTGGGGTCGTTGCTTTGTTTGGACAGCGATTTATCGAGGTCTGCTGAGCGGAAGGTTGTGCGTGCCCTCTGTTCCCAGCCTTACCTTCCAGGGGACCCCTGTGGTGCAGGCCGTTACTGTAGCTTGTTTACACGGCACCAAGCGGGAACCAGCAAATGCCCGTGCCCAGAGTACAGCCGTACCCTGGCCGTCGAACAGCCACCGGAACCATTGCGGAGGGGGGGGGGGGGTCGTCCCTACAGCACGTCACTCAGGAGGGAAGCATAGTGTAGAGAAGTGTGCGGGGCAGCAGATGCAGCCCGCCGTTGCGTGTGCACGTGACCATGTGAGCGTGCTCGCCAGGCTGTCGGCGCTGGGGGGTCGGGTGCTCCGTGTGAGGTCCCTCTGGGGACCCAGGAGGACTTTTCTAGGTGGAGGCTGGAGGGGAAGAGGACAGAAGAGACCGCAGTCACGGAGGCGCGGGACCCTGTGCGGCAGGGGAGCGGACACGGGAGAGGTGGCCTTGGCCACCGTGTTAAGGCACGCCCCGAGCACGTGCAGAGCCTTCCAGCCCCTGCCGAGCACCCACACCCCAGCCGCTCGTGGCGTCGTGCTTCCCGGTGGCCCCGTGCTCATCGTAAGTGTGTGTCTGTCTCGTAGGCTTGTGAGCGGCAATTCCATCGAAGAGAAGCTGTTGAAAAATGGAACCAAAGACTTGATCCGAGAAGTAGCCGCTCAGGGCAACGATTATTCCATGGCGTTCCTGACGCAGGTACCCATCACTGGTGTGTGGTCCTCGCGCCTGCCACCTGGTGACGGGGCACGTGGGTTCACCACGGACGGGTGAGGGGTCGTCGGGCGGTTTCCCTGGTGACGCGGTCTGGCGCTCCGGTCAGGCACTGATGCGGGTCCCGTGTTGGACGCTAACGTGTGTCTCGTGCACAGCGTACCATCCAGGAGCTGTTTGAGGTGTGCTCTCCCACGGACGACGCTGGCTTCCCGGTGAAGGCGGAGGAGTTTGTCGTCCTTTCTCAGGAACCCTCTGCCACGGAAATCATCGCGCCCAAAATTGCAAGACCTTTCATTGAGGTGAGGACAGATCCTCCTGGAGGTGACCTGGGACGTGCCCTGCCCGCTCTGTGGGCCCCCTCGCTCGGCCCCGGCGCACCCCTCCTGCCTGCTTTCTTTCCATTGCAGGCGCTTGGGCTGGAAAAGCAGGGAAAGGGAGCAGCGGAGAGGGTGGGGCCTCAGGCCCCTGCTGCCCAGCTCGGCAGCCATCCCTGTGCCCCTCTGCTCCTCTGCTCTTCCCAAGCCACACTGCCTCCCCCAGGCCGCAGCCGGCCGTTCGGTCTGCCCGTCCCCACGGTCTGCAGTCGCAGCCCCTCTGACAGGTGCCCCGTGTGTGCGAGCATAAAACGCACATCTGGTTCTGGGGACAGTGCAAAGGAGAGCATAAACGGTCTCGTTAATACCTTTTTATGTTGCTTACCGTTGAAATGGTAGTATCTGTGTCTACCGGGCTGAATACATTTTTAACTCACCTAGAGGTTTCCGATGGCACACACGGCTCATGTGCTGCTGCTTTCAGGTGGTGCTGCTGTGTAGACCCCTTACAGACCCGCTGTTGGGGCCACGTCCCCCCCCCCCCCCCGCCCTGCCTCGTGCAGTGGTCTAGCTACAGCGCCCCTGGGCGCCCCCTCCCCTTGGCCCGTCTTGGGAGGCCGTCGCCTGCTCCCCTCCTTCCTGGGTGTTGGTTTCCAGGCCCTCGGCCTCGGAGGGACCCCCGTGTCCTGGGCCTCTTCCCGCCCTTGCCTGCGATGTAAAGTACACCGGTTCCCCTGTGGGGGCTCTCCGCCTGTGTTCCCATCCTTGTGCCCTTGGTGCCCTGAGAAATTTCCACTTGGTTATTGAGAAGTAATAAATGTATGTGTTAAATCCTCAAGAGCTTGTAATGGAAGCAAGCGCCCCGCCCCAGGAACCCCCCACCCCCCCGCCCCTGCTCAGAGACAAGCACTGTGTGCGGTTCCGGGAGTTTCCTACATATGGTGTCCCCTGCGGGGACACCTTATAACTCTTCATCTGGGGGACAGATAGATTGACCCCCTTCTTTCAAAGATAGGGGTTGTTTGCACAAGGTTAAAAAAGAGAAACAGCACGAAAGAAAATAGATCCTGTCCGTGAGGTAACCGTCTCGGCATTAAAACTCTTGATTGTGTCCAGGAAGAAAAATGAGGTGGGAAAGCGTGTGTGCGGGAAACATGGTGTTTCGGGTGCCGTTGGCTTGGGGACATGTGTGTGCCGCTCCGTGTGGTGCACAGGCTGACGCACGCTTGCTGTTGAAATGTCCTTGTTGAACGTCTTGCTGTGTGTTGGCTGTGTTCTAGGTGGCAGGGATCTAGTGTCGAGTAAAAGACACAGTCTCCCCTCCCCACGAAGCTTGCATACCGGGAGAGGAGAGACTGAAGCACGCAGGCTCTCCCTGCCGAGGCAGAGGGCCCTGTGCAGGGCGGCCGATGCCCGGTGAGGAGTGCCACGGGCAGAGGGGTGGCCGGGGGTCAGGAAGGGGGTGAGGGGTGAGGGCAGTGAGGCCTCCCGGCTCTGTGCTGAGTCTGGATCGTGGGGGCCAGGGCGCAGGCTGATGGGAGCGGCGTGGCCCCGTGAGAGCAGGAGGTACTGGGGGGGCTTTTGAAGGTGAAATGAGTGTGGGGGTCTGGGGGAGGCCCCTGCCGTCGGTGTGCTGGGGCGAGCAGCCGGCACCTTGGGCTTCCCGGCACCTCTCCAGTGGGCGTGGTGCTCTTCCGGGGACTGGCGCGGGAACATGGCTCTCCGTGGAAGTTGTGATAAAGTACAAGAACGTATGGCAAGTATGCACGTCATAAAGAGCTTGAGAGGGTGCTACAGGGAAGGCACCCCGGGGACCGCCTGCCTCCTCACCACTCCTGTCCCTGAGGGCGGCTCGCCCTTCTGACCCCTGACCACCCTGGTGCCTGTGTGGGCCTGGCCTCTGGTTCTGGGTCACGGTGGTTCCCGTGTCTCCCAGCGATTGTGACTTCATCAGGTCCACTGTGGGACCGTGTGACTGTGTTTTGAGCCCCGCACCTGTATTTTCTCCGTGTCTCTTGGCAGACACCCTAACTGCATCTTGGGGTGGGGCCCCTGGGTCATCAGTGAGCACGTGACTAGCAGGTGCCACTGGCAGTTTTCCAGACTGGCCGAGCCGACCTATGCTCTGTTGGCTGCATGGGACCTGAGGCGTGGGGGTGTCGTTCCGGCCACGTGCTGGCGGATGTGGGCCGTGTCTCTGTTGTTGTGTCGCTGCTGTCGGCCCATGAATTTGTGGACCTCCGTGTGCTCCCTGGCAGGGCAGGCACTTTTTTTGTGAAGTGCCTGTTCGTGTCCTTCTCCCTTTTTTGTGTTAACTGGGTTATTTCTTTTTCTTAGTGGTTTGTTGGCACTTTTTATGTGCTCTGGGTGAATCTGTAAAATACCTTTGTGCATTCTGTGGTTTGCTTGTCTTTCAATGAGCAGAAACCCTGGGTCCTGAAGCCAACCAGTAGCCCGTCTTTATCATGGTTGGGGCTTAAAAAACGTTCTCTTTACCCTGGGTCGTTTTACCCTGGGTCGTCTGGACGTCCTCTTTCGTTTTCTTGTAGATGCTTCAGTGGTCTTCATATTTAGATGTGCGATCTGGAATGATTTCTGTATTGTGTGAGGTCAGGTAACATTTTAAACTGCAGATTTTGCCAGATTGCCAAGAAAAGAGGTTATACAGTCGGTAATCGATACCCCGAAACCAGAGACTGTGGGCTCATGTCCGATGCACCAGCATGCCCATCCACACCCACCCCTGTCAGGCGTGAGCTCCCGGCTGTGGGAAGGCACCTCCTTCCTCTTGCTTGGTTTCTTGATCTGTGGTGATGCTGACCGTCTCACACGCCTGTCGTCTGCGTTACCTTTTCCGTGGGCTCGGTTTTGGCAGCTGCGGCGTAGGGTTGTTTGTCCCCCGGTCGTGCTGTGGAAGGGTTGTCGTTCATCTGAGTCGTGGCCGTGCCGGGTGCCGGTTGCGAGGTTGAACGGGGTGCCCCGCGCTTCTGTGTCCTCAGGGCCGGGGAGCTTTGTGGCGCGGCAGCGCTCGGCCCTTCGCTGGGGCTTGCTGTCTGCCGTGGCCGTGAGCCGCTCGTGTCCATTGCCCTCCTCCGTCACGCTTAGTTTTCCGTCACCGCAGGGAGGCTCCGTGTGCGGCACAGGCGTGTCGGCATTTATGCAGGGCCGCTTCTTTTTCAAAATGCTTTTATTTAAAAACACCTGAAAGTAATTTAAACGATCATTTCTTTAGGCCCTCAAGAGTATTGAGTACCTGGAGGACGATGCCCAGAAACCCAAGGAGGAAGCGGTGCCAGGGTCGCCCGACGGCGACGGCCCGGGGTGGAAGGAAGAGCCATCGCAGCTGGAGGAGTTAGCAGACTTTATGGAACAGGTCTGGACGCTTTCTCTTCTGTGCTCCCACTCACTTAGTTTCCGGACACCTAGACGTTTCAGCGCTTGACCCTTTCATGACGTTTTCCGCTGTCACTGTGACAAAGAATGATCCTTTTCTCGATCCAGGTGTTGGCGGGGGGTTATATAAGGACCTTCACCTTTTTGATTTGCTGTTAACTCCGTTCAAAATGTGATTTTTGAAACAGCTTACACCTATTGAAAAGTATGCCCTGAATTACCTGGAGTTATTCCACACGCCCGCTGGCCCGGAGAAGGAGGGCAACGGCGAGGTAAGGGCAGGTGGGCGGGCTTCTGGTCCCACCACCCACGAGGGCCTCGGCTTCAGAGGCAAGTTCAGCCTGAAGTAAAGTGACTTGCCAGGAAGTCAGGGAATGAAAATCCAACCCACCGGTGTGGAAAGAGACAAAAAGGAAGTCTTGGGAAACCCCAGGGAACGCTTCTCATTCGACCGGAAGTCGCTTGAT
Source organism: Lynx canadensis (assembly GCF_007474595.2). NCBI lineage: Eukaryota > Metazoa > Chordata > Mammalia > Carnivora > Felidae > Lynx > Lynx canadensis. The sequence goes on from NC_044314.2 coordinate 92,696,459, forward strand.
GCCGGCTGGGTCGGAGGGCTAGGTGTTGGGGGCGGGGAGGGGTCCAGAGAGCCCGTGGCCGGAGAGGGGCTCAGCCGGTGACGCGGCGAGCCGGGCCGCGGCGTCGGGAGTCCCAGAGCCCCCGTGTGCGGTCTCCCCGCCAGGACGCCGTGCTGACCGCCGTGACGGAGTGGGAGGCGCGGAACGCCAGGGCCCAGCGGGAGAGGGAGGCGCGGGCGCTACAGGAGCAGGAGCACGAGCAGCTCCTCACCTACACGAGGGAGGACGCCTACAGTGCGGTACGCGGGGTGCGGGCTGCGGGGCGCTGCTGCCGGGCCGGGCCCTTCTCTGTTCCCGTGGCCGCTGCGGGAGGCCTGACCCTCGGCTGCAGGTGTCTGCTTCCTGCGGGCTTCTCCCCGAGTGCGGTCAGGGCAACGTCACCGGCGCAGGGTAGGCGGTTGGTGGCCTGTGGCTGCGTCTCGGACCGGGTCGCCCTGAGCCTGCCCCTCACCCGCAGGAGTACGTCTGTGAAGGTGCCGACGGGCAGATGGAGGTCATGCCGGTGAGTGCCGGTGCCCCTGTGCGTCGGGGCGGCCGCCCTCCCGGAGCCGCACGGCTCAGGCTCTCCCTCCTGTGCACAGCTCTGGACGCCGCCCACGCCCCCCCAGGATGACAACGACATCTACGTGGACCCGGTCCTGTGTCTCACGTACGAAAGCACACCCATCCCGGAGTCCAAGCTGCCTCCCGTGTACGTGAGGAAGGAGCGCAGGCGCCACCGCACGGACCCGTCAGGTGCGCTCCGCGGCCACGCTGGCGTGTCTTGGTTTGTGCTCGCGGCTGGGGAGGAGCCCCCGTGGCCCCGCTTGGCGTGGAAGCGGGAGGGTGGGTCCGTGTCCGCCAGCGGCTCAGTGGTGACCGCCCCCCCCCGCCCCGCCCCGTTCCTGCCCCTCGCCCGGAGGCGCGGTCTCCCGTCGGCCGCCTGGCTGACGAAAGCCCTCCGTGCAGTCGCAGGCAGGAAGAAGAAGCAGCGCCACGGGGAGCCCGTCGTCCCTCCCCGCTCGCTGTTCGACCGCGCGACGCCCGGCATGTTGAAAATGCGGCGGGAAGGGAAGGAGCAGAAGAAGAACATTCTGTTGAAGCAGCAGACGCAGTTTGCCAAGCCTCTGCCAACGTTTGCCAAACCCACGGCCGAGTCGGGCCCGGACAACCCCGAGTGGCTCATCAGCGAGGACTGGGCGCTACTGCAGGTGAGCGCGGGGCCCCTCGGGCCCACGTCCCGTCGCCGTGCTCCCTTGGGAGAGCGTGCCAACCGGCCGGTGGGTCTCGCTGACCCGTGTCGCCTGGAACGTCCTCTAGGCCGTGAAACAGCTCCTGGAGCTACCTCTGAACCTCGCCATCGTGTCCCCGGCCCACACGCCCAACTGGGACCTCGTCAGCGACGTGGTCAACTCCTGCAGCCGCATCTACCGCTCTTCCAAGCAGTGCCGGAGCCGCTACGAGAACGTGCTCATTCCGAGGGAGGAGGGCAAGGTGAGCCCCCCCCCCCCCCGCTCCCCACCCCACTTGCACCCACGGGACTCTGGCCCCCGGCTCCGCGGAGCCTGGCGAGGCGGGTCGCCTGTGCCGTCCCTGGCGTGCACCCACGGCTCTGCCTTCACGGCCGCCGGCGGTGCAGGCCACGGTCCCATACCTGGAAAGTTCTGTGTGCCGTCCGCAAGCTTGGCCCACCTTCGTCTCTTTTCCTTTCCTTTCCTGAGAAGGTGTCGGGTGAACTCGAGAGCCTTTCTTTGGCTCCGTTGGCTCTACCTCAAGAGTCTGTCGGTGTCTTCCCGCTGTGTCGTTGCCGTGCTCCCACCGGGCCCGTTGGCTGCCACGGTGGCAGGACCGGCTCTGGACCCCCGTCCCGCCGACCGCGCGTGGCACGTGCCGAACGCACAGCGGCCAGGTGCTTGGCGTCTTTCCTGAGAAGCCGGCCGTGGGGGCAGCCTGACCTCTCCCCACCCTACCCCCAAGAGCCGGGTGTGCGGACGAGCGTCCGCCTGCACGCTTTTTCTCGTTCCTTGAGCCGAGCGGGCTTCTTTCCATCGCCTGCTGTCTTCGCCACCTCCCGTCTTGCCGCTCGCCCGTCTGCCTCCCGTCTGCCTCCCTTCCGGAGAACGTCCCAAGGCCTGCGCCCACGCTGACCCCACAGGGCACGTGCGGCAGAGGCCCGCGCGGTCCTCGGATGAAGGGTGAAAATCACTCTATCGTCTCTGTGTTCGTTTTCCCAGAAACGTTCGTCTCAGGGCATTCGTTTGCTTTTTGTTTAAGAACAAAAAAAGCAAGTGTTTTTCACAGCACCTGTGGTGCCTTCACCGACGAGACCTCGCACAATCTCGTGTCCGGTCTGATGTGTTGAAAGCGCTATAGCCGTAGCGTTAACGCGGGAAACACGATGCTGACGCTTTATTTTCCTTTGTCACACGTGAAGTTAACCCCTAGGAGAAGACAAAACACGTGTCGGGCACGATGGTGACGTTCCGAACGAACCGTAGGCAGCGTGCGGAGGGCCACGTGTGGGGCGCAGACTCCGCCTGGAGGGTGGCGCTCACAGACGCGGGGCGGCGGCGGCGTGTTGGGTGGAGCCGGGTGGGAGCGGAGCCCCTTCACCACCTGCCACGGCCGCTGGTGTTCTCGTGACGTACCTGGTCCCCAGCCTGCTCCGCCTTTCTTCCTTCCCCGTACGGTGACGTGGGAGATGAGGTCCCGCGTTCGGGGCCCTCCCGCGCCCGTCTTGTCGTTCTGGCTTTCCTCTGATGCCGCCCTGCTCGATTTAATGGCGTCACTCAGACGACGCAGGGAGGTGCCCGTGCACCGCGTCTCCCAGCACGGCGCTTACTGTGTAGAGGTCTCAGTTCCCATCCCACACGCAGCGTTTGACTCCCGGTGGCAGGGCGGTCGGAGCCTGGAGCCGCAGAGGACGGTCCCAGAGAGCCCTGCTTGGTTTAACTGTAGGACACGTGAAGGGGAAGGTCGCCAGCCACACACAGTGCCGGAAGCCCCCGAGAACAGGCTCAGACACCCGCGCGTGCCTCTCCCCTCTGTGCGTGCGGGTGGAGGTCTGCCGTGGGGGCAGCCACACCGGCCCCGCCTCACGCGACGCATGCGACCGCGGGCGCCTTGCCCAGCGGCCGTCCCAGCGGAAGGGGAGTCCTCCCTCCGCGGGGCTCACACGAGCAGGCGCCTGGAGAGGCCTGGAGAGGCCTGAGGACCCGCAGCCGGCGGGTGGCAGTGCCACCTCGGGAAGGAGGACCTGCGCGCGATCTGGGAGGCCTAGCGCCAGGCCTCCGAATCAGCCGCCGCCCGCCTGACGCGCTGCCCTCGATTTTGTCTCAGAGTAAGAACAACCGTCCCCTGCGCACGGGCCAGATGTACGCCCAGGACGAGAACGCCACGCACACCCAGCTGTACACGAGCCACTTCGACCTGATGAAGATGACGGCCGGGAAGAGGAGCCCCCCCATCAAGCCTCTGTATGCTCCCCGAGCTCCCCTTTCCGCCCGTGACGGAGCCAGCGTGCGCGGCCTGCCGCGAGCGTCCTCCCGCAGGCGGTCCTCGCTGGTAACCGTCGTCTCCTTTCTGTGCTGCAGGCTCGGCATGAATCCCTTTCAGAAGAACCCCAAGCACGCCTCCGTGTTGGCAGAAAGGTATTTTTGTGTCTGTGACACGTTTTCGTCTCGTGAAATGTCTTTGTTTTCACGTTCCCTTCGACTCAGTGCGGTCAGTGAATCGTGCAGACGACGCGTCCGGGCGGCGGCTGGTTATCTCCAGCGACTGCCCGCGTGGCGTTCCCGTGACAAGGGTCTGTCCCTGCCTGCAGCCTGCGGGGTACGCTGGCGGACGGGCAGGGCAGCGGGAGAGGCTTTGTCCTTTCTCAGCCGTACCCGCCTCTATCCTGGCACACGTCGCGTTCTGCCTGGAAAGTACCCCAGGCGTCGGGGTGAGTGTACCTGCTCTGTGAGTGAGCGAAAGAGAACAAAGGACGGACCGAAGGGTGGGCAGGGAGACGCGCGGTTACGAGCGAGCGGGGGCGGTGAGGCCACGTCGGGGTCTGAGTGCCGGCCGTCCGGGTGTTCGGCGTAGGCTCCCCTTGCTTTCCGAGCGTTGGACGGTTTACGACGAGGGAGCACGTGTCTAGATGAAGCCTGGGTGCCCACCTGGGCCCAGCCTCCCTGGCTGTCCCAGCGACGGTCTGCAGCGTACCACGGGCCCTGCTTCCTCCTTCCCGGCTGTCAGCGCGGTCCCGAGCTGGCCCGTCTCCCCTGAGACCCCGGCGGCCCGTCCTGGCCGCTCTGCGGGCCTGGCCTCCGCGGGATGCTCCCCGCCTCCTGGTCCCGGGACGGTTTCCCTGAACGTCCACGTGGCTGGTGCCCGGGCCCCCCCTCGCACACCGCCTTTCCCCCTTTGCCGACAGTCAGACCGTGGTCCTTTGTGTTTCTTCACGGTGCAGACCGCCTCTGCCTTCTGTACTCGAATTGTGTAGCACCCGTGTGTCTGTGGACGTAGGGGTTCTGGGGTCTGGGTTACAGAGCTGGCACGCGGTATGTGTGTGTAGATGAAATTAGCGGATTGATCCCCGCGGTGGGCCGTTCACTGACACGCTGTGTGCCTGGCGCTGTGCTGGGCCCGGCGGTTCGTCAGCGAGCAGAAGGGCACGTTCTTATCTTGTTTGTTGTGCCTGCAAGACACAAACTCAGACCGGTCTCATGGAGGTGGAAGGTCTGTCCCACAGACAGACGGCACGAAACAGCCCGGCGGAGGGGACCGGGGGTGTTCGTGCTGGATGGCGCTCCGGTGCGAGGGCGTGTCGGGTCACCCATCGTGGGGCTGAGGGAGACGGGTTACGAGGCAGGTCTGCGGGACGAGCGCAAGGGACGAGCTGTGGGGGCCCCGCCTGGAGCCGGCTGGCCCAGGGAGCCCTGTGTGCAGGAGGGACCACCGCCAGAGGAAGGCCCAGGTGATCACATGAGAGCAGGGGCAGGGCGCTGGGACCTGGTGAGACGTCCCGAGCGGGCTGGCACGAGCATGGGGGCGGTGAGGGGCTGACGTGCAGGGGCGCCCGACAGGTGCGGCACGGCCCGGGCCCTGCTAGGGAAGGCCCAGAAACGGGGAGGGCGTCCGTGAGGCTTGAGACAAAGCTGGACTCTCTGTGACAGCAGGCGTCGAGGAGATGGGGAGGGAATAGGAACTGGGGGGCGCCCCCCCAGGAGCAAGGGCTCAGGATGGGGAGGGCTCTGAGGGGGCCCACCCTCCCCCTGGGCTCCCTCTGGACTCCCCCTGGGCTCCCCCTGGGCTTTGCCGGTCAGCCTGGAGCCGTTGGGAGGCCAGCCGGGGGTGTTGGCGGCGCTAGGCCCTGATGTTGTCGTGGACACAGGGGCATGTGGAGGGCCGGGGCGGGGCCTGGGGACACAGGGCTACTGATGGCTCTCTGGTTGGGGGAGGGGAGGCCCGACCTGGAGCAGGTGGTTAGCCGTGGGGTGCACGCACACGTTTCAGTCCCCCGACGTACCCGGCACCGTACCGGCTGCCGCTGTGGTAGACCGGACCTGCCTCCTGGAAGGTTCTCTGTGGAAAGGGAATGGGAGACGTGGTCTCAGACGACTCCTGCAGCTTTTTTTCTTGCGAGGGGGCTTGACCACAGCGGCCTCCTGGCACCTGGCTGCTCGGGTGGTGAGAGCCCCCTGCCTTTCTGGAGTACTCCGCTCCCCCCGAGCGCGTCCGTTTATCTTCCTCATCTGCTCTTGTGTTTCAGCGGCATCAACTATGACAAACCGCTGCCTCCCATTCAGGTTGCATCTCTTCGAGCAGAGCGTATCGCCAAAGAAAAGAAGGTGTGGCTGCCGGGGCCCCCGGGTGGGGCCAGGGTGGGGGGCGTGGGGGGCGGGCTCCTCCCCACGGCGCCTCTCCTCTCCTCTCCTCTCCTCTCCTCTCCTCTTCGCCTCTGCAGGCGTTGGCCGATCAGCAGAAGGCGCAGCAGCCGCCCGTGGCACAGCCCCCACCGCCCCCACCGCAGCCGCAGCCCCCGCCGCCCCAGCAACCGCCCCCGCCTCTGCCCCAGCCCCAGGCAGCGGGTGGCCAGCAGCCCCCGGGGCCACCGGCCGTCCAGCCGCAGGCCCAGGCGCAGCCCCAGGCACAGCCCGCGCAGCCCCCGCCGAAGGTGCCCCCGGCCATCACGACAGTGGGCAGCGCTGCCGTGCTGGTGAGGGGACACCTCTCCCTGGAGACGGGGTCGGTGCAGAGGGTCTGTTTAGACACAAGCACGGCTTACTCAGGAGGCGGAAGGCCCAGCTTTGCCCCGGCAGGAGCGTGCGGCCACAGGGGGCGCCCTCAGCCGTGCTCCGCCCGCGCTGGGCTCCGTGGCTGGGCTGTTGGGCAGGGTAGGAGGTGGAGGCAGCCGGGAAGTTTGGGGCTGGGCCGAGTGAGGTGTCGCTGTGAGGTCGGGCCACGGAGGCACGGGGACCATTGGTGTCACCGTGCAGACTCCCTTGTCCCGACCCTCGCGCCTCGCCTCGGTGCCCGTGTGGGCGTGTTCCCGCACACACGTGCGCATGGGTCTTCGGTGCCCGTCAGGGAGAGGGGTACAGTGATGCACGGAACACTTGATCTTAGCCAAAAGGCCGAGAAGCGATGTGATGCACGGAACAGAGAAAGAAAGGCCGACTCGTGATCCCACACGTCCTGTGCTGCTGTCATTGTGCTCCGGTGTGCTCCTCACCGTGTGCGCCCGCGTGGCCTGTCCCCATGCGGTGTGGACACTGGAGTCACACGTGGGGAGAACGCCTGGACCTTTTTGGGAAGCGCCACTGCCGGGCGTGGGGGTCGTGGGTCCTCATCTGTAGCTGCGTCCGCTGCGGTGGGCTTGTCACGTGACCTGGACGGTTCCTCCGTCAGAAAGCTCACTCGCTCACGGAGCCCCTGCTCCCGTGGCCCCAAGGGCACAGTGGTGGATGGTTGGGGAGGGACTCTGTGTGCGGCCCTTGTGATGGCAGTCTGTGGGGAGAGAGTGGGCAGCAGCTAGCATGGAGCCTCGGGCTTGGCGATTGTGGGGGTCGGGACGGCTGGTGTGGCCGGGGCCCCAGAGGAACGGGGCAGGAGTCGGCCGTGGGGCTGTGGATCTAGGCATGCGTTTGGATGATTCCGATGAAGTGGAAACACTCGGAGGTTTTACGCAGGGAAGAATTTGTCCTGAAATCCAGATGCTTTTCTGTTTTCAGCAGGCGGGAGCCATTAAAACATCCGTCACGGGGACAAGCATGCCCACAGGTAAGGGGTCACAGACGCCCCCATGAGAATTTCCTGCATCCCCGTGCTCCTGCCTCACAGGTCTCTCCCCACAGGCACAGTGAGTGGAAACGTCATTGTGAACACCATCGCGGGTGTCCCTGCCGCCACCTTCCAGTCAATTAATAAGCGTCTTGCTTCACCCGTGGCACCGGGAGCCTTGACCGTGAGTTGTCCCTGCGCACGGGGACCTTCGGTAGCACGTGAGACTTAGGACCCCGCGGAACTTGTTTGTATTTACTTATCGTTTTAAAGTGGTCTCTACACCGAATGTGGGGATCAAACTCACAGTCCCAAGATCAGGGGCTGTACTGACTAAGCCAGGGGTTGCCCCAAAAGTTGTTTGCTTTTTAAAGAAATATCCCAATGGGGCAGAAAGTACCGACCCAGCTTGAATTTCCTAAGATGATGTGAGCGTTCAGGGAACGGCGTCCGCGGTGTGCTTGCTGAGGGCGTGTGTTGAAATCCCTGTAGCGGTTGTGGGAGGAGAAAGGCGGGTCGTGAGGCTGGGTCGCAGACTCCACTGACGGGGGCGCCTCACGTACCGTGACAGATTTGCTTGGGGGGACGTGGGGCCGCAGAGAGGGCCACTCTCGGGGGAACCGTACGGGTGGGCATGCGAGGGCCAGGTGGGGTGCGAAGCGCAGGAGGCGTGGTCCGCTCGTGGGGCGGCCAGACCTGTGCATGGGAAGCGGGCAGAGGGAAAGCCGTGGGGCCGTGAGACCCTCTGAGCGCAGAACCGGGAGACCTTGCACTCACCAAGACACACGCCGTGTCTGGCCACCTCCTTGCCCCTGGTGCTTCGCTGTAAATGACAAAAATAAACGAGACTGAGGAGGCTCAACTTACATCCCCGTTTCCAGTTTAGTCACGTACCCAAAGACGGCACGTGCCCTGCGCGAGCAGTGCTCTGACAAGTAGAGTATTGTCCCTCTTGGTTTTGAAAGTGTCTCCTACGAAAGGTGCTGCTGTAGTGATTGAGACAAGGTGCCGGTGGCAGGGCAGGTACAGCTCCGCAGAATGGGGTACCGAGTCCAGAGAGAGACCCACGTGCGCTTGGGCGTTGGTCTCCATGGAGAGCGCCAGAGGACCACAAGGGGAGAGCCTGGTCTTCTCAACGAGTGGCGCTGGGAGGCCTGCGAGACCACGAGCCGGGCCCCTGCCGGGTACGAGGAGTCACCCGAGGTGATCGTACACCCAAACGTAAAACCCGAAACAGAAGGACCCGTACACGGAAACCCTGGGAGAACAGCTTTGCTCCCTTGCTTTGGACGGAGACCGAAAGTTAGCCTTCGTGAAAGTCAACATCTGGTGCTTGAAACATATTAAGAAAATGGAAAGCTTGGAAAATGCTTGTTGGCCACGTGTGATGAAGGACCGGTTTGTAGATTGAATGAGGTGTCTGCAGTAAGAAAACAGTTTCAGACAGCGGACCACAGATCTGAGCAGTCACCTCCCCGAAGAAGAAGCAGGGACAACAGGCGTGGACAGGGGTTGGACGTTGTTAGTCCTCAGGGAAAAGCAGGCGAAGGGCCCAGTGAGGTGTGCCGGCGCGTGTCTCTGAGCGCGGCTTTAGAAACCAGACCTGGCCGCCCGCCTGGAGCTCGCGCTGCTGATGGCGGAGTCTTAGCGTCGTGTGGGAAATGCGGGAAGGCGGCCTGCCGCACAGCCTCGCACCTCCACGCCTAGGATTTCCCCCAGGGAAGCGAAAGCACGCTTCTGCACGGAAAGCCTGAGTGTGTGTGCAGGGGGCTTCGTTCATAGTCACTCGGAGTGGAAGCGACCCCAGGACTTTCAGCCGTGAATGGATGGGAGGGCCCGCTGGCACGTCCGCTCCCTCTAGGAACACCCCGCCGTGCACAGTGGGCTGCTGGCCCGCGTGACAAGGTTTGCCAGTGAGCAGCATTTCAGAAGGCCTCACGTTTAAATAATGTGGGAAAGGCAAAACGGTAGAGACAGGAGACAATACGATCTGTATCTAGATTGCGGTGGTTGCTTGGCCACATGCACCTGTGAACACTCGTAGGTCCGTGTACCGGAAACGGGAGAGTTATACTGTCTGTGCTACGGCGTAAATGAGAAGTTTTTCTAGCGTATCATTTAGGATTACTTTACTTATTTTTCTTTATGCTTTGCGGTAAAGCACTTTTGATTTGGCGTCTTAATAACAGCAGCCAGTGGCTGGGCGTGTGGCGTTACGAATGTCCTGCGTGGCCAGTAGCACTCCTGGTGTGAGGGTGGACACCCAAGTCGTTGCACTCGTTCTGTTTTGAAAAAGACCCGTTTCTACATTTGACGTTTATAGGAGGTAAAGTAATCCATCCGTGACGTGTTTTTTGAGTAGCTCTCAGAGACGAGATACTCTTTGTGGCGACGTGGGAGTAGAACATGGAGTCCCACACGGCGTACTTCCCAGGGCTCTGAGAGTCCTGCGGCGGGACCGCCCAAGAGGGACAGGTACCAGGGAGGCCTCTCTGAGCTTCCAGAGGACGGGACGACGTCGTCCAGGCACGCGACTCTTCAGCACTGGGAAGGCGTGTCCGGGGCCCGGCGGGTGGTTCTGTTCAGGGGGCACAAACAGACGTCTGAACGGAGGCAGGAATCCCCCTCCCAGAGGGGCCCTGCGCGCTCGCACCGTGGGACGTTGAGCTCACTGGTCTTAGGGTTTGTGTGTCCGGCTGAAGGATATGGGTTTGTTCGCCAGCAGCCGGGAGCCCTGGGAAGTGCCTGAGCAGAGGTGTGCTCTGGGACAGTTCCCGTGACGCTGCGTGTGTCACAGAATGGGACCCGAGAAGAAAAGGGCAGAGGGAAGACCGTCTCAGAAGTCCAGGAACGGGCTTCTGTTTCTGGTAACGAGGTCAGGCCTGTTACTTACACTGCTCTCCAATGAAATGCATCAGAACCATTGGATACAGAAGACTCATCCTCTCTTTAAAAGTTTTAAGGAGCTGACGAAAAACGTATCAGGGCAAAGTCTAAGGAGGAAGAAATGCAGAGAAACTGCACCGACGTGGTGTCTGCCTTGCGGTGCCTCTTACCCGTGTCGCCGGACAGGGGACCCCGTGTGAGCCTGAGGCTCGCTCACCCCTGGGGTGTCTGGACAGAGGTGCCGACCCCGTGAGCCGGGAGCCCGGCGGCTCTTCCCGGGACGCGCGGCCGAGCCAGAAGTGAACCCCAGATTCCCTCCACCCTCGTGCTGCCCGCAGGGGCGGCGCAGGGTGAGGCCTCTCTCCCTCCAGAGTTGGAGCCACAAGTCTGTTCTCTGTCAGCCGGAGGGTAGTAGTCAAGTTTTAGGGCAAAGTTGTGGATTTCCAACTGTGCAGGGGCTTTGGCGCCTGTGGCCCCCACACCCGTCCAAGGTTCACCGTAGAGAACGTCTGGGAGTGAGAAACATGGTTACCAGGATTGAAAAAAAGAAAAACTCTGGTAACGGGCTACAGCGTGTTTACACACAGTTGGGAGAATTGGCTGGAAGAGGAGTCCCGCCCAGTGCCGTGTGGGCGACAGCAGGGAGTGCGCGGAGGAGAGCGCGTGAGGCTGTAGACCGGGAGCCTTGTGGTGCATCGGAATCCAGACAGGGAGGAGGGCGGGCAAAGGTAGCATTTGAGGATGCGAGTTTTCCAGAACTGAGCGACAGCACTGACCCGTACTTACAGAAATCCCGACCGGTCCCCATGCAGCCCGATGTGGGACCACGGGACGGAGCCCGCGCCCGCACGGGGCTGGCCGCAGAGAGACGTGGAAGGAGCCCGAGCCCGGCACGCCGCCTCCGGGGGTGGTTTCCTTCTCGCCGGCCATGAGGCCGGGAGCTGCTGGGACGACACGATGAGCTAGTGACGGTGACCGCCGCCTCTGGTATTCCATCTCTTCCGGAAATACCTTGAAGAACGAGGGTAACGTAGCATTCCCAGACGAAGACGGGTCCCGGCCTGTGGGCCCTTGCCGAATGAAACACGCTTGAGGCAGAAGGCGGCTGTTGACAGACGGAAGGTGTGAGGAGCGAGGCGGACGCCGACCCGACAGCGACTCCGCGCGGGGCCGACAGCAGGGACCACGCGCGGGGACGGCGGCGTGTGAGTCAGCGGGGGACCGAGGCGCCGAAAGGCTCTGCGGTCTCTCAGGAGGAGCACGGGTGTGACGCCGTCGAGGAAACGCTAGCTAGTGTTCACGGGGTAATTTTAGCGGAGCCACCAGAGGCATACGAGCGTGACTCCCGTGCTCGGGAGGGAAGAGCAGGAGAGAGACGTGCTGTGAGGGAAGGCGGGAGAGCAGGGTCGAGGCGCGTGGAGCCGGACGGCTGCCCGGGAAGCACAGAGCGTGGTGCCGGGTCCGCGCGCGGGGATGGGGACGGGGCGGCCGTCCGCACCGAGGGGCCGGCAGGGACCAGGGGAGTCAGTGGGGCATGCCCACTGCTCGTGGCGGGACGCGGGCGGCCGTGGCTCGGAGGGTCCACGTGTGGGGCGCAGGGAGCGGCAGCGCCTGTGCGGGGGCGGGAGAAGCTCGGTGTCTGGGGAGTGAGCACCGTCGTCTGGAGGATGGCCCAAACCACAGTGTCCCGGGGACAAGAGTCTTTGAGGACAGCGGGGACGGGAGCACCGGCGTCTCAGACTGGTTTTCTGTGGTTAACCGACCCGCTTTAGTGGAACTCGCTCCGTCGGCACGTTCAGCCTGTCAAGCCGCCGAGATCCGGAAAGCGCTCCGTTTTCTTGGGTTCAGAGATTGGGGTCCTCTGCCTCCCACGACCGAGAAAAGAGAAAAGCGCCGAGTGACCTGACGGCCTCCCCCGTCGCCTCTTGCAGACCTCCGGAGGCCCTGCTCCCGCCCAGGTGGTCCACACCCAGCCGCGAGCGGTCGGCTCCCCGGCCACGGCCTCGTCCGACCTGGTGTCCCTGGCACCCACCCAGAGCGTTCGCGCGGTTACCTCTGTGACAGCCTCGGCCGTGGTCACTACCAGCCTGACCCCGGTGCAGACCCCGACCCGGTCTTTGGTGACTCAGGTGTCCCAAGGTAAAGGCGGGTTCGGTTTCCCGCGTGACCCTTCTCACCGTTAAACCGAGCCGGGACCTCGAGCGGCCGTTTGTCACGGGAGGAGGGGAGGGCCGTGTGCGTGCGAGGTCTGACGGAGCCCCTCTCCAGCCGCAGGGGTGCAGCTGCCCGGGAAGGCCATCACGCCCGCACACTTCCAGCTGCTCAGGCAGCAGCAGCAGCAGCAGCAGCAGCAGCAGCCGCAGCCGCCGCCACCGCCGCCGCCCTCCCAGGTTCAGGTCCCGCAGATCCAGGGCCAGGCCCAGTCGCCGGCGCAGATCAAAGCTGTCGGCAAGCTGACCCCGGTGAGTATCTGGCAGGAAACCACACGCACGCCGTCCGATGCCTCGCGTTGTCATTGAATTCCCAGTGTGTTTTGCACGGATCCGCTGTGGTCTTTGGGGGAAGCGTGCTTGTCTCGTCTTTAACAACCACTCTCCGTACGGTGTCCCCCCACGGTCGTGTGAGCGGTCTGGTCACAGCGCTCTGGAGACGTGTCTTCCCGCTCGCTTTCTGGCGCTGTGCGCCGCAGTTCAGGCTCCGAAGTAGAGGTTCCGTCCCCAGCCAGAGAAAATGGTGACGCGTAGCGCATGTGCGGTGTTGTTCCTCAAAGTGATTTGAGTCCTGACGTTCCTGATTTTTGCCGCTCTGCACCATCTGTGCAATCGTGTACAAAAATACGTTCACTTTGAAGGGAGATACTGTATCTGCCACATTGGAAAAGCGCCATTGCTTGGCACGGGTAGTGAGTAGAGAGAACTGCTAGAAACAAGACAGTGTTTTAGAGTTCCAGCTAGTTCCCAGGCCTGCCACAGTAAGTACCTGACCTTGGGCCTGCCCTTTTCGCTTGCAGAGGGGCAAGAGGGCATGCCGGAGGGGCTGCGGGGGGGGGGGGGGGGGCGGTGTGCAAGCCCTCAGCCGAGGCTCCACTAGTGAGGCCCCAGGCGCACCAGAGAAAGGACGAGCCACCTGATGCAGCATTCACACTCCATCATAGCCAGAAGGCCCAGAAGTGATCCCAGAGAAAGCACTCAGCTCCTGTCGCGCCAGCCACGTGTCAGGGGCTCTGTGACTACTGGATGGGACAGCCCGGGTCTAGAACATGGCCGTTACTGCAGAAGTCTGGGGGACGGCCCTTAAATTAGAAAGTTACTGGGCCCAGCTCCCTCTCCCCCCCCCCCCCACACACACACTGCCTTCCCTCCTCCCCATGTCCTGCTTCTCCCCAGGACACGAGGGCCTGCCCACGGCTGCCAGGGCCTCCCGATCACTCACTCGTTTGCCTGTGCCTGGGCACAGCCTGCTCTCTCTGAAGTCGATTTCAGAGTTGTTGTCATTGTCCCCCATGTAGACACAGATCTGATAGGAATTCCACAGCCTAAGTTCTCTGAAAAGAAAATTGACTCCTTAAAATAGTTTTTGGGCTGTTTTGGTATCTTAATGTTTTAACTTAAAGGCATGAGACTTCTTTATCGATTGTATTCATTTGGAGACACTTAGAACAAAAAGTTGAGAGCTGATGCACGTCTCCTAATAAACTTTAGAAGTTCAAAAAGGATTACGATTTATAGACTTTAAAAATTTTATAAGTTACGGATTTAAGGTCAGTTGTTCGCGAGTGAGAGAAACCAAGAAATTTTGCTGTGAATTCACTCATCTGTCAGAATTACTGTTTCTAGTTTGCGTCAATAATGCTAGTTTTTAATAAAAGAACATTTTTAAAAAATGTCAGAAAGCCCCTAGATTATGGTTTGCATATCGCGTATTAGCAACTGTCTACCTCGGTGTTTAATGGATAGTTCAACGGTAACTTGAAACCAAGATTTATGGATTTGGAATGCGGCTAATATTGATGAAAAGCTACTTTATCTGGGTTTTAGGAACATCTGATCAAAATGCAGAAGCAGAAACTGCAGCTGCCCCAGCAGGCCCCCCCACCGCAGGCCCCGCCAGGGCCCCCACAGCCCGCCACACAAGTGCAAGTGCAGGCCCCGCCACCCACGCCGCAGCAGAGCCCCCAGCTGGCCACGGTCACGGCCCCGCGGCCCGGAGCCCTGCTCACGGGCACCACCGTGGCCAACCTCCAGGTGGCCCGGCTCGTAAGTTCCAGTTGATGCATTTGTTTTTCCGAGGCAATGTCTTTGAACGTTTACGTGGACTGTTACTGCTTGCTCAGGCCGACGCTAGGCGTTCTGGCGGGCCTCCTAGGAAAGCGATAGGTGCGCTTCCCTCCCCACGCCGCCCAGAGCTTTGGCGGGCGGGGCAGCTGGAGGAGGCGGGGAGTGAGCCAGAGGATGCAGGGAGGGCCAGGCTCCGTTGGGGACGAGGCCCATGTCGGGAGGTGGGCGAGGCCTGAAAACCAGGCTCTGGTGTCCCTGTGCTTTGTCGGCCCAGAGGCTCTGGAGGTTTCTGAAGGGGAGCAGAAAGTCGCAGTGAAATCAGCGTCTGGGAAGAGGAGTGAGATTCGGCAAGAGCGGGTCTCATGTGCTGTGGGCCAGACACTGTCCCATCAGGCGAGCCTGTGTCCTGCTTGGGGAGCCCCCCATTCTGGCCCTAGTGACCGCTAACGGCAGGGACCCTGCTCCGGGCCAGGCGCCGCCCCAGGCCCTGGGCCTCTCACGTGATCAGTGCTCGCAGGCTGCTGCCGAGGCAGGAGTAGGGGGGTTTGAGTGTGCACTCAACGGTGCAGGTGTGCAGACTGAGGCCCACAGCTCAGGTAACTTGCCCAAATCGTACTGCTAGTCGCCTGCCACTGGGCGGCTCGGGCTGGGTGCTCAGGCTCTGCTGTGCGTGTGCCTCACGCCTGCTCTAAGGCCGCAAGACGGGTGGGAGTGGACGGGAACCGGGAAGGCAAGTGTGGTTCTGCCTGTATTCACAAGAAACGTTAAGTTCAAACGAGTGGGGATCACGTGTGGTGGCCAGGGTGTAGGGAAGGCTGCCGGCACATGCCCCCTGCAGGGTCGCCGGAGGGAGATCGGCTCCGACTCTGGGGGGAGTTCCAGTGATTCGGCCAAAAACTGCTCACCAGTTTACCTCGGGGACCTCTGTCTGTTCCCTCTAAAGAACTAGTAGGAGGAGTGCCACGTGCCGGGCGCACAATCCTGTCGTTTCGGGCGTGTTAGAGGAGGGACGTAGGTCCCCCTTAACTGGGGACTTTACCAAATAGTGCAGTGGCGTCCCACTCGTTGGGACAGCACGCAGCTTTGGACGATGATGTGGCAAAAGGCAGAGAAACCGACCACAAGCTACGTGCAAGTCGTCCCGCTTGCACACTTTCGCAGCAAGTCACGAAGGTGAGAACGTCTCATGGGCTCAACGCTGGTTTTCACACTCACGTGTGTGTAGGTTTAGGGTTAGCCGAGTGCTTGCACGGGTAAAGTGGATCTGTTTTCCTTTCCGAAGATGCAACATAATCGACGAGCACTCGGTAGCAGCGTGATGACTGAGTAGCAACAGGTGGGATCCGTGGGAGAGCTTTCTGGAAGAGTGCGGCAGGGGCCACAGGAGGGGGCGGCAGGCCGGCCTTCAGTCGTAGCGGAAGGAGCGGGAGACGGCTTGTGTAGCAGACGCTGCAGGCCGGGGCTCCTCCGGGGATCGGGGGCGGAGAGGCACAGGTGCGAGCTGCGTGGCAGGGTCTGATCGCGAGTGTGGGTGTGCAGCACGTGGGGCTCATGGAGCCCCCGTCCCCGCGCCCGCCGGTGGCAGGTCAAGCGTAGATGAGCCCACGCCCCCGTATGTTCCTTCAGCCGACAACCACTTTTCACTTTGTGAATCGTTTCCCACCGCTTGGCCTCTTGTGGGGAAATGTTTGCACAGACGCGTGCCGTCCCGAACATCTCTGGACTCTCCCATTATTTTCATTGTTTAGACCCGGGTTCCCCCTTCGCAGCTGCAGGCGCAAGGGCAGATGCAGGCTCAGGCGCCCCAGCCGGCCCAGGTGGCGCTGGCGAAGCCTCCGGTGGTGTCCGTGCCTGCGGCCGTGGTCTCCTCGCCGGGTGTGACGACCCTGCCCATGAATGTTGCCGGGATCAGTGTGGCCATCGGGCAGCCGCAGAAAGCCGCAGGTGCCTGTCTTGTGCGACCCCGCCCCCCTCCCCCCCCCCCCCCCCCCCCCGCTGCGCTTAGAGCCTCGAGCAGGGCCAGCGCGTCCTCTGGCACGGTGGCCACCCGCCCTGGCGGCTTCCATGCTGGACGCCCACGTCGAGCATGTCAGGGCAATGCACCTTCAGCCGGAGTGTCCCTCGGCTTCCCAAGTACAAGGTTTGGCCTTTCGTTTAACCGTTAACGTTCTGAGCTCCCCGTACCTTTACGTGAACGTCCTCATGAGCCCAGAAACCACGTAAACGTGCCCGTGCGGTGGCCGTGTTTGTCCCGCACAGATCCCGCGTGAGGTTTTCTATAGGGACGGCCGTCAGTCTGAACCACCCAGCGGCTCAGGGAGATGCAGGGAGCTTCAGGGAAGCCCCGAGACCCGCGTCCCTCCTGAGCTCTGTGACTAAGGACTTGGTCGTGTTCACAGGACAGACCGTCGTGGCCCAGCCCGTGCACGTCCAGCAGCTGCTGAAGCTGAAGCAGCAAGCCGTGCAGCAGCAGAAAGCCATCCAGCCACAGGCTGCCCCGGGCCCAGCGGCTGTCCAGCAGAAGGTACTGGCTTCCTGCGGGGATCCTCCCGCCACCCTGCCTTCACGCCGAGCCGGGCCCTGCCGCCGGGCACGGTGTGCGCGTGGGACGGGAGGGTCCTGTGCGCCGCGCCTCGCCTCGCCGCCTGACGACCCCGTGCCCATGCACTCAGGCTGCACGGGGGTCTCGGGGTAGGAGCTGCCGTGAGGCCTCCCGGGGAGAATGTGGTTACGGGACGGGGAGCCCCGGGTGCCAGGAGCCTGCGGGGAGCTGGGAAGCGGGCTGTGGAATTGCACGGCTGGGAAAGGGCCCGAAGGATTCAGGGGTGGAGGTGTAGCTCTCCGTGTGTGAGTGCCTGGCCCCCCTGTGTACGGGACAGACATTATGCTCAGATGAGCCAGGCGGGGGCCGTGTCCTTGTGTGTTCGTACACGCGTGCGTGCGTGCCGTGAGGGGAGTGACGAGCTGAGGGGAGAGGGGCCTGCCGGAAGGAGCGCTGTCAGCGTCTTCGCCGACTCACAAGTGTGCGAGCGCGTAGCTCTGAGCTGATTCGGGTCCCCAGGCCGTGCACTCTGCAGGCGCCCCACTGAGAGGAAGCGAGAGTGAGGTGCTGGGCTGCTCTGCGTACTCACTGGTAGCTCGCAGCCCGACGTGTAGGCGATGACACTGGTTCTCCGAGTGCGTGTCAGACCCGCTGTTTTCCTGCACGGGAGCAGCTGTCGCTCCGGTGTCGGATTTCAGGGCAGGGCTGCGCGTGTTACCCAGAGGAAACTGAGGCTCAGAGAAAGGAAATGACTTGCTCAGAGTCGCAGAGCTGACCGTCGGACCGCAGGGTCCCGCGTGCGGCCGTCCCGCTTGCAGGGGCCTGCTGGGGGCGGAGATCCCGCCCGCCCCTGACCCCGTAGTGTCTGTGGGGACGGCAGAGGGAAGGGGCCGCGCCCGGCCAGGGGCGTGGTTAGGGCGTACCAGGGCAGACACGTTCGGGAGGGCAGAGGGGGGGGGGGGGGGGGGGGGTGGCTCAGGCAAGAGCCATCCTGGCAGCAGCCGCTCCACGCACCAGATGTGTGCCCTCGGGACCTCTTGCCCCTTCCTCCCGGGTGGGTGGAGCCGTTGGCCTTCGAGAAAGGTATGTCTCGTTGATTGCAGAGCCACACCCACCGCCGGGGCAGTGTCTCCCCTGTGGCGGACGCTTTGAGGAGGAGACACTCCGAGTCCCCGCCCTGGTCCTTTCGGGCCATCCTGGGACTCGGCTCCATAGGCGTGCAGGGTGGGGCTGCTCGCAGAGCCGGCCACGCTGGGAGGCCCTGGTGCCAGGATGCCGAGGACACCGTGGTCGGGCCTGTGTCATTGTAGGGTTGGCGTACCTTGGGGCGGGGAAGAGGGGCGGGGGGTCTTAGCTGTAGCGTCGGTCTGACGTTCGTGTGGCTCGAAAGACTAAAGAGTACCGTGGGTGGCCACGCCCCCTAAACCAACCGTGTAGACTGTGTGCACGGCCTGGGGAACAGTCCTCGCTCTTCTGGCAGAGAAAACTAGAAATGAGATGTTTTATAAACCTGCAGAGGTCGTGCGTGGAGGTGTCTCGCCCTTTATGCCAAGTGGTTTTGGGTACGTGCCCAAATCGTAAAATTAGATGCAGGAAGTTGTAGGCGGGTGTTTTTTGTATCGTGGTCAAGTTCACTCACTGACGTGAGGACGGACACGACGCCAGGCCTACAGACGGTGTAAAGGTGAGCCCCAGCCTGGTCTCCCAGGGGACTTGGGCACGGCCGGTGACACACAGGCGGGGCCATGCCGGGAGCATGGGCTGGGGGTGCCGGGGGCCCTCTTCGCTGGCCCCGAGGAGGCAACGCCCGGCCTCACCTGGCTCTGACCTAGGGCCGTCTCTCTCCAGATCGCCGCACAGCAGATCGCTGCTCAGGGCCAGCCACAAAAGGTCACCTATGCCACCCAGCCAGCCCTCAAGACCCAGTTTCTTACCACACCCATGTCCCAGGCCCAGAAGCTGGCCGGGGCTCAGCAGGTGCAGACCCAGATCCAGGTGAGCGGGAGCGCGTGTGCGGAGACTGCGCAACACCACCGGGCGCGCACGGGCTGGTCGGATGTGTGGGGCGCGGAGTGACCGCCGGCGGATACCCCGAAGGCCGCGCGGTGGGCCTCTGCTCCTCGGAGGTGGCCGTGCCCTGACGTGCCTCGCTGGCTTTGCCGCCTGTGGGGTCTCAGCAGTGTGGCTTGGGGACCGTGCTGAGGTCACGCTCCGGGGACGTCCTTCATGCCTGTGAGGCTCCTCCGGGAGTTAGCGGTCAGCTTCCTGCTTCACGCATCCACACGCGCCATCACTCGGCTGCCGCCGGCCGTGCGGGCTGCTCCTGGCTTCGCCGCCGGCCCGTGGCTGCTTACGGAGGGTGGCAGGAGCCGCAGAGACGCGTGCCGGGCCTCAGCAGGGGGGCTGCTTCGCCCATGTGAGCCGCGCACGCGGCCACCCGGGGTGGGGGAGCAGCGCTGTGGGGGGTGCGCGTCCATCGGGCTTCTGCAGCGGTCCCAGCCCCCCGGGCCTCCTCCTGGCCTCGGCGTGCCGCCGTGTCCCTCTGGCGGCTGCCGCGGCTCTGCCTGTCAGGACCCCGTGGACCGGTGGCTCTCGTCTTCTGTGAGCCACTGCCCGTTCCCGTGCTCTCCCAGCGCTGCTCCCACCCTGGCTGTTAGCCCTCGGGGCTCTGTACTGTTGCCGTCGGCGCCCGATCTTTGCACTCACGGTGTGGTGTCTCCGGATGAGCGAAAGTTCTTAACTCTAACGTATCGGGACTCGTCAGTCTTCCTGTTTCTGAATAGCACTTTCTGTGTCTTGCTTAAGAAACCCTTCCCAGACGTCCCGACGTTCCTTTCCCCTATCTTCTACAAACCTCGTAGCTTTTCATTCACACTTAGGTTTTAAACCTTGTTGAAATTGGTTTTTCCAGGTGATAGACAAACGGATTCATTTTCATTTTCCCGTTAGAACGCCCTGTTACTTTCGGCACTACTTTCCCCCTGGTCCGTCGCGTGGCACTGGCGTGAACGGTGCCTTCTCCGGCACCGCGCTCTGCGTCCGTCCCTCGGGCTGCGTAGAGAGGCTCGGCGTCTGGGAGGCAGACCCCCCGCCTCGTCCCGCTGGGAACATCCTGCTGCTCTTGGCTCTCTGCGCTTCCCAGTTCGAGTCAGCTGGTGAAGGTGACACGCCACAGCCACAGCTGTTGGAATTCTTGCTGGAACCGCTCGCTTTGGCTCACGCACGCTAAAATTAGCGGGGTGCAGCATTCCTGGACTCTGGAGATGAATCTGGGGGAAAGCTGATGTCTCTGCAGCCTCGACTGGAGATTCACCAACGTGACGTGTCTTTCGTTGTTTAGCTTCTTTAATGCCCTTTAACTAGGTTTTCTGACTTTTTTCAGGAAGGTCGTATCTCTCGTATCGGATTTGTTCCTACTTAATGAATGTTTCTGATGCTTTTGTAGTCATGTGTTTCTGAGTCTCTGTTTTCCGTCTGTGCCTTGCACAATCTCTGTACCTTGACCTTTGAATCCGGATGCCTCCATCAAGCCCTGTTCCTTCGACAGTCCATCCGTGGTCTCCTGCGCCTCCTTCGTCCCCCGGCACATGGCCCGCACAGAGTGGTGGCTGGAGCCTTGCTCTTCCCCCGCCCCTTCCTTCCTGCTTTGTTGTGCCGGTGAGGCCCGCAGAGGCCCCGACAGAGTGGACGGGAGGCTCAGCCGTATCTGTTCACATGATCATCTTTGCAAGGTCTGATTTGTTAAATCATCCTTCATAAGAGCAAGACAATTTTCTTCTTCACCTAGTTTGCTACAAATTTTGTTCCCTTTTTTTTGTGGCGTTTTGAAAGTGTTTTTAGAGGCTCTTCTTCCCTTGGTGATCCCTCCCAGTCTCGACGCCCCGGTTCTGTCTCCGTGCCCATGACTCCAGATTCACACCTGCAGCCGATTGCTACTCCTGTTCCAGACTCTGGTCCTGACTGCCTTTGGACGAAGTCCCCGAAGACGTGTGGCCTCTGCGGGGCCTTGGCCTCACCTGACCTTCGGCCTCGCCTGGGCCAAACCCACAGCAGCTGTCCTTTCTTGATCTCACACTCCAGACCCAGTCCGCCAGTGATTCTGGCTCTCTGGCAGTGTCGGGCACGGTTGTCAGGCCATCCTGCCACTGGGTCAGGTTTACTACTTGGGTCGCTCCAGACTTCTGCGTCCTTACCGATGCCTGGCCTGTCAGTTACTGCACAGATGTGTTAAAAGTCTCTCACTCTGGTTGTGCACTTCTCCTTATGTTTTTTTTCTATTTTTGCTTTTTTTCTTTTTTAATTCAATGTTTATTTTTGAGGGAGACAGAGCGTGAGTGGGGGAGGGACAGAGGGAGAGAGGGAGACACAGAATCCGAAGCAGGCTCTGGGCTCTGAGCTGTCAGCCCGGAGCCCGACACAGGGCTTGAACCCACAGACCGTGAGGTCATGACCTGAGCTGAAGTTGCACGCTTAAACCGACTGAGCCACCCAGGTGCCCCTCCGCTTTTGCTCTTCATATTAGATCCCTTATTAGCTACGTCTAAATTAAGGATTTTAATTTTATGTCTCTGCTGCTGTTGTTTCGGTAACTGTGTTCATAGTAGTTACCTTCTTGTGAGCCAGCTCCTTGAAGCCCGTCTTTGGGATTGCTTTGAGCTCTGGGTTGTAGGCCGATTCCTGCTCCTGCTGGGCTCCCGGGGGCTCCGCCAGGGCCAGATCCGCTGTGGCTTGAGGGTCGGTGTCCCTCGGGTAATGTCAGTTGGGTTCTGCGCCTGGGTCCCCTCCCCCGCCAGCACCAGGGCCTCGGGCGGTGCACTTCCTCGCAGATCCCCTCCCGGTGACGGAACCACAGTGGGGCCTCACTGACCATGGATCTGAACTCGGCCCCTTGTCTGCCGCGCCCCTGGCGACCGTGAGAATCCCCCGCGGGGCCTCCTCACGGAGCATGTGCTCTCAGGGTGTGAGCGCCTCCGCCCATCACTCTGGGTGCCACCGCGGCCGCGGTTTGGGACCGGGACTTCCTCGCCTCTTGTGAGTTCATGGACGCGTTTAAGATGTGTCCGTGTCACCCACGGGGTCTCCGTGTTTCGTGGTGTGCCCACGGAGTCCCGGCCCGCTGTGTGCAAGTGGGGCCCTCATCCAACTGCCCAAGTCTTTGTTTCCGGTCAGCGCTGCGGAGGACTTGGGCGCGTTCGTTGTCCCAGCAAATCCTGTGACGATTTTTAATACAGTGAACTAGTGTGTGCTCTCCGCGTAATTTCACGTTTTATAATGAGAACCAGCGTTTACTTGGAGCTCTGTCATTTACAAGTGTGTCGCGAAATTTCACATTTGCTCCAGAATTGTCTCAGAAAAGACTTAATTTCATCCCTGTTCTATGAGTTAGAGACCCAGGCAGCAGTGTCCCGGCCCGGCCCCCAGCAGCTGCCCACTCAGGAGCCTGATCTGCCTCTGAACCGACAGCCCCGGGTAGACCCAAGTGGCCAGAATCCTCTTTCTGCCTCGGGACAGCCACGTACGCATGTGGCGAAACATTTGCGAAAGGCAGTGGCGGGGTGGGAAGCGGCACTTTGTCGGGAAGGGAGATCTCAGTCGTGATTGAGAAGAATATGGCAGCGCGATGAAATGTCGGTGCATCGTGGGAACAGGCTGAGCCTTAGCTGCAGTGGGGGTGCCCTCCCGGGACGTTGCCCGGGCTCGAAGAAGGGACTCTTGTGAGAACTCTGGAGACGCTAAACTATTTCATTCTGTCCTCGATTTACTTCTCTTACACAAACTCTCCCATACAAACAGTTCTTAGTAAAAGAAAAAACGTGGCTGAGACACGAGACCAGGAGGAGCTGCTGGTTAGACCCGCTTGCAGCTTGCGGAGGCGGGCACGGTCCCCCTGCAGCGTGGTTAGCGGGGTCTCTCAGGCTCCGGGTGAGCAATCTGAGAGGGGCTCTTCTGGGTCACTTGGATGCTGTTCTGTTTTTGCTTTTTTTTGTCGTTGACACTTACTTCCTTTTGAGAGAGAGAGAGCGCGCGTATGAGCACGAGAGAGGGACGGGCAGAGAGAGGAAGACAGGATCTGAAGCCGGCTCTGCACTGACAGCCCCGACGTGGGGCTCAAACCCGTGAACTGTGAGGTCAGGACCTGAGCCGAAGTCGGACGCTTAACCGACTCAGCCCGCCCAGGGCGCCCCTGTTTTTGCTTTTATTGAGAGCTGAAGGAAAGAAAGGGGGAGAAAACTCTCTTTCTGTGCATATGTTCTTTTGAATTCTGCATTTGGCTTTTCTTTGTTTTGTCGAAGGTTGCCAAACTCCCTCAAGTCGTCCAGCAGCAGACGCCCGTGGCCAGCATCCAGCAGGTCGCCTCTGCTTCCCAGCAGGTAGGACCCACAGACGCACAGCCCTCTGGGGGGGGTCTCACGCCAACTTCTCAGTAAACTTCATGTCTCCGTTTAGGGGGGTTCGTGGTTTTCGTTGTGAGAAGGTAGAATGTTAACAGAATCACTTCCGATTTTCATAATTCAGAAAAAATTCACTTCGGGGAGGATTCTTGAAACCCTTAGGCCAGCAGGACAAAGCTGAACGTACGTGTTCGGTTCAGAAATCAGGGGCTTATTCTAGGGTCACTGCTTCACCGGTGACTTCCGATGCACCTACAGGCCGAAGCCCCCATACCTTAGTTTTAGGGAAACACTGAAAGAAAACTGTTTGCTCGCAGTGACTTTGGGTCCTAGAAGGGTAAGGACTGCTGGGGACAGTGGTGACCCTTGTCACCTAACCATCAGGCTCCTGCCTTTGTATCTGTTGCTACCAAATGCGGCCGTACAAAGCAGAGCGCCCCGTCGTCAGCCTTCGCCTGAGAGCAGCAGTGGTTTCATTCGGTGGCTTTTTTCCCTGCTTTTGTGCAGTCGGAAACCAGAGTGCACCCTTGGATCCGTCACGTGGTTTCACGTTTCACAAAAGCACTGGTGCTAATTAGGCCTCGCACCCCCTCCCCACCCCCGAGAACCTTTTTGTCGGTCACGTCGCTAGACCTGTGTTTTCTAGGCCGCGCGTGTTTTCTAACTGTTCTGGCTCAGGCTTCCCCGCAGACCGTGACCCTCACCCAGGCGCCCGCGGCCGGGCAGCAGGTGCAGATGATCCCCACGGTGACGGCGACGGCGCAGGTGGTGCAGCAGAAGCTCATGCAGCAGCAAGTTGTGACGACCGCGGCGGCCCAGCTGCAGAGCCCCGGCGTCCCCAACCCGGCCCAGGTGCCAGCCAGCTCCGACAGCCCAAGCCAGCAGCCCAAGCTACAGATGAGGGTCCCCGCCGTGAGGCTAAAGACGCCCACCAAGCCTCCGTGCCCCTAGTCCCGAGAGCGGGGCGGCCGCAGGGCGGGTCGCCGTGCACCGCGCCCCCAGCCAGAGGCGGGTAGACTGTCTGTCGTTGCACCTGGGGACGATGTCATTTGAGATGTGCCGCACCTGCGGAGTTCTCCTTGAAGCGGAGCAGCGTGATCATTTCCTCCTGCTGCGCCGCCCCCGCCCCTGTAGTATGTCGCCGGTCAAAAAAGTGACGGTGGCGATTCCACCTTCCGGTTTCTCCTCGAGAGCAGTAGCACTGGGTCTTGAGGCCATTTAGAACCTCCGTTAGCGCGCCGTGTCTCACGCATCACGGTAGCCGCGTGGAGTGCGCGGTGGGTCGTAAAACACTTTCTGAAGCTGAACTGTGGTCTCTGACCGCGTCTGCCTCCGCGCGGGGCTGCACACCTAACTGAGGACCCGCTCCGGTCCTTGGAGAGGAGACAGACCGCCTGACGCAGCGCAGCTCAGACCCGAGAGGCCCAGGGTGCTCTCTTCTCTCCCTCCTGAGAGGGGGCCTGTTCGGACGTTTACGGGACGTTCTCACCACTGACCCCCATCGGGCACATTCGTGAAGTGTTCCCACGGTGTCGGCCGGATACCGTCTCCGGTGGAACTTTCATTCCAAAGAGCGGCCCGTGTGGCCTCCCCCAGGCCCTGCCCACAGCGTGACCGGTTTCCGTCCCGGCACTTCCAGGACACTTCCCGCTCGTGGAGGAAGCCCGTGCTTGGACTCCACGCGCCGCGGCGGCTCCGGCAGGCTTTGTGAGGCTCCGGTCTCGAACTGGTTTGGGGCCCGGAGCGCTCAGTGCGGGCGGGGGCCCGGTGAGAGCGGGGGTGCCTGGCATCGCCCCCCTGGCTTTCCTGCCCGTCCCGGGCGTGGTCTGCCGCCGCGGGAGACCTCCTCGAGCACGGTGACTTCTTCGCGAGCCTGTAGGCGTTGCCTGCCGAAGCAGGCGCGGTCCACTCTTCACCCTGGGCTCGCGGCAGGTTCCGTTGCCCGCCGTGCCGGGGTCTCGTCCGTGAGCGCCTGCGCTCCTCGCGGTTCTGTGGAAAGCAGAGAACCTTCTGTGCAGGATTTGGGGGCGAGGGGGTGGTACAGCTGAGGGGCAAAGGGGAGGCCCCGTGTGTGCCTCTGTTTCATTTTTGTACTACAGCGAGAAAGCAGGAGTTTTTGCAGTGGGCTCGGTCGGCTGATGACCTGTGCTCACCTGGCCGTTTTCACCCCGGCAGAAGCGCCCGCTCGGGGACCGCCTCTCTGCTCTGTCTCCGTGCCTCTTTTATGTCACTCGGTCCAGGAAATCCGGTTGTCTTAGGTCTGTGTGGGCATCCTGAGGGCTTTTACCTGCTAATTTCGCGTGTTCTCCCCTCGTTGTACCACTTGAAGTGACACAAAGGAAAGCGGCCCGTATGTTTTTGTTTCCATTCAGTGTACGTGGACGGTAATACGGGGGCGTTTACCGAAGCGAGGAGGCAGCTCGTTGTTGAGCTCTGGGTGGGAATTTGGAAAGGGACTTAGCATTTCGGTTGACTCGAATGTATCCAAAGAGCCCTCTGCTCTTGTTTTCTTACAACCACGCTCGTTGGTTCAGGCGTGGCAGGTGCCGTCAGGAGGGACCACAGGGTGCTGGGGGTGCTCTGTGCATGCTCCTTCTGTGCGTGCTGAGGGGATTCCTGCCCCTCTTCGTCCCCAGCCGTGCCCCAGAGCCCCCTTGTCTTGTCGCAGCTCCTCCTTCGCACACCCGGTCCGCGTTCCCCTCGCCCTTCGTGGTGCTGGCAGTCTGCATCTGGAGCAGGTGCTGGCTGCACCTTGGAGCGTCCCCGAGGCGGGGCTGCCCGGATGGCGGTCCTCTGTTAGTCTGGACACCGGGAGAGAATTCGGAGCGTCGCTCAGAACTGACCTGGGGTTCAGAGCGTTCGTGGCGTGGAGCCCCCGCCCTTTTCTCAGTGCGTGACAGGAGTCTCTCATCTCTGAGGGGGTCTCCTTCGCGGGTCCCCTCACGCAGAATACAGAGCAGGAGACGTGTTACTTCTCTTTTCCTTAGACGTCACCAGCAGCCCCGCAGCCCCCAGTGGTCATTCCAGTAAACCTCCTCCTCCCGGTGTGTAGTTTCTCGGTCTTCTGTCGTGAAGGTTCACTGTCCGTGTTTCAGAACTGAGCACGGGTTGGGGAGGGGGGGGTGCGCAGACCTCAGGTGGTTCTGGGAGCGGAATCCCGCACTGCCCGGGAGCCGGGTTCTTGCCCGGCCCGTAGTGACCGAGGACGACGGCAGCCAGAGCGCTGTCACGCTCCACCCGGCCGCCACCGGGAGCGGTTCCCCATATTCTTTACGAAGAGACGTTCGCTGCAGTTAAGGGCGGGAGGCTGTGTCTAAGACCCCGTCGGGAGCGGGAAGCCGGACCCCACGCTTGGCCGGATCCGGTGCCCGTTGAGGCGGGGCTTTCCCGTTTGAGGTCTCCACCATCTTCCGTTTCCTGTGTGACCAGACAGCCGTTGTGTTGTAAACTATAAAGTAGGAAGACTGAGATTGTAAATATTTTGTAAACACCACCATTTGTACTTGAATAGTAGGATTTTAAAAAGGGCACCGGTATCCCGCCAAACAAAAGGTGTAATAAAATGACCTTTTTATATGTTTGCTCGTTTTCTCTTTCATAGAAAACTAGTATTCTCGTTAAAATAAGACGCTAGCCGTGTTTGTTACGTCTGTGTGAAGAAGAAACAAAGGGAAACGCGGGGTCGGAGGCAGAGGCATGCCCGCGCCGCAGAAGGAGCCGAGCTCGCTCGGCGGTTCTCAGTGAAGGTCACGCTCTCTCTGCAGAGACCACGCCCACCGGCCCTGTGCGCAGACGGCCCGCACGCGTTACTTTTCTTTATCATCTCTTTTGCTTTTAGATTACCTTTTTTTGTCGTAGTTAAAAAAAAAAAAAGTTGCTGATTACAAAGCATACCTATTTTTTTATAAAAAAAAACGCACAACTTCATACAAAGCTCAGATGGTTATTTTTGGTATCTTCCACTGCAGAAGCGAGGGCAGGCTCCTGCGGTGTCACCTGCATCCGCAGACCTGGCTGGGGGAGGTCACGGGGACCTACGACCCTTTGCCAAGTGCCTGCAGGTGGAGGGGGGGTGGTGGTGCTTGGGACCTCTGTGCTCCGTGGCTGTGATGGTCTGCGCTCAGGCACCTGCCTAGCCATGTGACGGGGCCAGTGACTTCACTCCTCAGGGTCTCGGTTTCCTCCTGTGTCCCCCTCTCCCGAAGTGGTTGTGACATCTGGAAAGCACTTAGCCTCTGGCACCCGCACCCAGTAGATGATTTCGTTGTGATTACTCTCGGTGGAGAGGACCGTGTGTTTTCCGAACCGTTCCTCACCATGGCCCTGTGATCACGTCTTTGCCAACGGTACAAAAGCCTGCAGGTCTCGGGCCACAGCTGGCCCCAGGCCGTATTTCCGTGTGCATTCAAGGTGGGGCTGGGGCCACCAAGTACAGGGATTCTGCTGTCTGGCCGCAGCAGGGAGCACCTCCCACGGGTCCATTTGCCACCACCTCCAGTGCGCGGGGCGTCCCGATTCGGTTTAGCGTGAAACACGCCCCGTAGGCTTGCCCGCGGGCCACCTGACTCCGACCAGCTTTAGAAGGCTCACTCGGGTCTCTCTCTTAACTAACCTTAACCTCCTGTCTGCCATTCAGATCCGATGTCAACCCCTGGCGGCGAGCTTCCCACGCTCCACGTTAGGGGCTGTGCTCAGGGGCCCGTGGGAGACAGGAGACCTTCTGTCACAGGTTCTGGGCAGGAGTTCTCTCCTCCTCTGTCCTGGGCCTGTAGCGTTCACACCCTGAAGTAAACTAATCTTGCAAAGGTCCCGTCTTACTGGGTGAATTATGGTACGTGCATTCTGCGAAATGGAGTGCAGCCACTAGGAGCGAGGTAGGGCTGTATAATCTGGAAAGGAGAGGTCCCTCCACGGGTCAGCCAGTGAGAAGGTGCAGAACCGTCTGTCAGAACGGAGCTGCTTGTACGCCTGGATGTGCCCAGGATACCCTGAGTTGGCGTTAGCCGCCTCGGGAGGGAGGGGGGTGAGGTCGCTCAGGGATAAAGGGGTGTATGCCATTTGGCATAGCCATTAAGGGGGTTCAAGCAGTTTGCCAAGTACACGAGTTAGTCATTTTTAAATAAGGCTCTAGAAATCGCGTGTTCCCCAAGTGCCCCCGCTGTTCAGGAGCCTTCACGGGGCGGGTCCCAGCGTCCTTGCCCGCCCCGTGAAGCCCCCTGTGCTGGTACACAGCACACGTACCCTCCTGCTCTGGGGACAGCCTTCATTCCCCCGAAGTTCACCTTATCGTTCGGTCCTCTGTTGTCCAGTGTGTTTCGTCTTCGAGGACCAGCCCACACAGAGCACGCACGCCTTCGCTCCTCCCCAGAATGTTCTCCAGCCACACCTTGTACTGGATACTAGTATTTGTGGTTTCCCCAGCGGCACTGCTGTTGTGTTCTACCTCTGCTCAGAGCGTTTGCTGAAACTTAGTCACTAGTGGTGAGTAGAGGCCGTCCCTAAGGAATGTAGTGAGAAAAGACCTCATGACAAGGGAAGGCAACCAGGCTACGTGACATCCCTCACAACCCTATACCATGAGACCACCCCATCAGACTGTATGTCCGTATGTTACCCATAGATGGGAGACAAATCGAAAATGCATAAAAGACCACATGTGGCGTTCAGGGCTCAGTTCTTCGGGTATGAACCCAGCTGGGGTGCCGACACCAATAAAGTTGCTTCCTGGAAAGAAAAGCCTCAGAATCACGACTCTCTGAGCGAGAATCCTGCTACAATGGTGGAAGTTTTGTTTTTTTAATGATCAGCAACTTGGCTCTTTCCTTCGAGAAAATCAAAATCAATGAGTGGGATGGGTGAATTACCGGTTTAATCAGATGATGTTTATTGAGTGCATACTACACGCAGTTTGTTGTCTCTGCCCAGAGCTATAGCCGTGCGCAAAACAGAAAAGGAGGTGGCCTTCTAGCAGGCCAGACGTGACCATGCTGAACGGCAGACCTCTGGGTTTGCAATGCTGGAGCTCACCCAGTCTGCAGCGGAGACGTCAGGAAAGGCTTCAGAAGCGAAGCCGGGACACGCCAGACGTTGCCCCAGCGCAAAAGCTGTGCTCGCGGACCTCCGGACCCCAGGCTGAGCTGCCTCGCCCCAGTCGAGAAAGTAGGCACTGGAGCGCCCCTCCTCTCCTCCGCTGCCCGGCCTCCTCTTCTAACTGGGCTCCGGCCACGTCCTCTAGGGCAGGGGCGAGACGTGCGTGGTCTGTGGCAGACAGTGACCTGAGGATGGACTGGCTGGATGGCGGGAGCACTTGACGACGGCTGCAAGCTCCGGCTCGCGAACTGACCGGCACGGGCACGGGGACCGAGGGAGACCAGAGGAAGAGGAGTGCGCAGGAGCCGGATGTGAGCCGCGCAGGCCCCGCCCCTTCCCGGGGGGGGGGGGTCCTCCCTTTCGCCCCGCCCACTCCGATTGGCCCGTGCTGCGCCTGCGCACTGGGCCGGCCGGCACGTTGGGTTTCGTACCCTGGTCGGGCCGCTGCCGCTGTCTCCGCTCTCGTCCCCCGCCGGTAGTCGGCGCCGCGGTGACGCCTCCTACCCGTGGTGTTGACCCCCGCCCCGGTGACGCCCCCTCCCTTGGTGGCGACTCCGTCCTGGTGACGACCCCTCCCGTGGTGGCGACGCCCTCGGGTGACGCCCCCTCCCGTGGCGGTGACCCCCGCCCCGGTGACGATCCCCTCCCCGTGACTGCGCCCCTCCCTCCCGGGGCCACCGGCTGTCTTGGGGCCTGTCCTGCCCACTGGGCCCACCCGGGGGATGCCGTGGTCACGAAGGCGGTTTTCCGCGGCGAGCCTTGTCCACTGCGGTTTTCCCGAAGGTGGGAAACTCGACCGCATAATCTGCGGTCGTGGGGACCGGTTCGCGCCCTCCCTGAAGAAGGAAAAACGCTCTGGCCCAAGGGCCGCGTGAACCGTCCTTCCTCAGAGAGCGGGCGCGGCGGGAGGCTCGCGTGCCCCTCTCGGTGCTCCAGGCGCCAGGTGTCCGGTGCGCAAGGGGGCGCACTGCGGGGGCTCCAGACCACGCTCCCACGCTCCCGCGGGTCAGAGCGCTCCCGGGGGTCACCCTCCCGCCGGGCAGGACCCTAGGGCCTCACACCTGACCTGCTTTCCCGGGGGCCCTGGGGTCCCAGCACTGCTTGCGCGCTGTCGCACACGCCTTTCTGTGCCCTGCGAGGCTGAGAGCCGTGCGCTTTGTTCCTTTATATTATGAGTCTCCATCCAGCGTTCACATCACAGGCACAGACCGAATAGTATTTTCCCCGTAAAGATACGTAACAGGGGCGCCTGGGTGGCTCAGTTAAGCAACTGGACTCTTGATCTCAGCTCAGGTCCCCGTCTCAGGGTCACGAGTTCAAGCACCTCGTTGGGCTCCTCGCGTAGGTTTGAGGCCTACGTAAAAAACAAACCAATACAGGAAAGATAATGGGATGCCGGGTACTTCTGGGCGAGACTGTCCGCACACCTGGGCCTGTGGATACAAACCGAAGTGACCCAATCGGAATACCAACACTGAAATAGAAATGGCCGTTGTAACAGTTTGATCGTGATTTTCAGGAACAACCCCTTAAGCACTGTGAGGTACCCCACATTCAACCAGGAGATCAAAGTGCTTTCAGGTGGTTGTGGGTCCCCGAAGGCTGTGGCGCCTCCCACCGTGGGCGGCGAGTGCGGAAGGCCTGTGGTCAGCTTCCTTGCAGGAGAAGAGCAGTCCGGCCGCGTCGCCCCGCGTGTCTCACTGCAGCTGCCCCACAAGTGACACATTCATTTCTGGACTCTTTTTTATTTAACTACTTTTAATCTCAACTTTGATTTGCCAAGGTCATTTTGTGTGTGTGTCTCAGAATGAAGCATATTTTATTTTATTTTACGTATTTATTCTCAGAGCAAGCATGAGCAGGGGAGGGGCCGAGCAAGAGAGGGAGGCACAGAATCCGAAGCAGGGTCCAGGCTCCGAGCTGTCAGCCCAGAGCCCGACGCGGGGCTCGAACCCACGAGCCGTGAGATCATGACCTGAGCCGAAGTCAGACGTTGAGCCGACTGAGCCACCCAGGCACCCCTGATGGAGCATATTTTTAAGTGAGATTTTAAATGTTGTGAAACACGCCCTCATGACAAGATTCCAAGCAACACGGAAAAATCAGGGTTCCTCCCTGTGCTCTGTCCTGCCCCATCCTCCCACCTCCTCCCCTGCTTTTCCTTCTTACTTAGCAGTACGTGTGTAACGTCTGTCCAAGTCAGGACGTGGATAAACAGCAGTCCACGGCAAGGGGGCACCGTCCTTCTCACTCAGTCCCCGCTGGCGGGGTTTCATCTGGGGCCTGGCCGGGGCCACGCCAGTCTCTCGTGGATGGGATCCCGTCAGCGGCAGCTGCGCTGGGACCATGGGTCACAGGGTAAGCATGCTTAGATCTTACCGTTAGTTGGTATTGACACAGTATCTCCCGGAAAGTCACAGCGGTTGACATTCCCGTGCGCGGTGCGGGAGGGAACCCTTTACCTCCTATCTGCTGCGCTCTTTGCCATCCAGAGGGTGAAGGGCATCCCGTTCCTGCTTTTCCCTGCTTTTCCTGCCGTTCCTGCTTTTCCCTGGTCGCTGGTTAACGTCCCGGTATTCTCCCCTGCCTGCTGGTGAGGTTTTGTTTCTTTACTAATTTGTAGGAGCTCCTTGTGTATTAGAAATATTGCCCTTTGCAGCCACTAATAAAATGATGCATGTATTTTCCCCCTAATTTTTTTTTTTTGCCTTGTTACTTTGTTTAGAGCACCTTTATGTAATTTTTTCCTTTATGGCATCGGAGTCTCCCAAGAAACCCATGTTTACTAAGAAAGTTTTCACCATCTCAGGATTATAGAAATAGTTTCCTAAATGTTATTTTAATAAAGGTTCTCCCTCCTCTCTCCCTCCCCCCTCCCTTCCCTTCTCCCTCTCCACCCCTCCCTCCCTCCCTCCCTCCCTTCCTTCCTCCCTCCCTTCCTTCCCCCCTCCCTTCCTCCCTCACTTCCTCCTTCCTTCCTTCCTTCCCCCCTCCTTCTTCCTTCCTTCCTCCCTCCTCCTTCCTTCCTTCCTTTCTTCCCTTCCCTTCCTTTTCTTTTTTCTTTTCCTTTCCTCTTCCTTTTCTTTCCTTCCCTTTCCATTTCCTTTCCTGTCCTTTCCTTTCCTTTCCTTTCCTTTCCTTTCCTTTTCAACAGGATGTTTTATCAGTTCCCTTTCTATGGTCTGTTGCTGACATAGAAAAAAAGCTATTGATGTTTCTGTGTTTCTCTTGATCCCAAGCACTTTACCAAATTCTGTTATTTTTATTTATTTGTTTATTTTGAGATAGAGAACAAGGGAGGGGCAGAGGGAGAGACAGAGAGAGGGAGAGGGAGAGAGAAAGAGAGAGAGAATCCCAAGCAGGCTCCGCACTCAGTGCAGAGCCCAACCCCATGAATCTGGGATCATGACCTGAGCCAAAATGAAGCGTCAGACCTTCAACCAACTGAGCCACTTAGGCGTTCCTCCTCCTTTTTTTAATGTTTATTTATTTTTGAGAGAAAGAGGGAGAGAGACAGAGAGAGGGAGACAGAATCTGAAGCAGGCTCCAGGCTCTGAGCTGTCAGCACAGAGCCCGACGCGGGGCTCGAACCCACGAACCGCGAGATCATGACCTGAGCTGAAGTTGGACGCTTAACCGACTGAGCCACCCAGGCGCCCCGGTTTTTTTAAGTTTATTTAAGTAATCTTTACGCCAAATGTGGGGCCCGAACGCACGACCCCAAGGTCAGGAGCTACACACTCCTCCCGCGGAGCCAGCCAGGCGCCTCCAAATTCTGTTATTTTTATAATTTTTGATCTCTTAGGTCTTGTAACCATACAATCATAGCATGTGCAAATAATGATAGTTTCAGTCCCCCGCTGTTTAGTTTTTTCCTTTTCCTCACTGCGGAAGCCTCTGCCGAGTGTTGGATGAGAGGGTGGGACCCGCACGGTCGCTGCGCTCCCAGTTTAGCAGAACTAGTGTCTGTGTGTCAAGAGCGACGTACTCGCTGTTGCGCTTGGGCAGCTGGCTTAAACAGTGTTTCGTTGGCATACGTGTTATTGTGGATTTTTAGTAGGACTGGC
Source organism: Lynx canadensis (assembly GCF_007474595.2). NCBI lineage: Eukaryota > Metazoa > Chordata > Mammalia > Carnivora > Felidae > Lynx > Lynx canadensis. Next base: position 92,729,997 of record NC_044314.2, read on the forward strand.
TGCTGATTTTATAAACTATCATTTTGTCATCTAGTGGTTTTTAGCTTTAAAGTGGGCGATAAAGTTAGTGAGTTTCCTGACATGCCAGTCTCTTAAATTTGGGGCCTCCCTCCCTTCTGAGGACAGCATACTGTTCTATTCGTGTCTGCTGGGCTCCATTTACTCATTTCTTAAAACAGTTTTTATAGCCATACAGATGCACGTTTTGTGGGTTTCTCGCCATGAGAGTCTTTGTACGCCACCTGCTGTCTTCCAGGCGAGCCCCTGGGAGGGGGGCAGTTGGGTCCTGTGGTCGGTGTGGGTTTGTGTTTAACTTGGAAACAAAGTGCCGGACCGTTTCCCAGCGTGGGCGTCCCTGTCGCACATTCTGAGCAGCGGCGTCCGAGGGCCCGGCTCCCCCGCGTCCCTGCCCACACTCAGTCCCGCTGCCCTGCCGCGCTGTGAGGTCGGTTCGGGCACGTCCTCGGGACCCGCCGGGTCAGTGTCTCCTCGCCTTCCCAGGTCCCCCCCCCCACATCTTTCTCTGGTGAAGTGTCCGTTCTAGATTTGGGGCGACGAGTTGTGCGGGCCCATCCCGGTGCTCAGCTCACGGCAGCAGCACGCGGCCCCCTGGGGTGGGCAGGTGCCGTCGAGGCCTCCATCCCCGCTGCGTGCGCTCGGCCTCGAGGCCTGCTGCTCGGTCGGTCGCTGGGGCAGGGGTGACAGCCTTCAGCGCCGTGCCAGGGTGCTGATAAATACCACGGCCCGGGGCTTTTTTTATTTAGGATGATGTTCGCTTGTTGGTAATTCTTCGCCTTCCAGGCGTCCTCAGCCGCACGAACCGGTTTCTGTTCTTGTATTTCCCCGAGTGGAGTGCTGTTGGACTCGGGGCCAGTTTGCTTTCCAGGGTGCGTTCCGTGCGAAGACCCCGGACAAGAAGCAGTTAACTGCTCTGGAAAGACTCTTCCGTTTGCCTAACTCTGAGAAGTACGCCGTGTCAGACGCGCAGGTTCGCTCAGGTCACGATGTGTTTCCGAGGCGTGGACACTCGCAGTGTGTGTGCACGCGTGGTCCCCCCCCCCCCCCCCCGCTGCCCCGTGGGCGCACTCGGGTGACTGCGGTGAGGGTGCCCGCGGGTGAGCCCGCCTGGCTCCCAGCAGGGCCGCAGCACAGCTCCAGGGCGGGCTTTCCGTCTCTGCAGCCCCCTGTTGTTCCAGAACAGCGTGTCGCCCGAAACCACCAGGTGGCAACTCACTTCTGTCTCCTCTTCAGTGAGGTCCCGCCGTCTGGGTGTGAAATGCAGGTTTTGCTCAACTTTGAGAAACTCTCTTTTCCCCTTTTCCCCTTCCCTTCCCTTCCCACATTCCGCCCCCCCAGGTACTCCCGTTGCTATAGCAACCCAGCTTCTGCCAAGTCTTTCTGCTGCTTTTCATCCCAGCAGCAACAGGTGCTTCTCGGTGCCCCCCTCCCCTCCCCCCAGCCTGCCCCACTCAGATTGGGGATCCGCTGAAGCCCGGTGCTTTCCAGGAGTCCGTGCTCTGAGGTGAAACGGGGCGTCTGGAGGGCACTCCGTGGGGTGAGTCACGTTCTCTTTTCCTGCTGCAGTGGGGCGGGGGAGGGGGTCACCCATGTGTCAGCCCCCGTCTGTCGACCTTGCAGCCTGAATGGTTTTCATCCTTATTTGCTCATCTGATGCTTTTGCTTTGTTCTGCTTTTTCTGTGACCGTTCCCTCTTTGTGATAGATTTTCCTTCTCTCTCTTCCCCCTTTGTCTGCTTTTTAAAAAAGAAGTAAATTTTGGGGGTGCCTGGTTGGCACAGTCGGTTGAGCACCTGACTCTTGATTTCGGCTCAGGTCACGATCCCAGGGTCATGGGATCGAGCCCCGTGTCAGGGTTCATTCTCTCTCTCTCTCTCTCTTTCTCTCTCTTTCTCTCCCCCCCCCCCTTAGATACAAGTAATCCATCTGTCCATCATCTATCAGGCATCCACATCCTGCCTGTCGACCCGCCTCTCCTTGTATCTCTGTGTCTCACCTCTTTCCAGAGTCCTGTCACAGAGGCTCAGTCCTGAGCAACATACGCACGGCTCCCAACAGGGTGTTTTCCTTGCACAACAACAGGGCTCTCAGCGCCTGGCAGCTTTGTGCAGCTTCCCCGCTGTCGGGAGACCCTCTGCAGCGGGTTTGTGTTCAACCCAGGACTCGGCCGGGGGCCGCAGGGGCCACGGGTGGGGGGGTTATAAAACCCAGATCCCTCACTGTCTGTGGACTTTTCTTCTGCTATTCACGAATCGCCAAGTTGTCTGTGCTTGAGAAAGGTCTCGTCTCTGCCGTCAGACCCTCCGCCCTGTCTTTTCAGATCTTGGATGACCGTGTGCGAAAACCTGGAGCTTTATTTGTTTCCAAAATGTTTGTGATGCTCTCGTGTTTTACTCTGACTGCTTTTCTAAGCACCAGACTCGGTGTTGACATCAGGTTTTGTGTGGTTTTTTTTTGTAATGTTTGTTTATTTTTGAGAGCGCAAGCGTGAGTGGGGGAGGGGCAGAGAGAGAGGGAGACACAGAGTCTGAAGCAGGTTTCAGGCTCCGAGCCGTCAGCACAGAGCCCGACGTGGGGCTCAAACTCGTGAACCACGAGACCACGACCTGAGCCGAAGTCAGCGCTCAACTGACCGAAGCCCCAGGCGCCCCAACATCAGTGTTTTTGACGTTTTACCCTCACACTTGTTGGCGGAGAGCGACGGTTCTTGCGCAGACGCTGCTTCTAAAGCCTCGCCCGGTGCGTCCGTCTTCAGCAAACGATCGACCGTCACAAAACCAACGATGAGAGTTTTTTGTCCTTTTTGGCAAGTTCAGAAGCTAATGTGGAGTTTTTCTGGAATTTGTACTCCATCGGCTGGTAGATCCAAGCTGTGAAGTCTTGTTCTTTGTTACAGACGTGGCCGTGGCCGTAGGCAGAGGTCCCTGGGAGTCCGTATGAAATGCGTCAGCACGCGTTCCCCTTGAACGGTCTGTCTTGTAGCCGCACGCCCAGGGGCCCCAGGACCTGGGCGTGCGACTCCCCCCGCCCCGGTGCTAACAGGGGTGCCCCGGCTCACCCGCAGGAAGCAGTCAGTTCATCAGGTGTGGACAGGTGACTTCTGCGGGCTGGGGCCAGGGCGCCCTGTTTCAGTGATAATCGGAACCTGCTCGTTCTTACTGAGAGGGCGTCAGTTTAACACCATCCTGATCGCTTCGGCCCGTGGGTTCGCTGCAGCGACAGACGCGATGAACACGTTGTCTGGAAGGCCGCACGAGCACACAGAGTGGCACTACCTGGGCCGGCGGGGGGGCGGGGGGGGCGCGCCAGGCACTGGCGCCCAGCTCTGCGTCGGTCAGCGCACCCACCGAGCAAACCTGCGGCCGACGACCGCTCCCCTGTCATACCCGCGGGCTGGGGAGTTGGACCCTTCCGCGACAGGCACCCAGGCCACGGCAGCTCTGTTCTAACGGAGGCTCCTCCCAGGGGCTGTCGTCTAGACAGGCATGGGCTCCCCGCCCGGCCACCGCTCTGTCATCACAGCAGCCCGCGCTTCTGATGGCAGCGTGAGCATCGAAGCCGGAGCCTGGCCGGCCGTCTTGTGCTGTGATTGGCTCGGGTGACACAGAGCCTCCTGAGACCACGGCAGGCGGCCAGCCACCTGGGGACGGGCCTCCAGCGCTGGGGGGACTTCCGGAGCTGCTCCCCGAGGCTGGTGCCGACGGCCCCCGGCAGGCGGTGGGACTGGGGCTGCCCCAGACCCTGCCAGACGCGAACTGGGTTTTGGCAGTGGTGCCTTTGTGCCTCGTTTGTTTCCTGGGCCACGTGTGCCGGCTCGTGACGCTCGTGCTTCGAGTGTATCCTGCGGTCGGTTAAAAGCCAGACTGACGAGGGGCGCCTGGGTGGCGCAGTCGGTTGGGCGTCCGACTTCAGCCAGGTCACGATCTCGCGGTCCGTGAGTTCGAGCCCCGCGTCGGGCTCTGGGCTGACGGCTCGGAGCCTGGAGCCTGTTTCCGATTCTGTGTCTCTCTCTCTCTCTGCCCCTCCCCCTCTCACACTGTGTCTCTCTCAAAGATAAATAAATATACTTAAATCAAGAAATGTAGGGGCGCCTGGGTGGCGCAGTCGGTTAAGCGTCCGACTTCAACCAGGTCACGATCTCGCGGTCCGGGAGTTCGAGCCCCGCGTCAGGCTGATGGCTCAGAGCCTGGAGCCTGCTTCCAGTTCTGTGTCTCCCTCTCTCTCTGCCCTTCCCCCGTTCGTGCTCTGTCTCTCTCTGTCCCCCAAAAAATAAATAAACGTTGAAAAAAAAATTTATAAAAAAAAAAAAAAGCCAGACTGACGAGAACCCTCGTGTACTTTCCTACCTCTCTCCGTGGAAGCGTTCTTATTTTCTCTAGAACGATGTTTCTAATGCTGTTTCCGCAGTTCACGTGGTGTCAGGACGCTGTGAGGTAGGGGTGCGGCTCCAGAGCCCTCCGCTCTGCCTGCGGGCACACCGCTTCCGGAGTTTGCTTTGCGGGTTGGGTGCCGTGAGGTCGGTCGGGAGCTCAGCTCAGCCCTGGCGTTGACCAGCAAGCCGCTGGCCGGTGTGTGAGCCAGGTCCCCGGGAGGCTGGGGGCGCCTTCCGGGACCAGCGCCCGTCCACAGAGGCGCAGCGGGGAAGACACACGGGAGCTGTGGATGGTTTGGCCACCTGGACGGGAGGGCCGCGTGGTGGCAGAGAACAGAGATGCGTGGGGGGGGGGGGGTCACTGAGCGCGAGGAGGCTGCCCTGGGGACGGTGACACACTGATGTGGGAGGCAGGGAGCGGGCTGGGGGGACGGCAGAGCTGTGGGGCAGACGCCACGGTCGGCCACGGGCAGAGGTTAGGCACCCCGCTTCTAGAAATTACCTGTTGTTGTTGTAAAGGTAAAATAAAATCTTTTAAATTGGCTACTTTGAGAGCTTTTGGAATTGGAACAAGCGCTGCAGAAATGACTTTTTTAAAAATTTGTGATCGTGTCAAAGAAGAATTGAAATTTTTTTCTTTACCGGTTTCAAGTGCACAGCTCAGGGGCAGGAAGCACACCCACACTGTTGTGCAGCCGTCCCCGCCACCCGTCTCCGGAACGTTCCGTCTCCGGAACGTTCCGTCTCCCACACTGGAGCCCGCCCCCTCCAGTCCCTGGCGCCCACGTTCCCACTTCCTGTCTCTGTGAAGCGGGTGACCCCGGACCCCTCGTAAAGGCGGGGTCACACGGCGTGTTTCCTGTGATGGCTCATGTCACCCGGTGCTCACGGCCCGGCCCTGTGGCTGCGGCTCCAGGACGGATGCGCCGGACAGGACAGCCAGCAGCAGCACGACCCGTCCACGGGGCCTCCGGTGCAGAACGCCGCTGTGGCCCCGACGTGGAGGACAGACTGGCCCCGGGCCCCAGTGGCGCATACAGAGCCGGTCGTCACCGCCCCGCCCCCGCCATCGGGCCACACTGCCCCCTGCTTGTGCTGAAGATCCGTGTGCCTTCCAGGGTAGATCTCATTGGTGAAAGTTTTTCGTTATCAAGCGCTCAAATGTTTAGGGCCACGGGGCAGCCTTTGGTGGAAGCTTCTAGCAGAACAGGAAGCACAGCGAGCTGTCCGAGCAGCAGAGTTGGCTGATGTCGTGAGCAAACCGGCTACTTCCTGGACGCGGCCCCCGCCGGCCACTTTGTCTCGTCCACGCTCAGCTCCCCGTGCGGACGGGCGGCCTCGGTCCCCAGAGCTCAGGACACCACCGCGGTGGCCCGGCCCCCAGACGCTCCCAGGACAAAACTGCAGAGCAGATAAAGCTGTAGGAGAAGGCTGGCAGTGGGCTGGGCAGTTTGATGAAGCTGTTTGGAGAGGTCTGGAAATGTTTGCGTTTCTTCACTCTGGCCGACTGGGGCAGAAGAGATCTTCTGAAAAGTCGACCTGTGCACCTAGCTGGTGGTCACTAGCCAGCTCAGGTCCAAAGGCAAGGAGGTGACTCTAGACGCCCCTCTCTCCTGTCTCTCCAGCCCCTCCGGGCTTGGCTCCCCGGCCTCTGTTCCCTTCTCCCTGCTGCCTCCTCTCTGCTCCGTATTTCTGCTCGGTCCTCTGCCCTATGGCACTTGTGGTCGCATTTAAGCCTGGGAGCAGGGGTGAGGTAGGGAGGGGCGCAGCGGCTTCAGGGGCTCGTGATGATTCTTTGCTACTTGGACAGAAAAGATGTGCTTAGCTTTACCTTCGAGGAGTTAGTTCCTTAATGTGCCCCATGTTCAGAATAAGTCCCAACTGCAGAGGTGAGTCTGGTGAGGACAGTCGCTCGGGCCGGAGCACTTGGTGTGGGGCAGGCGGGGGCGCGCCCGCTGGCCGGGGAGCCAGCACAAATACACACATCGCATCCCGTACGAGGAGCGCGGGGCGCCTGTCCCGGGGACACAGAGAGAGCCCGGCCGCGGCTGTGCAAGTCCAGACAGAGGGGATCACCAAGTGCACTCACTTAGGCTAATCTGACCCAGTGCCTCTCAGGGTGTATAACGACCTTCTTTTTTCTTTTTTTAATATAAACTTTAAAAAAAAATTTAATTTTTATTTTTTTAACTTTATTTATTTTGAGATCGAGAGAGGACACTAGTAGGGGGAGGGGCAGATAGAGAATCCCAAGCAGGCTCTGCACAGGTCAGCGCAGAGCCCAAGGCGGGGCTCGAACTCACGAACCATGAGACCATGACCTGAGCTGAAGTCGGACGCCCAACCGCGACCTTATTTGCTGTTGGGGGCGAGGGAGCTCTGTGAGTGTGTGCTTGCGGGACTCTACACTGAACACTGCGCGCGCGCTCTGCGTGCATTTATGTGCCCTCTCATACGTTGACACTGTTTTAAGTATCCGCACACCACGTTTGTAACATTGTAAACAAAGCGAGAAGAAAAGACGTTGCACTCTGGAGGGCTGCTGTGGCGCTGCTGTTACATAGGTGTGCTACAACTGTTTTTATCAGCTTTGGGATACTGCTGAGTAGATCTCTTTTGCTAAGATTTCACTATGAGAACACGTGCCTTGAGTAGAGTAATCTGGGATTTTACCTTCTGAGAAGACTTGTTTCTCGACGGCGCTGAAGTACGACCTTGTCCCTACATCTATGGTGATCTTGTACACACAGTCTCTTTGTGTAGAGACACATATTTCCAATACGTTAATTTTTGTCAAAGGTTTTCTGTGCTTTAAACGGTTTAATACTTTCAAATATTCAAATACTAAAACCTACTCATGATCAAAACATACTTCGTATGATTTCAATTTTTAAAGTTTCTTTGACGGCTGGGACTGCAGTCTGCCTCAGCGAGGGCTCCACGTGCGCTGTGGCTGGGTGTGGCGCTCCTGGCTGGTGGTGTCACGGGGTCCCGAGTGTTCTTGCTGACCGACGGTCGCTCTCCCTCCTCTGCCCGCGGGGACAGGGGTGTGGCACCCCTTCAGCAAGCGCGAGGGAAGTGGCTGGCAGTGCATGCGGGGCGGGGACCGACAACAGCACAGGCCGGCCCTGGGAGGCACCCCTCTCCCCCAAGGTCCACGGCACACGGTGGGGGGCGGGCTCCCCGATCTTGAGGCTCGCCTGTGTTTGGTTCAGCGACAGCAAGCACAGAGCATAGGAAGGTTAGGGCTGACGGTCATCATGACGTGCAGGTGACGCCACACGGGGTGTGAAGTCTGCGGTCTGGGAGCGTCCTGCTTTTCGTTGAGGTTTTGGGGTTTCTCGGGAGCCTCTTACAGCAACTAGTTATCCAGAAATTGGCTTACATCTGTCCTGAGAATTTGTAATCTTAAGCAGAAATTGAAAACGCATTAGAAGACTATTCCAGGGGCGCCTGGGTGGCGCAGTCGGTTAAGCGTCCGACTTCAGCCAGGTCACGATCTCGCGGTGCATGAGTTCGAGCCCCGCGTCGGGCTCTGGGCTGACGGCTCGGAGCCTGGAGCCTGTTTCCGATTCTGTGTCTCCCTCTCTCTCTGCCCCTCCCCCGTTCATGCTCTGTCTCTCTCTGTCCCAAAAATAAATAAACGTTGAAAAAAAAATTTTTTTAAAAAAAAGAAGACTATTCCAGTGCAAACAAATCCCCCTTGTGAAAGTCGGGCGTGTAGTTTGTATTCAATTCTTAGTGAATCCTTCGGGGGTGTTCCAGGAGACTATTCACGAAATGACATTTTGGTAGTGAAGCTAAGGCAAACTCACCTGAAGGAGGCATGAAACAATGATGAGACCCGTTGCGGCGCCTCCTGAGAGAACCTGCCGGAGAAAGCGTCTTGAACGTGGACTCAGTCACACAGGGTGGACCTCGGGCCAGTCCTGCTGTGGAGCCAAGGCTGCGTCCGGGTTGTGCGGTTCCGCTAGAATTGTTCGAGACTGGATGGGAACGTGGCCCGGGGCTGGGAGGCTGGACGCACGCGTGCCTCGTGGACTTTTAATGAAGAGCGGAATTTGCAGCAGCCAGACAGACGTGCTTTATTAAAGGGCTTTAAAGTTCAACTGAAGGAACAAATTTGAGAAAACACTTAACAGATTTTTCATACGTTTGGGGTTTAGGAAGGTACAAGACAGTGAATGAACTACACGTGAGCTTTGGGTAACAGATCTGGGTAGACCCAAAGAAAATTATTTAAAGACACGACGTTTAAGAAGGTCCGGCAGCATTTGTGACGCAAACGACCGGTGCAGAGACCCTGGGGCGAACGGAGGTGCGTGTGCTGGGGGTGTGAGCAGACAGGCTTCTGGAGGAGTCCGCGAGCACTCGGCCTCCTCCGTTCTGCAGCATCACAGCTGCCGCTGCTCAGAGCAGGTCCCTGGGACAGTCGCACGGGGCTGGAACACGGCTCCCGTGTCAGTGTCCACGCAGAGGGTACAAACCTCTCAGAGGCACGCCGCCCGGGCCTCACGACCTGCAGAGAGGAGAGCGCCCCGGGACCAGGATGTGACGCGGGGCCGCGTGTACTTCCTGCTGCATCAGGAGTGCCGAGTCGTGGCCGAGGACGTTCCCCGAAAATCACGTTTGTCTTGTGCGTTGGCTCGTGCGAGGCTGCAGGCTTCAGAGGTGCCGGAAGGTAGGGAGGTCTCTCCTCTTCGGTGTCAAGTGTCTCCCGTAGGTTATTTGCTCCCGAAGCAGACGTGCAGGGCGTGTTCGGGGCAGAGGCTGAGGCCGGGCTCTGGAGCCTGACGTCTGCCCGTGGTCAAGGCGGAGCTTCTCTGGGCGCCCGGTCCCCAGCGTGCAGCGTCTGGGGGCCTTCACCCCGGCGTCCAGACCCATCGGAGCCCCAGAGACGCCCGGGGCCGGTGGACGGAGCTGGTCTCCCAGGCGCTGGGCCCCCGGCATCACCAGCAGCCCCCGAAGCCGCAAACCCGGTGCGGATCCTTAGCCTTTCACAACAGCAAGGCCCCCGGGACAGAGAAGCGTGGGCCCTCGGGGACGTCCCGTGGGAGGGGGAGGCCTGAGCAAGGTGCCTCGTGTCCTGCCCGGCCAGCAGTGTCTGCCGGACCCAGGCACCTGCCGACACCCTCCCGGACCGCGGACCACGGTGCACTGGCTTACGCTGGGGCCTCCGGGCCCTTCAGGCTTCCCGGTGGAGGCAGCCCACGGGGAGAACTTGCCACAAACTCGTCACTACTCAGCTGCAGGTCTTGAGGAGTACTTCAGGTCACCTATGGCCACCAGGTCGCTCACGCTGGGCTGGCATCTATCTGCCTTGTCCCCGTCCCTAAATACCTCGCTGTAGCTGAAACAGCGGAGGACACGTCTCTCTCCGTTTGCACCTCGCCCACTGGCTGTGTGGCCCGCCCAGTCAGGGTGCGGTCACCTGACACCCGCACGCGGCATCTACGCACGCCCGACAGCGCGCGCCCGACTGCGGCTGTCACAGGTGCACGTACAGCGTTTCCCGGGGAAGTCTGATGGCCAGACATGTGACCTTCTAAAGGCCCGGGGACGTCCCGTGCAGACACGGGTGGAGCTTTCTGGCCTGGGACAGGGACGCGGGTCTGTCTGTGTCAGGGGCCGCGGACATAGAGAGAAGCGGCGGTTACACGGGGCACCGTGTGCAAGTCCACGGGGAAGCGACAGCTGAGAGCCACGTCCACACTTCCTGCCGGTCACTCGGTGTCCGTGGCCCCTTGTGTGCCGTGACCGACGGAAGCATACCTCTTCTTAGAGCACGCGTGGCTAAAGACAGAGAGAAATGCACAAATCTTTCGTCCTATTGCCGGGAAAGTAACAGGTCCCAGGTTAATCGCAGTGAAACTCATCGCGTCTTGAGATCACACAACCACTTATTTCAGAGATCCAAACGCAGTGTCGAAAAGCTGCTGACCCAGAAACGTGGCCGTGGGTCAGAACGGCATCTCCCCCCGCCCCCATCAGAGGCCTTGGGCGAGGACGCCACACTGAGGACCCAGTGAGGCTCGAAAACACCCGCTGGACCAGCGCGACGTGGCCCCTTTGGTCCTCCGTTTGCAGAGTGGGAATGTATCCACTCACACTCCTTACCCTTAAATACCGTACGTTAGGATTGCACTCGAGGATGAAGTGATTTTTATCTTTCAGTCAGTGGGTCATTTAAAACAGCGAAACGGGCACCTGGGGGGCTCAGTCGGTTAAGCGTCTGACTCTTGGTTTCGGCTCAGGGCACGATCTCGTGGTTCGTGGGTTTGGGCCCTGTCTTGGGCTCTGTGCTGACAGCGTGGAGCCTGCTTGGGATTCTCTCTTTCCCCCCTCCCTCTCTGCTCCTCCCCCACTCGTGCTGTCTCCGAAATCAACGACGCAACCACACGAAACGGTTGAGGATCCGCTGACAGCCTCCTTCCCGAGTTCTGATGGGAGGTGGCGGTTCGTGCGGAGCCCCGTCCGTGCCCAAGCGTCATCTGTTGGCCACGTCCGCGTCTCCCGAGCCAAGAGCGTGACTTACGTCCCTTCCCTAGTGCCCGGTCCACCCACTGTTACGTCCAGACGAACGTGAAATCGGGCAGTGGGCGCGAGCCTCACTGCGTGAAGGGAGGGACACCCTGCGGGTGGGAGACGAGCCCCCAGGGAGAGGTCTCCTGAGCCAGCCTGGCCTCGTTTCCCTGGAGTCAGGGGCCTGTCCACAAGGAGGCCCAGGAAGAAGCCCCTATTGGCGAGGCTGGTTCCGGCCCACGGGCAGCTCACCCGTCCGTCCTCGGGGAAGCGAGAGCCGTCAGGTGATTCGGACCATCGGTCTCGCCGCCACACAGGCGGTTCCGGTGCCCGTGGTGGCGGTGCCCCAGGGTGGACGTCGAGCGCCATCCGGCTCCGGCCGTGGGCGAGGCCTCAGCCGGCTCAGCGGGTCCCTGGCGCAGAGCGAGAACACATGGGGCTCACAGGCCCCTCCTGGCCCTGAGCACCTGCAGCCTGGCATCTCTGGTGTCTCTGGCTCGTGCCGGGGGTGCCGTGTGTAGCGCGTACAGAGGCGTAAGCTGGTTCTGCGCGGAGAACGCTGGTTTTTGTCTCTAAGGGGTACGGACGCGTTTAGCTGGAGATTCCCAGCTTGAGTGCTTCCTACCCCTGCCACACGCCCCCCCGCGGGCAGCCACGCAGCCCAGCCTGTGCTCCGCTTACCCTGCTGATTCCTTCAGGACAAAGGACCACGGCCCGACCCTGGTTTGTAAGGTTGTTTTAATTTCGGCAAACGAACCGTGGAAACAAACCCTTGGCACAGCAGCGGGTCAGCGCTTCTGAAGCAACGGAACGTCGTGGCGCGCTGCCGGGCTTACCCCGCTCCCGCGTGGTGACTGACGGGAAAGCGCGTGTGGTCTGGTCCACGCCGACGCCACGGGGATGCAGGCACGCCACGCCGGGACGGCGCCAGGAGACGTCACACGCCAGCCAGCCCCTGAGCCAGGTGCCAGTGCGGGACGCAGGGCCACCTGTGTGACGCGGGACGGCGGGCACCGTGGGGACCCAAGTGGCTCGAGGCTAAACCCCTGAGGCTGCCCTGCCAGCTCTGGACCGCGGGAACGGTCCTACTAAGCCCTGCTTGCAGAGAGCACCGTGCCCAGAGGCCACCAAGCCTCCCCAGACCCTCACCCTGGGCCCGGAGCCAGGCCTGCTGCAGGGACCGTCCTGGGGCCGGGCACGAGGCGGCAGCGGACGGGGGGGACAAGCACCCTCTCGGCCGGGCCGGTCGCTTCTTTGGAAATCCGAGAAACCCGTCTTCTGTTCACATGCGCGGCAGGCGGCGCTCAGGATTTTCCGGAAAGGAGGTGGCTAAGCCCAGCAGGTGGCACGGGGTGGGAAGGGGCTGCTCTGCAGCGTCCCCTGAGCGCGTCTAGGCCGCCTTCTGTCTTCGCTCTTCCTGTGGAGGGGAGAGGTAGAGACTCGCACGGTGCCGGCCCCCTGCCCCCGTCCGCGGCCCCGCCCTGGCGCCCCAACCCTGAGACGCAGCACCTCCGGGTGCTTGCTCAGGAAGTGCGGTTCTGGCCCCGGCCCCCCTTCCCGCCCTCCCACCCTCTCCCCCGCCCTCGCACACGTTGTCAGATGCGTGTCACGAGAACGCCACGGCCCCTCACCTTGACGGCCTGCTCCAGCCGGGACAAGGCCTCCTCGTAGCGAGGGACCAGCGGCCTCAGGAGCTCGCCGGGGATGTCGTGCCGTGCCAGCTCCGGTGCCCCCGCCTCGGCCAGCATCCGGAGGAACCTCCTCTCCTGCAGGCCAACGACGGGGAGGGGTCTCAGCCTCCCCTCGGCCACCGGCCGAGCCCCCCCCCGCCGTCCCCCCGGCAAGCGCCCCGCAGACTCACCTGCACCTTGAGCAGCAGCGTGAAGGCCTGTCCGGTTCTTCCCGCGCGGGCGGTTCTCCCGACCCTGAAACCGAGCGCAACCACCTCGAGTGCTGGCCCCCAGGGGTGCCCCGGACGGTGGCTTCTCTCCGGGGCCCTTCCCTCCAGGACCAAGGGACACGCCTCACCGGTGCACGTAGGTCCGCGGGTACTGGGGGGCGTCGTAGTTGACGACCAGCTGCACACCCTGCACGTCGATGCCTCGAGCCGTGGCGTCTGTGCTGATGAGGCTGGGAAGCGCGAGGGGCTCAGACCCCGCCCGAGGCCGGGAGCCCCTCTCCCTCCGGCCCTGCGGGGAACACCACCGACTCCAGGGGGGAGCTTCCTCGGGGGAAGTGCGCCCCGGACGGCCCAGGCCGGGACCTGCCGTGAGCGTCCGCTCCCCTCCTTCCGGGTACTCACAGCCGGATCCTGCCCTGCTCAAACTGCTTCAGGACCACCTTTCTCTGGCCAGGCCCGCAGCGGGAGGAGAACTCGGCCGCCGCCACGCCTCCGAAAGCCTGGACTAGCACGAAGAGCCTGGGCGGGAGAGGCGCGAGGGAGACAGGTGGGCAGGGCCCGGAACCCGCCTCCCCTCTGCTCCCCTCCGCCCCCTCGGGCCTCACCTGTGTGAGTTCTCGCGGGAGTTGGTAAAGCAGAGGACCCTGGAAAAGTTCCCCTCCAGGATCAGGTGCAGGATGACCAGCGGCTTCGTGCGGAGGCTGCAGGGGACGTAGCAGTGCTGCGGGGACAGCACGGGGTCGGCCCCGCCCCAAGCACCGTCGTGCGCCCCCGCCCCGCCCCGTGCGCCCTGCTCACCGAGAGCCCTGCGGGGAAGGTGTACTTGCCGCCCGAGTCCCCGCCCGCGTCTTTGGGGCCCCCGCGTGCCGGCCCCGTGGAGAAGAGCCGGGGCTGGTGGAGGCCCAGCTGCTGCAGCCTCTCAGGGTTCTGTGTCAGGGTGGCCGAAAAGAGCAGCTTCTGCAGCGGCATCTGAGGGCAGCAGGTGCTGGAAGGGGAGCGGGCGGTGGGCCGGCGACCTCGGACCGGCCGGCACACGCCAAGGCGGAGCGGGTCGGGGAGACCGAGGGGAACCGCGACGGGACCCACGCTCAGGGTGGCCCCACCAAGCTCAGGGCGGAGTTCGCTGCGTGTACCTGGCGGCAGTGGCGGCCCGGAGCCGCCGCCTCTGGAGCAGAGCACAGGGCTCCTCGGCGCTATCGCTCGGGAAGGCCGCCTCCACCACCCGGGGCAGCCAGGACTGGTGCATGCTGTCGATCATGCGGTCGGCCTCGTCGATGACCTAGGAGAAGCAGGACGCCTGGAGTCTGGTGGCCGAGGTCGGTGTCGGCTCCGAGCCCGGGCCTCCCTCCAGGCGCCCGACGTACCAGGAAGCGGAGATGCCGGAGGCTGAACCCCGGGGTCTGGTCGACGTGGTCCACCAGGCGGCCAGGGGTGGCCACCACCACGTCAGCCAAGCAGCGGAAGCCGTCTGCTCTGTGGAGCGGAGAGCGGCTCAGCAGAAGCCCCCATGCAGACCCCCAACCCAGGGGAGACCCGCAGACAGCCAGGCTTTCTGTTCTCGCGGGGGCCGGACGGCTACGATGCGGCTGCTCCCCGCTCCCCGAGGGGCCCACGACCCATCGAGACCTACGTCCTCTGAACGAGAGTCTCCTGCTCCTTGACCAGCGATTTCTGCCCGGTGATCAGGGCGACACGCAGAGGAGTGGCGTCCGTGTAGACGTTGAACACTTTGCTCACCTGCGGAAGGAGCGGCCGTCACCGACCCGGTACGGAGTGCCACAGTGACAAGGACCCCGGGTCTGACTTCAGAGCGTGGGGTGCACATACCTGCTGGGCCAGCTCCTTGGTGGGCAGCACGACCAAGGCTCGGACCTGGCACACGGCACGACACAGCAGGGCCTGTGGGGTGGGGTGGGGACAGCCACCGGCCTCAGCAGAGCCGGTTCCCTGTCGGCCGAGCCCCCCCTCCGAGGACGGCGGTCCTCACGCTCACCTGTACCACGGGGATGACGAAGGCCAGGGTCTTCCCGCTGCCCGTTGGGGCAGACACGCAAAGGTCGCTGGGCCGGTAGCCGCCTCTGGCCACCAGAAACCCGTTAGCTGTGCTCTCCAGGAGAGCGGGAATCACCGCGGCCTGGACTGGACAAGGAGGGACGACAGGCACGTTTGTGCCGGAACCACCAGAATCGGCAAGGCACCGAAGCCCAAAGGAGACTTGTCCCCCATCTATGACTTCCAGGCTGGGCTGTTCTCACTTGAGGACGACACCGGAGCCTCTAGGGACCGCCAGGCCCGGGCGGCCAAAGATGCCCCAATCCCAGGCCACGCTTGATGCTGGCCCTGCCCAGGGCCCGTGTTGTCAGCTGCTGTGCCACGGCCTTGCCGCTACGGCTCTGGTGACTCTGGGCGAGGAGGCTCTTGAAGGCACCTCCCCCTCCCCGCCACCCCGAGCACCTGGAAAGTAGGAGGAGATGCCATGTGCCCGCAGCTTCTTCTGCATGTCAGGATGGACGGCAGGGATGTCCTCGATAGGCACCGAATCTTCAGTGACGCTCTTTCCGACACAGCTCGGCTCAGCCAACCACGAGGGCAGGAAAGGCTGGACCTACCGTAAAGACAAAGGGGCCAAACGAAGACTCCAGGGCCCGCAGGGTTAGGGGAACAAGACCAGCGGAAACTAAGGACTCGTGACACTCAAACCGAAGAGGCCACAGCAAGGCAGGCCCCACGAGCCTTCTAACGCATCTCCCGGCGTCTCCCCACCCCCACGCCACCTCTAAAAGAATTAAGCAACGCGCACTAGAAAGTACCTCTCCCCTGAGCAAGGTCACCGGGGGAGCTTCCTCTCACACCCGCGGTTAACGTCCACACCCTGAGCCTGGCCTGCAAAGCCCTCCGTGACCCACACTCACCTGCCCCCAACCTCCTATTGCTGCCTGAGCCTTAGCCATACAAACCTCGTTTTGCGTGCCACAGCTCACTGCTGCCTCAGGGCCTTTGTGCCACAGCTCACTGCTGCCTCGGGGCCTTTGCCCTGCTTTCTCCAGTCCACCTTACCCAGGCTGCCCCCTGTCTTCTGGTCACAAGTCAAGGTGCACCTCCACACTGGCACGGACACAAATGCTCCCCCGCGCACCCTGGCAAACCTACCGTTTCCTTCTTGGTGATCACCATCACCCAAGAGCTCTGTAACTTACTAGCTGCTTCTTGAAAGCTTGCACTAAGACAGCTACTCCTTAGACACGCCCACCAACTAAGAGAATATGTTTTAAAACACTGCTGTGATGCAACCCAGAAAACGTTTACCCGCAAGCTTCACTCTTAGCTTTATTATAATCACAAGCAAAATTCTAAGCTGACGTAGAATTCCAGGCACCAAGAAGAAAAGTGCAAGACAGACGACTGAAGTCCAAGCCGTTCGCTTGCTGAACAGGTGCGACCCTCGGAGCTACCCCACCAACACGGGCTGGATCCGCGACAGCCGCCCGCCCCCGACTCCCGGCCGAAGCAAAGCCGCGGAAGACTTTCCTTCCCACCCCGGGCCGCTCACCTTCGGCGCCCTGCTTCTCTCAAAGCCCCCGAGCAGAAGGGCGTGGGCGGGAGGCCCCGAGGCCTCTTCGGGGGGCCGTTCTCCCGAGTCCCCCGGCGGCCCCGCGGCCTGGGCGCTCGCGCTGCTCTCCCCGGGCTCCTCCTCGCCGCTCCCTGCGCGGCAGGAGCGGACAGGGGCGGCGCGTCAGCCCCCCACCCCCGCGGACCCGGGACCCCCGTCCTCGCCCGGCCCGGCCCCACCTGCGTCCGCGTCCTCGCCGTCCACTTTCCGCCGCTTCCCCCGCGGCGCCTGCGGGCTCCCCGGCGGCCCGCCGCACTCGCGCCTCCGCGCTCTGCGCGGCCGCCGCCGCCGCCGCCGTCCCGCCGCCTCCGAGTTCTGCGCGGCCCCCGCGGGCTCCTGCTGCTGCTTCCGCCGCTGCCGCTCTCGGGCCCGGCACTGCAGCCGCTCCAGCAGCGCGCGAGCCCGGCCGTCCGCCCCGGGCTCCGGCCCGGCCGCCTCGGGGCCCGCGTACCGCGCGACGTGGAAGAGCGCCATGCCGGCCGGCCGCACGCCTCTCGGCCAGACGCGCGGCGATGACGCCAGAGGCGCGGGGCGGGGACGTCGTGCGGGAGGCCTCGGCGCGGGGCGGTGACGTCAGGGGCGCGCCGGACGGCGGCTCGAGAGTCCGTGAGTTCCGCGTGGGGCGGCGGCGGCGGCATGGAGCGGGACCCCAGCCCCGGGGGCGCGCGCCGGGCGCTGGGCCGCCTGCTGGAGGCGGTGCTGGCGAGTCGCCGCGAGGCCAACGCCGTGTTCGACATCCTGGCCGTGCTGCAGGTGGGGGCGCGCGGGGCGCTCGGCCGGTCCCGGGTCGGAGGCCTGGCAGGGGGCGCGCACGCGGGCCGACGGCGGGATTCCCGGGCGTCTGCTCCCGTCTCGCGGGGCTCCCAGGTCGGGGAGGGGGTGTCCGGTGGGAGGGTAGCGTCGCGGCCCTGGGTGAGGAGGGAGGGCCGGCCCCCTGCGACCTCCGTGTCCCTGCAGTCGGAGGACCCGGAGGAGACCCAGGAAGCGGTGCGCGCGTGCAGCCGCCTATTCGGGGCCCTGCTGGAGCGGGGAGAGCTGTTTGTGGGCCAGCTGCCCTCTGAGGACACGGTCATGGCAGGTGAGCCTCTCGCAGCACGCGCCGGGTCCAGGGCCTCGTGTCTGGAAGGGCTGGAGGGAGACTTTGTCAACACGGGATGACCTCACACGGCCTTACCTTGGGTCAGGGGAAGGGCACAGCAGGGGCTCCCCGTGGGGAGGGACCATTGTGCTCAGGGTTGGGGTGAGAGAGTCCGTATGTGGTCTGTTTTAGAGCAGAGGTTGAGCGTGCTGCGCTTTTTCAGGGTTTTTGTTTTGTCTTATTTATTTTGAAAGAGCATGAGCGGGGGAGGGACTGAGAGAGAGAGAGACAGAGGAGGCGAGAGGGAATTTTAAGCCGGCTCCACGATATCAGTGCAGAGCCAGACACGGGGTTTGAACTGATGAATATTGAGATCACGGCCTGAGCTGAAATCAGGAGTTGGGCACTCAGTTGACTGAGCCACCCAGGCGCCTGTTTGTTTTTTTGGGATCACTTGTAGGATCTGACCCTGTTTAACGTGGGCAGCCGGGGTTACGCGTTCCCACCGCTGGTTGTGTAGGTCTTGGGGTGAAGTGAGGCGAGGAGGGTTTCCCACCCCGCACCGGGTCTGGGGCCACGGTGACCCGTTGCCGTTCACGTCCGGGTGGGGCTGCGCAAAGAGCGGAGGGGGGAGACCTGCGTCCAGCCTGGTGTGTGTGGTCTGACCACCCTGCTCTGCCTCAGGGTCCCAGGGGGCGACGCGGAAGTACAAGGTGTGGATGAGACACAGGTACCACAGCTGCTGTAACCGCCTGCGGGAGCTTCTGGCCCACCCCTCCTTTGAGGTCAAGGTGAGTCAGGTCGTCGGCCTTGCCTCTGCCCTGCGCGTTCCCTGCACCCCCAGCCGCCAGGCTGCGCACACTCGGGCGGGGGTGAGGCCGCAGGCTTCTGCGCGTCCGCGCTTACCTGAGGACGTCTGGTTTTCTGTCTGCTGGGTTTCCTAGCGGCCGGTGTTGTTCTGTGTCCCAGCGCGTAGGGGAGCGGTGTCTTGGGTGCACTGAGACTTAGGTGCCGGGGAGGTGACGTGTGGTCGGGCCACCTCAGCCACTCCCTCGCCCGCTTTCCCCAGGAGCTGGCTCTCAGCACGCTCATGAAGTTCGTACAGCTGGAGGGAGCACATCCCCTGGAGAAACCCAAGTGGGAGGGCAACTACCTGTTCCCTCGCCAGCTTTTCAAGGTGGGGGCACAACGGTGTCGGGGGGGGGGGGGGCCGCCAAAAAACCTCTGGGCGCAGCCGGGACGGGCCTTCGCTGCAGGTGGCTCCGGGACGAGCTGCTTCTGCCACACCCTTTACCCCCGGGGGGACGGGGGAGGCTGTGGGGCGTGGCGGGCACCCCGGCTGGGCCCGCCGGGCTCACCTCCCTGCCCGGCCCGCCAGTCGGTGGTGGAAGGCCTGCTGTCTCCGGAGGAGGACCACTCGCTGCTGGTGTCGCGGTTCCAGGAGTACCTAGAGCACGACGACATCCGCTACCACACGATGCAGGCGGCCACGGGTGTCGTGGGCCAGGTGGCTGACAGGTACCCCGAGGTGAGCCGGGTCCCGTGTCTGGGGGAGGGGTGCGCAGGGGCTGCGCCCGAGCTGATGCCAGGCTTTCGGCAGGTGCCGCCTGCTTTCTGGAACAACGCCTTCGCGCTGCTGTCTGCCGTGAGCCTCCCCTGCCAGGAGAGCAGCTCCTCCAGCTTCTACGTGAAACACGCTGGTGAGCGTCCCGGGGGGCGGGGGGGGGGGTGGGGGGGGTGTAGGGGGGGGGGGGGGTGGGGGGGGTGTAGGGCGGGCGGGGGCACCCAGCGAGCCGCCGCCTCTTTCCCGCACGCTCTCTGACCCCTGCCTTCCCTACAGAGCTGTCGCACAAGTGGAAGGTCGCTCATCTGAAGGTGAGACGCTCCGGGGGGCGCGCTGGGGACAGGGCCCTCTCCACGCGTAGGCAGCACGTGTGGGACCCAGAATTTTCCGGCTCAGACAGCCTCGAGGCTCCCTCACGGGGACGGGGGTGGGGTGGAGGCCGCCGGTACCTGGCTCCCAGGCTCTTAGCGGGCTCCTGGGTGCCGGTGTCGTTGCCACGTGCGGCCCTGGGTGCGCTGTTCCCCGGCTGCTCTGCGGCCGTGTTCTAGGTGCGCGTTTCTTCTCGCTTTGCTGGAACTTCTCCAGTTCTGGGTTTTTAGTTCTTACGCAGGGCGGGAGGGAGGCCGTGAGTGCCGTTTCCCCTTCCGGGGTCCGGGGGCTGGGGTGGGGGCCTTGTGTGCGGCCTTGACGGCACCCCCACCCCCTCCCCCGCAGGAGCACAAGAAGGCCTTCCAGCTGATGTGGCTTGGCTTTCTCAAGCACAAGGTACTGGCGGGGTGGGGGGCAGGTCCCCGGGTCTGGGCCGCTCTGGCCCACGTGGGTCTTGGGGTGAGGCGGGCGCACCCACCGCTGCTGCCTCCCCGCCAGCTGCCCCTCAGCCTGTACAAGAAGGTGCTGGTGATCATGCACGACGCCATCCTGCCCCACCTGGCCCAGCCCACCCTCATGATCGACTTCCTTACCCGCGCCTACGACGTGGGTGAGTGCCGGGCTCCCCTCCCAGCCGGCTGGGCTCCCGGAACTGGGGCTGGAGGAGCCGTCCTCAGGGCCTGGTGCATGCTGGAGCCCGAGTCCCCTCCCTGGCGGGACGGAGCCGGGGGCCTCCTGCTCTGTTGAACTCACCGGCGCGGGTGGCGGGGAGCAGGCCTCGTTGAGGCTTCTCAGCCGCACGTTGGTCTGCAGGGGGCGCCATCAGCCTGTTGGCCTTGAACGGACTTTTCATCCTGATTCACAAGCACAACCTGTGAGTGTCGATCTAGGACGCCTGCCTGGGTCCAGCCGTGCGCGTCTGCCCCTCTTGTGTCCTCTCCCTGTCCTGGGCTGGGGGTCTGCTGGGCTGCCCTAGGGGAAGTTGGGGCATGACAGGGTCCCTGGGAGCCATGATCCATGTTTTCACTCCGTGTCCCCCCCCCCCACCCCCCTGGCTTGCGTGCCACTCCTCACCCCTGCACCCCCAGCGAGTACCCTGATTTCTACCGGAAACTCTACGGTCTCCTGGACCCGTCTGTCTTCCACGTCAAGTATCGGGCCCGGTTTTTCCACCTGGCCGACCTCTTCCTGTCGTCCTCGTGAGTGCCGGAGAGGGGACTCGGAGAGGGGACTCGGAGGGGCTTAGACTCAGAGCAGGGGCCGGGAGTCTGGGCGACTGGGGGTCACTCACGTTCACCATCCTGCCCAGCCATCTGCCCGCCTACCTGGTGGCTGCCTTCGCCAAGCGCTTGTCCCGCCTGGCGCTGACGGCGCCCCCCGAGGCCTTGCTCATGGTGCTGCCCTTCATCTGCAACCTGCTACGCCGACACCCTGCCTGCCGCGTGCTGGTGCACCGCCCGCTGGGCCCCGGTGAGCGCGTGGTGGGGGGGGTGCTTGGGGACCTGGGAGGGGAGTGGGGGGGAGCCTGGGGGCGTGGGGACCTGGGAGGGGAGTGGGGACCTGGGAGAGGAGTGGGGGGAGCCTGGGGGGCGTAGGGACCTGGGAGGGGAGTGGGGGGGGAGCCTGGGGGCGTGGGGACCTGGGAGGGGAGTGGGGGGGAGCCTGGGGGGCGTGGGGACCTGGGAGGGGAGTGGGGACCTGGGAGAGGAGTGGGGGGGAGACTGGGGGGCATAGGGACCTGGGAGGGAAGTGGGGGGGGGGGGAGTCGGGGCTTGGGGACCTGAGAGGGGAGTGGGAACCTGGGAGGGGAGTGGGGGGGAGCCTGGGGGGCGTAGGGACCTGGGAGGGGAGTGGGGGGGAGCCTGGGGGGCGTGGGGACCTGGGAGGGGAGTGGGGGGGAGCCTGGGGGGCGTGGGGACCTGGGAGGGGAGTGGGGGGGAGCCTGGGGGCGTGGGGACCTGGGAGGGGAGTGGGGGGGAGCCTGGGGGCGTGGGGACCTGGGAGGGGAGTGGGAACCTGGGAGGGGAGTGGGGGGGGCTTGGGGACCTGGGAGGGGAGTTGGGGGGACCTGAGAGGGCTCAGAGACCTGGCAGGGGAGTGATGGGGAACCAGGAGGGTGGGGGGCCTGCCCCCAGCGGTCAGAGCTCAGGAGCAGGCCGTGAAGCAGGGCCCGGGTCTCGCTCTAGAGCTGGATGCCGACCCCTACGATCCTGCAGAGGAGGACCCGGCCAAGAGCCGCGCCCTGGAGAGCTCGCTGTGGGAGCTGCAGGTGAGCTGTGCGTCCCCGTCCCCAGCTCCCCCGGGGGCTGCCGTGACCGGACGTGTTCCCACCGTGTGGTGCCGTCCGGGTCCCCGGGCTGCCCTGGGGAGAGGGTGGTGACGGCCCGTGTGCCTCTCCAGACCCTCCAGCGGCATTACCACCCTGAGGTGTCGCAGGCCGCCAGCGTCATCAACCAGGCGCTGTCGGTGCCCGAGACCAGCGTCGCACCCCTGCTGGAGCTCACGGCGTTCGAGGTGAGGGCGCGGGGCTGAGGCCTGGGCGGCTGGGGTGCAGGGCACGGGCGGCGTGGGAACACCTGTCCGTCCCTTGCAGGTGTTCGAGCGGGACCTGAAGAAGAAGAGGGGCCAGGAGTCGGTGCCCCTGGAGTTCCTCCCGGCGCAGGGGCTGCTGGGCCGGCAGGATGATCTCTGCGCCCAGCACTTCACGCTCAGCTGACCCTGAGCGCCCGCTCCCCGCCCCCACCCGTGGTTTTGTAGGGGAGAGATGGGGGTGGGCTGCGGGTGGCGGGGCGGAGTCCGGGGAGCGCCGGCCTGTCTTCTGACTGCTCCGGCGGCCGGGTCTGCGGGCTGGTGGTCACGGTGCCGGCCGTGCACGGAGGGCGCCTCGTGTCCACCCGCGGCCCCCCACGGCTGCCCCCCGCCTCTCCCCTCCTCCGGAAGTCTCTCCCTTAGCCGGAGCCCGGGTGGGCGCGGGGCCAGGGTGGGGGTCGGGGGCTGCGGCCACACGGGGCTCTGGGTGCGCTGGGCGGTGGCTTCTGCCAGCCGTGTGTGACCCCCCGGGCCCCTTACGTCCGAGCGTCTGGGCCACACCCCTTCCCTGCTGCAGCTGGACTGTGACCTGGGAGCCACAGTGAGGGTTCGCTGTCCCGGTTAGTCGTGGGCAGCACGGAGCACAGGCCACCTGTTTCCAGTCGAGCTGAGGAGGACCCACCTCCCCGTGGTCCCAGGTGCGCGGCGGGCGTGTCTGCCCCACGAGGGGCGGTTACGGGTGGAGCCACCGGACCGTCGCGGCCCCCGAGTGGCGTGGGTGCTGGCAGCTGCAGGCCGGTCGTTTGCTGTGTTTCCGGGCTCTCTCTTCAAGGCCCCGTTTCTGCCGGGCGAGCTTGGTTCCCCTCCGGCGTGAGTCCGGCTTCCTCTTTAAAAGCGTCTTGTTGGGGCGCCTGGGTGGCACAGTCGGTTAAGTGTCCGACTTCAGCCAGGTCACGATCTCGCGGTCCGTGAGTTCGAGCCCCGCGTCAGGCTCTGGGCTGATGGCTCGGAGCCTGGAGCCTGTTTCCGATTCTGTGTCTCCCTCTCTCTCTGCCCCTCCCCCGTTCATGCTCTGTCTCTCTCTGTCCCAAAAATGAATAAAAAACGTTGAAAAAATTTAAAAGCGTCTTGTTTAGGGAGAGGGTCACGTGAGTGATAGCCGCTCCCGTGGGCTTGGGGGCCTGGCGGAGATGCAGGTGTGGTGCAGAGCCAGGGAGGGGGCGTCCCTGGTTCTGCAGCCTCTTGCCTGAGCCCCCCCTCCCCGCCCCCACGGGAGCACCTGGAGTCACAGCGGGCAGTGGTTTGGCCGCTCGGGTCTTAGGGAGCTGCCCCGGTGGCCCAGGACCCTTGTGTGCGTGGTGGGGACGCGGGGTGAGGGGTGAAGGGGTGCTGCTTCTACGTACACCTGTGTGGTTTTAGGGATGCTAGCGCCCCGCCCCCTGGTGGTACCGTCCTGGCCCCATCTCAAGTCTGCTTCTGCCCCCGGGCCTTTGCGCTGCCTTCTCTGCAGCTTTGCTCCTGCCTGCGGACCCCAAGCCGAGGGAGGCCTCAGGGAAGCCTCTGCCTGTCGGTAACAGCTCCGGGCACGCACGTGGGGCGGGTGCCGCCTGTTCACGGCCCCGCTGCCGTCGGTGCCCCGTGGACGGTCCCTGCCACCCTTCCCAGAGACCGAGGGAAGCTCGTCACGACCTGGTCCTCGTCTGGTCCCCGGGGTCCGGGACTAACCCGGCACAGAGGAGGGGCGCATACACGTCTGTGGTAGAAGGGCCCGGGGGTCCTGAGCCGCCTGCTTCCGGCAGAGTTCGGCGCGTCCGAGGCCGTCCCGGCCCCAGCTGAGCCGCGGCACGGGGACACCGGGGGGCAGCCCTGGAAGGGCTGAGGCCTCACGCTGATCGAGAGAGATGTCATCCTGCTTTTTAAAGTAAAACTACAGGACTCTTATCAAGCAGGTTTTGTCGATTGTTGCAGCATCGTGTGCTGTCGGTCGCCTTCCTCCTTCCAGCGGGTCCGGGGCTCACCCCTGCACGTCCCGCCCGTGACACCCCCTCACCCCCGCGCGCGCCGGGGCAGCTGCGCTTTGTGGTGTTTCTCGACCTCTGGGCCCCATGGCCCTGGGGGCAGGTGGCTGAGGGGACGCAGGGCGGGGACAGATGGAGAAGACCGGCAGGGAGGCGCCCCTGGGACCTGAGCACCTGATGGCCGTCAGGGCTGGGCTTTCAGGGGCTCGAGAACCGTCTGGGATCTGAGTACAAGACCCCTGGGGCCTGGGGTCTGCGTTTGCAGGGGCGCCCAAGCCGGGGGGGGGGGGGGGGTCACGGTGACCAGAGGTCTGCAGGCAGCGCCCCCTGCGCTGAGGGCTCTTCTCCCCGGCAGCT
Organism: Lynx canadensis; assembly: GCF_007474595.2. Classification (NCBI taxonomy): domain Eukaryota; kingdom Metazoa; phylum Chordata; class Mammalia; order Carnivora; family Felidae; genus Lynx; species Lynx canadensis. The sequence continues at coordinate 92,754,333 of NC_044314.2, forward strand.
CCCAGTCCGTGGCCCTGGGGCCTCCGTGTCCTCCCGTGGAGCCGTGTCCCGCCCTGACTCCCTGAGGCGCTGACGGCCGGCGTCGTGCACTTCAGCGGTCCGAGTGCCGTCGGCTCCGCGATGGCAGAGCCGTGTGCCTCGTCCCCTTGTCCGCGAGTGTCCCAGCACCCGGGACGGCGGCTGGTGCCTGTGTGTTTCCTCCAGCTCATCTCTCAGAACCGGCCTTCCTGGGGAGCCAGGCCCGAGGCGCTGTGGGTTCCCTGCAGCGCAGAGAACTCTGTGTGGTGCCTTGGGGGAAACTGACCGTGACGGGGACGGGGGGCGGGTCCCCGGAGCCCCGTGGGCGGCAGGGAGGAGCGAGCGGCTCCAGGCTGCACCGGGACAGCAGAGCGGTTATTTCCTCCTGTGAACCGACTGCCTTTTTCCCAATTAAGATGCAGTTCTGGTTTTGTTTATCATTTTTAAATTACAAACGCAAGGCAAAGCTAATTACGAGTTCCAGTGACACTCGGGCTCTTCCCTGCAAACCTCTCGGCCTTGGTGCCTCTCTCCCTCCCTCCCTCCCTCTCTCTCTCCCTCTCTCTCTCTCTCTCTCTGTCCACCGTTCATGCCCTCAGGTGCCCGCCCGATGTTGACCCTCCTCTCTCTGCTGTGAGCTCCCCTGCCACTCAGCGGTCCTCCCTTGCTGTGCTCCCCCCTTGCTGTGCTCCCTCTGGCGCCCACGCATTCACTTGCCACAAGTCCACGGCAGCCACCCTCGCCCCAGGAGGCCACCCGGCTGGGTCCGCACAAGTTTGTTTGCAGCTGGGGACATCACACCCTAGCTTGAGTCAAAAGTTTTTAAAAACCAATTTTGGGGGGAATTTGAAGTACACACTAAGTACCTTTTTAGTAGAAGTGTGTTCCGTGCAGTATTTGGGATGTACTTATCCTGAAGATTGAGAAGACACCCACCTGATATAAATGAATCGTTGTGAAGTGCATGATTCGGTGGCACTTGGTGTGACCACCATCTGGATCCAGTTCCAGAACTTTCTTTCCATCACCTGCTTCGTAATTACATCTGTGGAAAGACGGCATCTGCGAGACCAGCCCCCGACAGCGCCCCCAGGAGTCCTGAGTGGTGGGGTCTCCGCCATGCCCCCCACCCCCCTTGAGGGTGGGCGGCCACTCCAAGCCGGGTCAGCCCTGGTCCTCGGGCAGGAAACCAAAGCCTTGGGTGACACGAGGCATCGGGCCGGGGCCCCTGGGCTGTGGCTCTGTGTAGGGAGGAGGTCCGCGCCGCTGCCCTGTCTGCCGTGCCTCCTGGTGGCGCGGGGTCTGATGGAGCGTGTAACCCGGGCCGGAGTGAGGGCTGGCCTTTGCCCGGCTTCCGGGAGGGACTCGGGCCCCGAGCGCCCTGTCCATCGGGGGTCCACGTGCAGGTCATGGCGGGCTTTGGGCCGCTCGGCATCCCCTCTACCCCCGGAGGGGCCAGTAGCCACCTGGCTCCGCAGCCCCCCGTAAAGACGGGACACCAAGGCGGGAGCCCCCCGGTTGGCAGTGACCCGTGTGCACTGTCACGCACCAGGGCCGGGGAGCCGAGTCCGTCCAAGGCCCCAGTGGAGGACCCCACAGGTGCGTGTTTGGGGGCCCCCTGGGCCTTCCCCTGGGTGGTGTTACCCTGTGTCCCTTCCCTGCAGTGAACCCTGATGGCGAGAAGAGCTGCTCTCGGGGAGTTCGGGCGTCCTCCTAGGGGGTTGTCCGACCTGAGGGTGTCTCGGGGACCCCGGGCTGGCCGTGGGTGTCAGAAGTGGGTGTCCTGGGGAAATGGGTGTGTATGCCTTTGGGAGGCCCCCGAGAGGGGTCCTGCACTGGCTTCCTCGCAGAGCATTAAGGGGGCCAGACCCCCACGATGGGGGCTCATGAGGTGATCAGGCAGAGCAGGGCAAGGGACGCCTCCAGGGTAGGAGATGTCAGAGGAGGGGCCGTGGGTGGAGCGTCCAAACCAACGTCCAGGCCCTGGGGGCAGCGGGGCAGGGGAGGACCAGCGGTCTCCTGGACGTCCTCAGGGCAGTATGGTGGGGCTGCTGGGGGTCGGGCAGGACAGGCAGTGCAGGGGCCACTCGGGGGGGTCCTGAGTGCCGCAGGGTGTGTGACCCTGCCTCCAGGGTCGGCCCCCTCGGACGGCCTGCCCCCCACTGCATCCCTCCCCTTGGGGGAGCAGGGGCCTGCCGCACCCCAACCTGGCCGGTCAGCCACCCCCTGGGGTCAGATGCTACGTCCCTCTCCCCGGCCCATACGTCCCTCCCTGACGCCACCCACCCCTGGCCCACGGAGACCCCACTCTGCCCGGTTCAGGACGGGAGCTTAAAATGAATGCACATCTCTTTGCAGAAACGCAGGGGCGAGGCCCGTGGGGAGCTGCTCGGGGAGTTGTCGCCGTACCGCCCGCGGGGCCGCCCTCCTGGTCAGTGGGCCGCGGATGCGGGGCCCTCCCGCCCGTGAGCATCTCGTGGCTGAAGGCCCCGTTGGACCGTCACGGAGGCCGGTGTTGACAGGGCACCTACTGTGTGCCCCGCAGTGTCCTTCCGTCAGGTCCTCGCGGCCCACACCTGGGCAGCGCTCTCAGTGGAGTCTCCCTGTGTCTCTGTCTTAGTCTCTCGTGCCCTGTCCCCTCCAGGAGGCGAGTGGGGTTGGGCGGGGAGACGCTGAAGTCGTGGCCCCCGTGCGACGAGATGCGGGCCGCACGTCCTGCCGATAAGCGCCACGCTCAAGCACTGGACGGGCACGGAGCAACTTCTCGGCGACCAGGTGTCAGCCGGCTTGCTTCCTGAGAGCTCGGTGAGGGTGACGAGCGTGGCACACGTCCCCACCGCAAACCCCCGGCCTCTAGGCGAGGAGGTGGCCGGCAGCGGGGTGGCGGGGGCTGCGGCCTGGGCGCCCGCCAGCCTCAGCCGCCCCATCCGCACGGCGGACCGTGCCAGGTGCCCCGGCTGCACGGAGGGCCAGAGTGACTGCTGTGGCCCGCGGCCCCGTTGCAGTGGTCACGGGAAGATGAGCTCACCCGTGCCCAAAAGGCCATCCACCGAGTCAGGCGGTGGGTCTGGCCTGTGGCTGGTGGCCGGCCAGCGCCCGTCCTGGCCACCTCTCTCCCCGGCCCTTTGCGACCCTCGGCCGCGCGCCTGGCTGAGCGCCTCACAGACGGCTCCCGTCCCCGCACGTGCGGGTGAACTTGGCCTGCAGGGGGAGGGGCCGGCTTTGCGCGGGTCCGGGGGTTCCCCTCGGGCTGCCTGCTGGGCCTGCGCTTGGGCTTCTCCTTGGGGCTGGCTCATCTCGCAGGTCGCCTCATTGCTGAGAGCCGCACAGACGCCCCGATGACGCTCATTCACTGTGTTGTGTCTGTGTGAGGTCCCCGCGACCTCCGCCCCGGCCACGCTGACCACGATGGGGCCGCTCCCCTTCCTCACAGACCCCGGAACCCACGCTGCGGCCCCACCCGCCCTCTGCCCGGGGGAGCGCGACGACCCAGCGCGGGCACGTCTCCTCCTCCGCCGGCTGCAGAGGGTCCACTGCCCCGTGTGTCCCCAGAGTCACGGTGTTGACCTGTCATTCGGGACGGATCCCTTTGGTTTTGACCACGGAGAACCCTTGCTGGGGTTTCTGAGAAGCTGTGATTAATTTCTAGTATTACTGGACACGACCGACTCTTGGGAAGTAGATTAAATACCAGATATGCAGCAAGGCGTTTGCTTCCAGAACGTGGCAGTGTCTGGGACCCCGCAGGCAGAAGCGACGCTCTGCGGTGTTTATGAAATTTTTATTACTTATTTTTGTTTTATTTTTTTGAGAGAGCGAGTGAGCAGGAGAGGGGCGGGTGCGGGCGGGGAGACAGAGAATCTCAAGCGGACCCCACACTCGGCGCAGAGCCTGACGTGGGGCTCAGTTCCACGACCCTGGGATCGTGACCTGAGCCGGAACCCAGGGTTGGACGGTCGACCGACTGAGCCACCCAGGAGCCCCTGAAATTTTATTTTAAAGTTTATCTGCTCATGCCTTTCGTCTTCTCATTGAGGTGAAATTCACACGGCACGAAATCAACCATTTTAACGCGTGCTGAAAATTCAGGGGCCCCCGGGGGGCTCGGACAAGCTAAGCATCTGACTCTTGATTTTGGCTCAGATCGCGGTCTCACGGTTTGGGAGCTGGAGCCCCGCCTGGGGCTGTGCGCTGCTGGCGAGGAGCCCGCTTGGGATTCTGTCCCACTCCCCTCTCTCTGCCCCTCCCCTGCTCGCCCCTGCTCGCAAGCACTCTCTCTCTCTCTCTCAAAATAAATAAACTTAAAAAAAATGCTTGAAGTGTGCAATTCAGCGGCAGTGAGTTCATTCGACGTTGTGCCACCATCACCCCTATTGGTCTCCCAGAGGTCCCGTCAGCCCTGAAAGCAAACCCCACAGCCGCTCGCCCTCACGCCCCGCCCCGGCCTCCGCCGATCCGCTTTGTCCGCCCGGACTTACCGATGCCGGATTGCCCATCCACGCGGAATCACACGGTGTTTGTCCGTTTGCGTCTGGCTTCTTGCCAAAGCTCATCCGTGTGCAGCAGGTGTCAGGGCTCACTCCCTGCTGGGGAAGCGCAGTGTCCCACTGCGTGCACGGACCACAGCCGTTCACTGCTTCATCCGTTGGCGGGCACCCGGGTCGCGTCCACCGCTGGCGTCCGGCCGGTGCCGCGGGCACGCTCGCGTACAAGCATTGGTTTGAAGGCCCGCTTCCTCTCTGGGGAACTGCGGGGGCACGTGGTCACCCGACCCCAAGGTTCCGAGGAAACCCTACACTGGTTTCACAGCAGGAGGGTATTGGGTCCCGGTTTCTCCACATCCTCACCAACTTCTGTTGTGTGCTGTTTTGTGACAGTAGGTTCCGGTGAGCATTTCCCTGGTGACCAGTGACATCGGGCTTGCTCTTTGCTCTTCGATGAGTGTGGGTTGGACGAGGCCACCCAGCTTCTGCAGAGTCTCTTGGGACACTCACCTCCGGGTCCTGAGCCGCTGTGGGAGCAGGGGGTCCCCAGGCCACCCTGCCACGTGCTCCTGACGGCGTGGAGGAGCTGGGTCTGCGTGAGGATACAGAGATGGTCACCAGAACGCGGCGGCTCCCGGCCCTGCCGGCCCAGCCCCAGCTGTGGCGCACACCAGACCCGCCCAGGCCGCCCCGTGTTCCAACCCCCAGAGACCAGGGAGATTGTCGTTGCTTTAAACTCCGGGATGGCTTGTTACGCGGCTCAGATGACCATACCCGTGGGCTTGAAGCGCTCAACCTCCCGCCAAAGGGCAAGGACCCAGCACGAAGGCAGGAAGATGCTGGCCCCTGGCAGCACTGTCTTCTCCCCGGGGGTGACCCCAACCCCCTCACTGTCCCTGGGGTCTTGGGGGTGCATTTTGGGAGGAGGGGGTGGCATTGGGCTGAGAGCTAACATTATTTACACGCCATGGGGTGGCCACACGAGCTAGAATGGATCCAAGGACCCGTATGTTCAGTGAAAACAATTCCTGGGGCGCCTGGGGGGCTCAGTCGGTTAAGCGTCCGACTTCGGCTCAGGTCATGATCTCGGGGTTCGTGAGTTCAAGCCCCCCGTCGGGCTCTGTGCTGACAGCTCGAAGCCGGGAGCCTGCTTCGGATTCTGTGTCTCCTCCTCTCTCTGCCCCTGCCCTGCTCATGCTCTGTCTGTCTCTCAAAAATAAACTTTAAACACACACACACACACACACAATTCCCAAAGGGCTCGTCCAACAACAGCGAGGCTCCCAGCAGACCTGTGCGAACAGCCCTCCTGCGCACCGTCTGGGGCAAAGTCGAGTCTTTGGAGGGCCAGCTCAGGCCCCGGCGTGGGTCCCACGGTGGCAGAGGCCTGGCCACGCCACGGCCCAGAGCCGGTGTTCGGAGGGTGGGGTGAGGCTGGGCCCCAGAAAGACCCCATCGTCAGCGCCTCTCAGGCCATGATGGGGCACCGGCCTCCCCGCGCGTCCCAGCCCCTTGGGAGCTTTGCTGTGCTGTCCCGGCGTCGCTGGGGTGGGCTTGTGGTCGGCGTGGACGGGGCAGAGCGTGTGGGCTTGGAACCCTGGCTTCCTGCCCCTGCTGGCCACCGAGGCTCGCCCCCCCCCCCCCCCCCCCCCGTTCTGCGGGGCGGAAAGAGTTCTTGTCACAAGATCTCTGCCGTCAGGGAACCCGCGGCCCTCAGGCTGCCGTCGGCTCTCGGGGAGGCAGGTGCTGAGACAGGAAAGGGGTGCAGGGTGGGCAGGGCGGCTCAGACCCCACCGCTGGGGGCCCTCCTCCTGCACGAGGTGAGGTGGTCGGCTGGTCGGCCTCCTGGGGCTCCAAGCTGCTACCCGGGTTTGGGGAGCTCGCCCACATCGACCACGGGTGCCGCTTCCGGTGTGCGCCCTGCCCCGGCCCCTGTCCCTGCAGGTGGCTCTGGCGCCCTCCTGCAGGGGCTCCTGACCCTCGGCGCCCGTGCCTGGGGGCCCCGCCCTGAGGGCTGCACGGCCAGGCGCCTGGCTCTCTGCGTCGCACGGTCAGCACTCCCTGGGGAGGGGAGGCCCGGCCCCGGCTTCCCCTCCCCGCCTCCGCCCCTGGCTCCCACCCTCCTTCCTGCACCCGCTCTGTGCCCAGAAGCCCACCGCAGGGTGGCCCCGGAGGAGGGGGCCGAGAGGAGAGCGAGGGGAGGCCTCAGGCGGGACGCGTCCCCGCCCCAGCCGGGGCTGCCTCCGGGCGCCTCCATCCGCTCTGCGCTCAGGTCCGCCTCTGCGGGGTGGGGAGGTGTCCTCCGGGGCCACCGTCACCGGCTGCAGGCCCTGCCGGGCGGATGCGGGCGATTTGAGGCCGTGACGTTGGCTACAGGGGCCGTGAGAGAGCAAACACGGTGTTGTGACGGCTGGGGTGACGGACTCGGGACGGACGGCAGGGGCAGCCAGTGGCCGGGGCCTGGGTCTGGGCTTGGAGCCCGGATCCGGGCCGGCGGGGGCCTCAGCCACCCCCTCCCAAGCCTCGAGTGTCTGCTCCTGTCCCCACGAGGGGCCCGGGCACACCGGTGACTGACCCCTGAGCTTCCGCTCGTGGCCCTTCCCTGGCCTGCTGGTCCCCGGCTGCTGGGAGAACCTCAGCACCACGCCGGATGCGGGGGGCCCTCCGCTCGGGGTCAGCAGGCCTCCGCCGGGGCTGGGACTTGGGGGCCAGGAGGGCAGAGGGGCCCCCTCAGCGAAGCAGCGGACACGCCCCTCGAGGCTAGCCATCCACGGCACCCACAGACCGACGGCTTACGGGGCTGAACAGAAATGTCTCCTGTCCCGGCCCGGAGGCCAGAAAGTGGGGTGTCGGAGGGCTGTGCTCCCCCCGGGGCCCTGCCCGTCCCGGCCACCGCACGGCTCCCCTCCCTACAGGGTCACAGTCACAGGGATTCGGCCCACCCACTCCGGTCCCAGCTCATTTTAACCTGGCCGGAAACGCCATGGAGACGTCGAAACGCCCAGGGTGCCGGTCGGGGAGGGATCGGGGTTGTAGACGGCAGAGCCACGGCGACGGCGTGAGCAGAAGGGCCGTAGCGAAGGGCGGACGGTCGTCCCCCGGATCCTCCTCGACGGCCTCCGCGCGGCGAGCGGGACACCCACCTGCACCGCGTGGCTTCCCCGGAGGACGCTCCGTGGCCTCCACCTCCGTGGCCTTGGCGCGGAGGGACAGGTTTGGCTTTCCACACGCAGCGCGTGGCGGGACCTCTGTCTCGCGGTGTGGCGCAGCCTGGAGGGCACAGGGGCCTTGGAAGGGAGCTGGCGGGCTCGGGGAGGACTCCGCGTGAGCCAGCGTGGAGGCTTCGTGGAAGGTTCTGGCTCTCTCACCACGGACACGCGGGACTGGAAGGGCGCGTGGTCTCCCTATAATTTGCTTCGAGAAGTAAGCGGGAGCCCACCTGCGGACCTTATGCTCTGACGCGGGACACCACAGGCCGTTCTAGGCCTGTGAAGGGCACCCTATGCCCCCACGAGCAGGGGTGACGACAGTGAACGAAGCAGTGGTCTGGGGGGGTTGGGACGCCTGCCTTCCCGTTGAGGGGGCGGCTCCAGGAGGGTGGCCACAGGGCAGCGGTTTTCCATCTGCGGCTTAGGTCCTCGTGGCTGAGCAGGGTCCTTGGAGCCTCGCGGTCGCCCTCGGCTGGTTAGAGACGCGGACGTGCGGCCCCCGGCAGTCTCCTCTGCCTGCTGATTCTGCAGTTGCACACGAGGCCTGTCTCAGGGCCCCCTGGTGCGCGGCCCTCCCCCAGTCCTGTCCGGTCCTTCACGGAGCTGGGGGGCAGCGGGTGCCGGTCCCAGGCGCCATCAGGCACAGGCAGCGGTGGGAAAGCCTCCTTTGGGGTGTGGCCCTCAACCCGGGACACTGCCCAGCACGTCTGTGGCAAGACCTCCTGTGTGTCTGATGCAGGGGTCTGCTGAGCACCACCCCCCCCCCCGGGCTTCTGGGCCATCGAGGGGGCGTGGCTGGGCTTGAAGGGGGGTGCCGTGGACGGAAGGACAGTAGGCTTCCCGAGAGGACGCCCCTGCCAGCCCGCCCCTCATGTCTCTTTCCAAAAGGACAGCAAAGGCAGGGGGCCTCTCAGTCTCTGAGGCTCGGAGCCTTCCACCGGCTGGGTGGGGTGGGGAGGCTGGCAGACCCGGCTGGGTGGGGGCTGGGGGAGGGACTGGGATAGTCTGGCGTCCACCCCCAGCCCACATGGGGAATTTATAGACCAGCTTGGTGTTTGATGAGCACAGAGCCCAAACGCGTCTCATCAGTCAGCCTTACTCTGGAACTGATTCCGTGCTAAATTTTCTTTCCTTTGTCCCGGTCGATACCTGGGAGCGATTGGGGGCCGCTGGCTCCGCGGCCTGTCTTTGCTTGGAGTCCAATTTCCCGTGTTTAAAGGTGCAAACGCTCTCCCTGCACGACGGAAAGTGCCATTAATTAGCCTTTCTGATGGTTACAGGAATTCTTTTTATTTTTTTTATTTTTTTTATTTTTGGGACAGAGAGAGACAGAGCATGAACGGGGGAGGGGCAGAGAGAGAGGAAGACACAGAATCGGAAACAGGCTCCAGGCTCCGAGCCATCAGCCCAGAGCCCGACGCGGGGCTCGAACTCACGGACCTCAAGATCATGAAGGAATTCTTAATCACACACTTACGTTCTTGGATTTCTGGGCCGGGCGCCTCCCAGGCAGACCTCGAGCTGCACCCACGGTCGGCGGCGACGGGACGAGAAACGTGATTTCCTTTCCAGACCTAATGACCTCACGAGTAAATTGCCGTCAGCGGGTGGGACAGGCGATCGATCGGCCCTCCTGTCTCCTCGATGCTGCCTCCGGCTCAGAGGGGAGCGTGGGGGCTGCCCGGTCGTCCTGGGCCGGCTCCCGGGTCCCTGTGGATCCGCACGTGTGGCGAAGCCACTGGCTCCCCGGGCCCGATCACAGCCACTCTCCCGACACCACCCACCCAGGTCCTTTCAACACCAAGAGCGGGAAAGTCTCCGGGCAGAGCTGGTTCCGGGCGAGCCCAGGGCCGTCCCGAGCCCTGTGACCACGGCTTCTGGAAGAACGACCCGGACAAAGAGGAGAGAGGCTGCGTCGCGGCCGGGGTCGTGGAGAAGCCACAGGGACGCGGGCAGCGGGAGGTGCATCGCTGCCCCACAGACACATTCACGGAGCACTTCCTGGGTGCCTGGTGCACGCGCGAGGCCCGCGGGCAGGCCAAGGACAGGCCACAAGGGGCAGTCAGCCCCCCTCCCCGCCAGAGACTGACCAGGAAATACTGGGAGAGCCGGGGGCACGTGAAACACTAGCTATGCCTGATGGTCGCCCCGTTTGGACGACTCCTGGGCGTTAACAGCAGATCCGGCCGCCCGGCCGAGGGCGGGGAGCCTGGGCCAGCCAGGAAGGGGGCCAGGACAGGAGACCTCTGCCACCCGGGGTGTCTCACGTAGGGAAGTCCACGGGGCCTCCCCCATCCCCTCTGTTCCTGGATGTGACAGCATGTCCACCGGGGGCCCTCTCTCCACAATCCAGAAACCTCCACGGCCTTCCAGAGAGACAGCAGGTGGGACAATGGGGCAGCCGTGAGGGTCGCCTCCCACGCCCTGCTCGGAACCACGGGGTGACCACGCCGTGGACTGGCTTAACCAGCATCTGTCCAGCCCTGTTTTCTGTTCTCTACTATTGAGCCAACAAGCTTGTCAGACTCTCTTGCAGCGGGAGGTGGCCACGTGAGACACGTACCCCTGAGACAAAACCAGAAGTCTCCTGAGGACGTTTGGGAAAGCCCTTGTCCTTCTGATATACACCATTGCTTTCTCCTCCTTCCTCTTCCTCATTTGCATTGCCTAGAAAGTACGTGTGATGGTGGGAGCTGCAGCAGCCATCTTGAGGTCACCAGGAAAGGGTAAGGGAGTCTGAGACACTTGGTCCTGATCTCCTGGAGGCTCTGAAATGCTTCCCCAGGGGCTAAGTGTGTGAGAAAAACGGATAAATAGCCAAATGCTGTCTCGTCACGTTCCCCGTTTCTCCCGGCCGAGAGAGACTGACCGTCTCTCCCACAGTGGGTCTCTGCTCTCCTTGGAAAGACACTCCCATTCTTCCACAAGTAAGACCAGATTTCCGAGTCACGAATGACCAAAAGATGGGGTTTTGCGTGGAAAGGATTTGTCGGAGAAAGAAAGTCAGCTGCAGGAACGCAGAAGCCAGAGGGCCTGGCTCTCTGCTCTATGTTTTCTTTCCGCCGAGTTCTACCAGAACGTCAGCTCCGTTGGTGGACACACGCCCTTTGTAGTTTCTTCAAACCGGGAGGTGGGTCCAAATGCCAAGTGAAACGAGCCCATTAAGCAAACAACGAGCAGGAAACACAAGGTGTCCGTTGACGCTGTGCTGTCGATTGATGTAAATGCTGGGAAAGGAGACAACACATCCAGAGCTCGTCTCCAGCAGAAGTTGTGTGTTTTTGTGGCAAATGGCCCGGCTGGTTCTTGGGGCTGGGCCTCCCCAGACGCTTACAGATTAAAGATGGTGGCGGAATGGCTCTCTGAAGCTGGGACGGGGGTCCCGGCTGGACGCCAAGCGCCGCGAGGCGGTCCCCCAGGACGCCCGCAGGTGGCCGGACGGCGCGCACCCAGGTCCCGGGGTCCCCGAAACAAGCGACCGCAACTTGATGTCTTCAGACAACAGACGCTTGTCCTGTCACGGCTCCGGAGGCCACGAGCCCAGAGCCAGGGTGTGGCGGGGCCGAGCTGCCCCTGAGGCTGTGGGGGAGGGTCCGTCCTGCCGCCCCGATCCCCCGGCATCACCGGGCCCCCGTGTCCTTGGCCTGTAGGCAGATGCTCTTTTCTCCCCGGCCGGTGCCAGGACGGACGCGAGGCTTCGAGGACGGGGCTCCTGCCCGCTGCCCCCAGCGGCTGCCTGGCCCAGCGTCCGTTTCCACGCCCCGCGTCGTCTGGGGCTTTGCGGACCCCGGTTCTTGTGGAGATCGGGGGCCGTTGGCCTTGCCGGCCTCATGGACACACGGTCCCAGACGCCGGGCTCACGGCGCCGGCTGAATCCCCACAGAGGCCCAGAAGCGGTGCGGCCGTGGGCTGTGGTCGGAGGCACCGGGGGCTGCGTCGCCGCGGCAGGCCGGGCGCCGAGGGCCCGGAGGGGGGGCCACCGGAGGGTCCGATGAGGCGGCGGACAGGCGCGCACGCACCACACGCGCTGGTGGAAACGGGAGACGCCCGGGGGGCCCTTCTGGGCTTTGCTAGCGTGCGTGGCTGCTGGAAGGGGACGGCAGGCAGCGCGGGGGGGGGGGGGGGGGCGGTGCGGGCGGGTGCGGGAGGACGAAAGTACCAAGGCGGCCGGAGCGACCGGTGAGCCTACCCCTGGGCTCCCGTAGGAGCAGCGGCGACCTCTGAGGGCCGCGTGCGTCGGGTCCCGGAGCTTCTCGGGAGGCCGGGGCCCCCGAGCCTGTTCGAGATGCCAGTGACGCAACTGCGGGGAGAATAGCCGCGGTCTGTGCGCCGGGACGTCCCGTACGCGGCACACCCGGGCACGGAGCCTCCTCCTCCGAGGTCTGATCAAGCCTGCCCGTTTTTCCACGTGACTTTTCCACGCAGACCCGGAGGTTCTCTATATGTTTCGATATGGTTCTTTACGGTGGGTAGGATGATACCTTTTTGCTCTAAGAAAAGGGGTGCGAATTCTGGCCCCAGCCGGCTCAAAACCTCCGGGGCTGGCTATTTTAAGTGAATAACATAGGGGCGCCTGGGTGGCTCAGTCGGTTAAGCGGCCGACTTCGGCTCAGGTCACGATCTCATGGTCCGTGAGTTCGAGCCCCGCGTCGGGCTCTGTGCTGACAGCTCAGAGCCTGGAGCCTGTTTCAGATTCTGTGTCTCCCTCTCTCTCTGCCCCTCCCCTGTTCATGCTCTGTCTCTCTCTGTCTCAAAAATAAAAAATAAATAAAAAAAAAAAACGTTAAGTGAATAACATAGCCATCATCTTATTGTGCAATTATTAATTATAGCTATATAATTTTTTTAATTTTTTTAAATGTTTATTATTAAGAGACAGAGAGAGGCAGAGCGTGAGCAGCGGAGGGGCAGAGAGAGGGAGACACAGAATCCAAAGCAGACTCCAGGCTCCGAGCTGTCAGCACAGAGCCCGACGTGGGGCTCGAACTCACAAACTGTGAGATCATGACCTGAGCTGAGGTCAGACGCTTAACCGACTGAGCCACCCAGGTGCCCCTATAGCTATATAATTTAAGCACTCTAATTATTAGTTATTGGCAATAACTATATAATTAATACGCTGCTAATTTAAATAGTTTATCTCATTTACAGCAACAGTTAAATCAAATTAATATAATTGCTATAGATACCATAACAATTATAATTCTGGGAAGACGATAGAATATTATTTTCTTACTATAGTTAAAACAGAAAAGCAAAAATAAGACGTGAAAAATCTGATGCGCTGTGGCGTTGGGGTACGTTTGCTTCCAAAACTTTCGGCGTGCACGTACGAACACATTTCACTAAGCAGAATTACGCTTTATGCAGTTTGGAAATAAGTTTTTCTTTGTTGAGGTACGATTTACATCGGATAAAATGCGCATTCAAGAAAGCGTTTTCTGACTCTTATTCATTTCGAATAATTTCACAAGGACGCCGGTGCACCTCCCCCTACACACACACACCCCGCCCCCGCACGGAAGAAGTGAGCCCAGCCCGCAGGTGCTCCGGGCGCCTTGGCCTCCGGCCTGGCCGGTCCTGCCCGCCTGACCTGTTATCACAGGCCCCCCTGACCTGAAACGCAGGAGCCAGCCTGCCGGGGGGACGGGGTGTCCGTGCGGTCGCTGCTCCCCCCACCGGACGACACCTCAGAGGCGGGTCCTGAGGTTCCAAAGGACAAAAATTGGAGCCCGCGCGGCTGTTACCTTTGAGAAACGAACCCAGGGTATCAGTCCCGAGCCCGCGGCACGGCCGGCCTCCCCGCTCCACAGCGAGCTTGTAAGTGATCCGCGATCAATTAGTCGCAGAAGACAGATCGCCCTGTCGATTCGAATTAGCACAGATAAGCCACTTAATTTAATCTTAAAATGACTATCAGCTGCTTAAAACAGCAGAAGAAATAACAAACCAGGCTTCTCGTCTGATTCCTCAAGGCTGTCGGTTTAATTAACTCCGGCCATCGGGGGAGGCCGCTCTTACCGCGAGAGGAAGTGCCCGCCGGCCGTGCAGCCGCAGTTCGGCCGGGGCAGGTTTCCGGGGCCCCCGCCTGGCGGCCTGGCAGCCGGCCGCCCACCACCCCCTCCGCCACCGCCCCTGCTCTCAGACCCCCGGGCTCCCGGCAGCTCCCTCCCCTGCTTCCGGGCCCGGCGCACACCGGGGCATCCGTATCCGACCGCCGGAGCCACGTGCGTGCGAGAACGCTCCTCCAGCGTTGAGGCCCCGATCGCCTCAGCGGCTCGGGGGCCTCCTCATCACCCTCCCGGCCTGGGTCTCCGGCCTCGCAGGCGTGACGGACGGACACCGGCCCTCCTGACCCTCGTAGCGCCAGTGCGCCATCGACAAAAGCCGATCGACACCTGCCGATCGGTCTGGGTACCGGATGCACGAATGCCGGTGCGGGTTTCCTTCTCACAGTTTGCAGCTGGCGGTTTCCGTGGGATCGGTGTCCTCTGTAATACTGCGGGCTCTATTCCACGCACTAAAATACCTGACTGTGGTGCAAATGCCTGCCAATCCCCCCCCCCCCCCACTTTCCTCCTCCCAGTGGGAGGCGTCATCCGGGTCTCGGAGCTGGAGCCCCTCTTCCCCATTCTTGTGCAGTCTCCGGCTCGGACATCTTCCGGACCGGGATTTGCAAACCTGACTTCTCGCTCTGCCGCCCTTCCGGGGGCGTCGGATGTGCGCGGGCGTGGCTGCTCCGGAATGTCGGGCAGAGAGCGGGAGGCCACGGGGGTCCACGTGGGGGGGGGGGTGTCAGCCTATACACACGAAAGCCGCGGCCCCACTCAGACGTGTCCGGCCAGCGCCGGCCGGTGCCCGGCGAACGGCAAACGGCCGGGCTTCGGTCCTGCTGTGTCCCCGCGATGCTCTGTGCGGCCAACAACCCACCTCACGTCTCTGAGATGGGAGCGTGGCCGCGCCCGGGGCCGCCCTAGCGCAGGACCACACACAGGTGGCTGACCCCAGCAGGTGCTTCTTCTCTGGAGCCCACGTGTCTGAGAGCGGGCTGTCAAGCGGGGCGGTTCCGGGGCTGGGGAGACGTTCCGCCCCAGTCCTTCTAGCTTCTGGTGCCGCTGACTCCGGGGCTTGTGATGCGTCCCTCCCGCCTCTGCCTCCGTCTTCCCCGGGCTTCTTCCTCTGCGTGTCTGTGTCCCAACCCCTCCTCCTACAAGGACCTGTCACTGGTCAGGACCCACCTGACTTGCGGGCTCTCATCTTTACCAATTGCACCCGCAAAGACCTTATTCCCAACAAGGTCGCCTTCCGAGGTTCCAGGTGCCCACGATCTTGGCGGGGGGACCTTCTCACTGGCCGGCCCACGGCCGCGGAAGGCATCGCTGAGCCAGTCGGTGGCTGTGGCTCCCGAGACTTCTGACCCTCGCCTGGATCCCCCCCCACCGCCCCGCTCTGGGGCTCCTGTTGCCCTGGGCTTTCCGGGTGGAAAGTGCCACCGCGCAGAGGCGCAGGCCCCTGCCATCCCCAGGCCGCCCTCCAGGCTGTATCGAGAGCCTCGCCTGTGGAGAGCCTCACCCCTAGAAACCAGCCTGGTGAGACGAAGGTCTGTGTGTGCAGGACAGGCCGTCGTGAGGGCCTGGCCACCTAGTGGTCGGGCTCCTGAGCCGGCAGGCAGGTGACGCGGCTCCCGGGCCGGCTGTGGGCGCCCGTGATGTGCGCCCGGGGGCGTGGCTGGCGATCAGTCGCCCTCACCTCCTCAGTGCCCCGGGGCTGACCCTCGGGTGGACTCAGGACCCAGGCTGAGGTTCGGGGGAGGTGCACATGGCAGGCACGCGCACCAAGGCAGACCTGCAGACAGGACGCTTCCCCGTGGCTTCTAGGTGCCGTGGGTCACAACATGGGTGTTGAGGGCGGCTGGGACACCGTGTTCCTGGTGCCCAAACATGTGGGGGCCTCCCCGAGCTCCTTCGGGGGGGGGGGTCTGTGAGCCTCGGGACCAGCGCTAAACCCCTCCAGCTGGAGGAGCTCGGGGCCCAGGGCCGGCACGACCAGGAGGCGGCCGTGGCCGGCTGTCAGGGCACAGAGAGCCCATCCCTGCCCTGCTGCCCCCCCCGGGCTCTGAGGAGGGGCCCTTCCCCCCGGAAAACCGCACCCCCGGAGACAAGGTTGGGGCTGTGCGGGATGTCCTGCTGCCTCCTTTCCCAAGCCTCAGGGGTGCCCCGAGCCCGTCCAGGGAAACACGCAGGCCCCAGACACTGTGACGGCCCATCCAGTGGATGACGGCCACCAGTCGGGGAGCCACATAAGAAGGCCACGCCAGCAGGGCTTTTGGAGACCTGGCGACCCCAGGAAACGGCAGCCGTGTCAGGTGTCAATGCAGGGATCCAGAGACCAGCCGGGCCCCTGAGACCGGTCGCCCGACCCCACTCCCGCCACCGCTGTGCCCAGGCCGCGGGGCCAGGGTGGTGGCTGCGTGGGGACCGGGCGCCCGTGGAGCGAGCTTCAGGCTCCACGTGCACACGAAGCCGTGTGTGGCATCGACGGCTGGTGCCGACGTCCACCTGGGCCACGGAGCACAGGCGTCCTTCTCTGGGCCCGGCTGGGGTGGCGGGGGTGGGGGCTCTTGCCGCCTTTGCCTCCCATGTTCCCTGCCTCCCCCCCCCCCCGAGTGAGCGAGCAGGGGAGTGAATACCCTGGTGAGTGACCCAGGCAGCCCCACGGGGAGGGGCTCGGGAAAGTCTTCCGGGTGCGGCGGGCGTGCGCACGGGACCCTCCTGCGTGGGGCAGGCTCCTTTTTCCGACGTGACCGGAAATCCGGGTAAGCGTTCACTCGGGCTGGGGCCCTGCTGGGGCCGGGGCTGCGGGACTGGTGGGGGGTCTGGGCGGTCTGTGGGGGGCCGAGGTGAGCCCCCCTCGCCGCGCATCCTTCCAGAGTGCACGCCCGCACGCCCTCCCCGATTTCTTGTGCCTGCAGCTGGGTCAGGGACCCCCGGACCGGACCTGTGGGCGCTGGAGGCCCGAGGAGGAGGCCTCGGACCCCCAGGACCCCCCATCCCGTTTCCTCTTCCAGGCAGCCCCTCCTTTGGGGCCTCTGCTGCAGGGAGAGGGTGGGGGAGGCTTCCGGGCTTCTCAGAAGAGTCTCTCATCTCTGTGTCTGTTGGGTCCCTGGACAGGCCTGGGTCCCCACCGTCCCACCTCACTCCTGTCCTCCCTGCTCCCCCTCCTCGTTCCCACTCCCCTTCTCGTGCCCCCCCCCCCGGGCCCCTCCACACCTTCCCGTGCCCCTACTTCCCTCTCCACTCCCCTACCCGCTGCCCTGTCCTTCTCTTGGGGACCCCACCCCCAGGCCAAACCCCTGCTTCTCATAGGATCCACTCACCCAAAGGGCCTCAACCATAAGTGAAGATTCACTGAAGCCATGAACGTTTTTATTAGAACTAAATTGATGTACACGATCAGTTCAAGAGCAGAGGGAAGGGAAAAAGCCTCTGTGCGTTCACTGCTTTTCATCAGAAACGTCTGCATATCAACAGCCTCTCCCGGAGCCCCGGTGGGTTATCACCAATGAACTGTCTTAAACAAACAACATGGGTTTTTTCTGAATTCGCTGCAGAGCCGATTTATTTTATTTATTTATTTTTTTTTAATTTTTTTTTCAACGTTTATTTATTTTTGGGACAGAGAGAGACAGAGCATGAACGGGCGAGGGGCAGAGAGAGAGGGAGACACAGAATCGGAAACAGGCTCCAGGCTCTGAGCCGTCAGCCCAGAGCCTGACGAGGGGCTCGAACTCACGGAACGTGAGATCGTGACCTGGCTGAAGTCGGAAGCTTAACCGACTGCGCCACCCAGGCGCCCCAAGCCGATTTATAACTGAATTGATGGAAGAGGCGGGTCTGCTATTAAGTTTCAGCAAATTCTGTTTGTGTCTTTGCCATTTGAACATGAAAAAAAAAGAAAAAAAATTGTTTAAAAAGAAAAAAATAATTCTAGGCAGCCAGGCAGAGTGGAGGGGACACTGGCTTGGGGTCGAGCAGATCTGAGTATGAACCCCTAGACCTGCCCCCAGGCAAAGCGTGTGCCTTGCGCCAAGTCATTTCAGTCCTCCGAGGCTCCGTTTCCCCATCTGTAAAATGGGCACAGAAGTTCTCAGCACTACTGAGGGTTATTTAAAGGATGTAGTGGGATTGTAATTCTAAACCTATGTCTCCCTCCTTTCCTTCCTCCCTCCCCTTCTTCCTCCTTCTTCCCAGAATGGGCACTTTCCCAAGCAGGTGGGGAGAGGCGATCTCGTGGCCGTGAACCTTCTTCCCTCCAGCTTGCAGACTCACGCCTGATTTCATCACGGGCGCCGCACGGCGGGACCCCGGGGGGGTGAGGGGGTCACCTGTGCTGGAGAAGAGTCCCTCTGGCTGCCGGCCCCGGGTCGGCGCCCAGACCCTTTCCTGCCTCCGTTCTCCCTGCTGGGCTGAGAGGCGCCCACGGTCCCGGTCCTGAGATTCCCCGAGTCGTAGCTTCTGGGAGGCTCAGCCGCAGGGGCCGTCGGTGGGAAGCCGGGGGTGCAGCGGCCGGGTGTCCTCTCCCATCTCTGATGGGGGGGGGGTGCTCCCATCGCTCCTTCTGTAGTGTCAGCCCCATAAGTGGTCGGGCTCCTGGGTCCCTTCAGCCGACAGAGGGTGCGTCTCCAGGATGCCCTAACACCCTGGCCAAAGCCGCAGCACCTCCCACCACCCCTGCATTAAAGTCCCTGTTTGACGGATGGGGTCCTTCCTGGGGCAACCGGGTGGCCTCAACCACAGACCGGTGTTTGAAAAGCGGACAAAGAAACATTTTTGTGCTTTAAGGCAAAGGAAGTGTGAACTAGAAGTCAGGGTCTCAGGGGACTGCGTTCACTTCAGCGCAGCCCGTGGATGGTGCGACAGCTCCTTCTGAGTCCAGGGGGGCGGTGGGGGCCGGGGGACTACGCATCACCAGGAGTTAGAACACACAGGCATCTGCACGGGGTGGGGGGACGCCCACGGCCACGGCCACGGCCGCAGCCACGCTGTGACCGCTCAACTGTGCGGGAGCGTCTCCACAGCGCCCCCACAGGGCATGGGCTGTAACAGCAGCGGTGGTCGGCGGGGCCGCCCTCCTTCCTCCCAGCCTGTGACCTTTTGGGGTTCTCTGGGTCCAGTCAGCCACGCCCCCCCCCGGGATCCTCGGGGCAGGCCTCGGTGGGGGGACACAGCTGTCACCAGGCAGTGGGGGCAGAAGTGAATGGAGGTGAGGGAGCTCCGTGGCCCTGCCCCGTGAAGAAGGCGGTCTCTCCGTCTCGGTTATGGTAGGCCAAGGGCCTCGCCCCGCCGTGGTCCTGCTGCCTGTGGGCCCAGCTCGGCCCCGCCGACCCTTGTCCTCGTGCCGAGGCAGGAGCTGGGGGCCAGCCAGGACCCGACAGCGCGCTATCAAAACTCGCCGCCTCCCGCAAGGACGGGGCGTGGGGGGTGCTTGTCGAGACACCTTCCGCGTCCCGTGGGCTACAAACCCTCACATTGGCGGTTTCGATAATGCACGCTATGCAACAGCGAGTTTTCTAGGTTTCAGCCGAGATACTTTCTGTTTTGAACCACGGGCAATTAGCTCAGTCTGCCCGCCAGGGGCTGCTACCATTTCACCTTCAGTTGGGAAACTTCTGGATGTGTGCCCAGGGCTTTGGCTAGAGGCTGACTCTTGAGGTCTCGCTCACCGCTGGCTTTTTGCCTCCATTATGGTCTTAAAATTTGGGCAAGATCTGAAATAGACAGAGGGGGCTTTTTGGGGAGCTGGGTGGGAGCTGGTAGAGTTCTCCGGGGACAGTGGGGAGGTTGGGGCCGGCCAGGGCTTCCCAAGTGGCAGGAAGCAGGGGACGGGACCCAAGGAAGGAGCAGAGGAGGATGGGGCTGGGGTGGGGGGTGCCCAGGGAGCAGGTCAGAGCCCCCACCTTCCCCAGAGACTCAGAGCCTGAGAGGTGGAGAACGAGTGTGGTCTCACGGCTCCGAGCCCCCCTGGCACTCCCAGAACAACTTTCTGCTTCAGGAAGACACTGCGGGGAGCGGCTGTGACGCCTTCCCCGGAGGGGCAGCCGGGCTCCCCGCCCCCCGGAAAGCTGACTGCCTGGTCCCAGCTCGGCGGGACCAGCTAAGTCCTGTGTGAAGCAGCCCGGGTGTCCAGGAACCCTGCTCCGGGCTGCTCTACAAGAATGGGGGGGGGGGGTTGGAAGTCTCCAACACAGCCACAATTTCTGCCCCGGGGGAGACCCCTAGGCGCCGGGAGACCGCAGTGCGAGGGCTGTGCGGGGTCGGTCTGGTAGCTGTCCCCACCGCTGGACGACTGAGGCCTTCCACCCAGAACGAGGGCGCTAGTGTGGGGTACTGGTAGTACTGGGGAGCAGCTAGTGTTGGGCGCACCTGCTGCTGGGCGTGTGGCTCTGCTGGGGGACAGGGACGGGCGGGCCCTGTGATGTTCACCGCAATCATTAAGCGCCGGCCCGCCCAGAGACGGCATCTCGGAGCCCCTGGGACGGCCCCGTGGGGCGCGTGCTCCTGCTCAACTCTGGCCCCGGGCGAGAGGGTCGCGCCGGACCATACGGAGGCAGGTGGGTGCGGCTGTGTGCCAATAAAACTTTATTTATAAAAACAGGCACAGGGCCGTGGGTCGCGGTTCGCTGACCCCCGCCTTGGAGCAACAAGGCGGGGGGAGGCGCCTGGCCCCGGGCGAGACGCTGGAACAGGGGCCCCGACCCCGGACGACCCAGCCGCTAGGGCTCCGGAGGACAAGACCAGCTCTGTCCTGTTTGACCCGCTCGGCGCTGGATCGGGGCGGCAACCGGCCTCCTCGTCAGCACTGCCTGGGGCGTCGCCGGGATGGCCGCAGCCGCGTCCCCCCCCCCCCCCCCCCGCCCCACCGCCCCCCGGCCCCAACCTCGGAGAGGGCTCTGCTCTGCTCTTCTGGGCTTTTCCTTAGATGGTCAGAAGACGGGAGGAGGCCACGGTCCTGCCCGGCCGGGACGGGAGCTTGGGCCACCCACGGAGCTCACGGGGGTTATTTCCGCGAGGGGGGGAACGTACAGGGGGCTTCATGCAGAAGAGGTGGCCGGCCCGGCGGCCTGGACAGGAATACCGTAGAAAAGGCACGTGATTCCGAGGTGGGCTTGGCTTCGGGGTCTGTGCTCCTGCTGGGCCGGCCGGTCCCTGGCACCTGCCTCCGGAGCGCACAGGGGGCCCCCGCGGTCCCAGGGACGCGGCCCAGCAGGCGGCCCGACGCCCTCCCCGGGTCCTCGGGGTCTGCACCCGGGCGGGCGCAGGGCGGGGCTGGCGGTCAGTGTCGCCCGCGCTTGAGCCAGCTCCTGATGGTCCACTTCTGCCCCGAGCATCTCTGTACCACCAGCCGCAGCCCGAAGTTGGCGTCCTTGGACATTTCCACCTCCAGGCACCTGCCTGTGTCTCGACTCACGATAGGGCCGCTCTGCCAGGAGGGGAGACAGGTCAGCATGGACGCCCAGCGGGCCCGTCCGGAGAGCACCTCGGGAGTGGGGCGCTGACCGGCCCCATACAGGTCACTGCATGGCCGCCCAAGACTCGGGGGTCTGTTTCCCATTCTTCTGTCCCCTCCTGCTCCTCTGTCCCTCTGTCCCCTCCTGGTCCCTCTGTCTCCCCACCTCCAATCCCTCTGTCCCCCTCTGGTCCCTCTGACCCCCCACCTCTCTGTTCCCCCCCATCCCTCTGTCCCCTCCTGGTCCCTCTGTCTCCCCACCTCCGATCCCTCTGTCCCCCTCTGGTCCCTCTGACCCCCCACCTCTCTGTTCCCCCCCATCCCTCTGTCCCCTCCTGGTCCCTCTGTCTCCTCCTGCTCCTCTGTCCCCTCCTGGTCTTTCTGTCCCCTCCTGGTCCTCTGTCCCCCCCACCTCCAATTCTTCTGTCCCCCTCTGGTCCCTCTGACCCCCCCACCTCTCTGTTCCCCCCCATTCCTCTGTCCCCTCCTGGTCCCTCTGTCCCCTCCTGCTCCTCTGTCCCTCCTGGTCCCTCTGTCCCCTCCTGCTCCTCTGTCCCTCCTGGTCCTTCTGTCCCCCACCTCCAATCCCTCTGTCCCCCTCTGGTCCCTTTGACCCCCCCACCTCTCTGTTCCCCCCCATTCCTCTGTCCCCTCCTGGTCCCTCTGTCCCTCCTGGTCCCTCTGTCCCCTCCTGGCCCTCTGTCCCCTCCTGCTCCTCTGTCCCCTCCTGGCTCTCTGTCCCCTCCTGCTCCTCTGTCCCTCCTGGTCTCTCTGTCCCCTCCTGGTCCCTCTGTCCCCCCACCTCCAATCCCTCTGTCCCCCTCTGGTCCCTCTGACCCCTCCACCTCTCTGTTCCCCCCCATCCCTCTGTCCCCTCCTGGTCCCTCTGTCCCTTCCTGGTCCTCTGTCCTCAGGCATCTTCACCCTATCAGCTGTGTCACCTGCCTGCCTTGTTCCTGGGGTCCAAGGAGTGACTAGCACAATGGAGACAGGGCCCCTGAGACAGGGGGCTCCCCCAAGTGCGTCCCCACTGCCTGGCATATCCGATCTGCCCACAGGTCACCCATGCAGGCCCTCGGGTCTCCCAGACATCAAGGACCCTGACCCAAGCCTGAGAACCTCAGGATTGTACACTGTATGTTTTCCTTTCTTTTCCAGACAGCTCCTTCTAGCCATCCCGACCCCAACCCGGCCTCCTGGGGACCTCTGACCCTTGCTGGCTCCGCCCCCGAAACCGTGACAGCTCACCCCTGGAGCCCCTCCGGTCGCTGAAAGTCCCAGCCCCCAAGGCCCAGGGCAGGGCTGCCGAGGGTGTTTATTTGTCACAGGGCTGCCTGGCGGGAGCGGAGGCAGGGAGTGTGTGGGGTTGGGGCGGGGGACGAGACCCGGGATGTCCCCTGGAAGATGCCCGCTGTCAGGTGGGAGAGCCCGGGGCGGGGCGGTGGCGGGGCTGGGAGTGGCTCCCCGGGCCCAGAGCCTGGCTACCGAGTACCAAGGGCAGAGAGTTCTAGAGAAACAGGTCAGATGCACCAGGCCCTTGCCCCCAGGACCCGGCGCTGTGGCCCGAGGGTCCGAGCAGATGTGAGTGGTGAAGACAGGAGAAGCCAGAGCAGGGCGCCCTCGACCGACCGGGGGACAGGTTTGGAGACCGGGAGGCCAGACAGCGGGCTAAGGGAGGAGGGGTGTGGCCACAAGCCCAGGAGAGGCTGGAGAGGCAGGAAGGAGCCCCCGG
The DNA here is from genome assembly GCF_007474595.2 of Lynx canadensis. NCBI lineage: Eukaryota > Metazoa > Chordata > Mammalia > Carnivora > Felidae > Lynx > Lynx canadensis. Next base: position 92,777,282 of record NC_044314.2, read on the forward strand.
GGCCCTCGGCACCTGACCTCAGATGCGAGAGCATGCACGTCTGGGGAGTTCAGCCGCCAGGGGAGACGCAGAGATTTAGGACACGAATGGCTTTGAGGGAGAGGGGTCGGGGGCACTCAGCAGGGCTGTCTCTAGCAAGTCCCGAGAGGGCGAGTCTTGGGCCGACGTGGGCGGAAACCTGCACGCCGGAGAAGGGCGTGCGGTGTTTGGATGGACGCATGTGGGGTGCAGGGGGAGCAGGGGGGCACAGAGGGCGGGAGGGGCTGCGGAGAGGGCCACACGGAGGAAGGCAGCCGGACAGAAGTGCCAGCGGGATTCGGCCCAGAGCCGCCCGGGGCTGGGAGGCCCCCTCCTGCCCCTTCCCTGGGGGCCGCGGCGACCCGCGTGTCGTTCTGGGCCAGGCAGCATCCCAGCCGGTGGCTGCTGTCGGGGAGGGGCCTGGGCGGGGTCCCCAGGGGTGGGGGGGCGGGAGTCCAAGCTGCTGCACCAGGCAGGGAGCCGCCACTGACTCGTCCGCCCCAGATGTTCTCCGGGCTGGAAATTCTAAGCCAGGGCCCAGCAGGGGCTGATTTCCGCAGGGAGTCCAGCCTGGCCCCGCTTGGCCAGGAGCTGCCCTGAGGGCTTCCCGGTGGCGGTCACACCCCGTACCCTCCGGGAGGCCAGAGGAGGCGGGAGCTTGGGCGGCCACAGTGCTGTGACCAGACCGGCGGGCCCCTCCCTGGCTGTGTGGCCAGAGGTAGGTCACCGGTGGGGGGTGGACCCGGGAGCGGCCGATCCAGGACCCCTGTGCCCTCACAGCTCCTCCCCCGCACCTGGGCCCCGGGGGCAGGGGTGGGGGCGGGGGGGGGGTGCTCAGTGCCCCGCTGACCTGGGTGAAGTCCCACAGCCGCTGCGCTGGCCGGGCCACGTCCTCACACGTTTTCAGGGCGGGCACGCGGCTCCTGCCGTCGTCCACCAGGCACTTGGAGTCGGGCAGGAAGGCGGTGGAGCCCAGGGGGCCCAGCTGCAGCAACCCCTCAGCGCTGTAGCGCACCAGCTGCGGGAGGACCGCGGGGACGGGCTGGGCGTCAGGGAAGGCGGGGGGGCGGGCACCGGGCGAGCCGGACGCCCCGCTCCCCCGGCCCCCCATTCCTTCCACCAACGCCCCCCGCAGGACTGCCTCAGGCCCCTTTCCAGAACTTTGCTCGGCCCTCGGCTCTCCGGGGCCCCTCTCTCGGCCCAGAGGAGGGAAGCTCACACGTGCCCTCAGGGCGCACCATCTGCCCAGAACCACCAGGGGGTGAACGTTCACTTCCGCGTGGGGAGCGAACCCAAGTTCACGTGCGCCTGGGTCCCACTTGTTCCCAAAACACCGCGAAAGTAACGACCAAACCCTCAGGCCAGGAGCCAGTTCATAGATGCCTGCCATTCCCCAGCCGTGTGGCCTTGGGCAAGTCACGTCACCTCCCTGCGTCCGCGTCCTCGTCTGTACACAGGAGGTCGTGACAGCACCTGCCTGGCTGGGCTACCGGAAGGATCCAGGGGGCACGACACAAAAGTGCTTAAAAAGCAGCTCACGCTCAGTCAACAAGCAGGTGCTACAGCCGCGTCTCTCTCCCCTCCCTGCCCCGTCTTTTCCCCCTCATGCGTGAGCACGTGCACATACAGGCACACGTGTGGACACGCACAACGCACACACACCTATGCATGCACGTGCACACATGCACCCACGCACGTGCACACGCACACGTGTACACACACGCACCCACACGTATATGCATGTACACGCATATATGCACACGTGTACACACGCACACGCATGCATGCACGCACCCACACGCGTACACACGTGACGCACCCATGAATACACACACGCGCAGAACACACTCATGCATGCACGCGCACACATGCACACACGTGTACATACGCACACACCCAAGCGCACGCATGCACGCACCCACCCACGTACACACACGTGACGCACACATGAATACACACACGTGTACACACGCACCCACCCACACGCACACGTCCATGTGTACACACGTGCACCCATGCACATACACATGTACACATATGCACACGTGTACACACATGCATGCGCCCATGAATACACGCACACATATACACGCACACACTCGTGCATGCACACGCACATATGCACACACGTACACGCACCCATGCACACACATGCACGCATGCACCCGCGCGTGTACACACATGATGCACCCATGAATACACACATGCACACATATACACACACTCGTGCATGCACACGCACATATGCACACATGTACACGCACCCATGCACACGCACACGCACTGCCCGAATGCACTGCGGCCCCCCCCACCGAAGGCTGTATTTTCCGGCACAATCTTACGGAACACAAGCTGTAATGCTGCCTCCCGCCCTGCACGCTCCGTAGCTGTGACTTTGACCCCTCCTGTTAAGGGTGGGGACCTACAGTCTCCCCCGGATCTTTCTGGGGAGCGAGTGGACACCACGGACGTGCCGTCTGACTCCTGAGGCTGGGTGTAAACGGTCGTGACGCCCCCGTTCTCCTGGGGTCCTTGCCCTGGGAACCAGCAGCCTGGGGAGAGGCCACGTGGGGAGGCTCCGAGGTCCCCCTGAGCCGACGGCGGGCGAGCGCCGGCCCAGAAGGGGATCTGCAGCCTCGCCGTGGCCTGGCTGGTGCTGTGCGAGCCCAACGGCACGTGTGAGCCCCGCCAGGAGGGTCGTGTGGGCCACGTCGTTTATGGTGTCCCCTCTCATGCCGCAGGACTTGCTGGGGGAAAACTCTGGTCCACCGATCCCCTCCGGTGGCCCCTCGTCGGGCGTGTTCAGAGACGCCCAGCGGGACGTGGCCCCTCACATCGGGTGCCAGCCGGAGGACGGGCCAGCGGACCGGATTTCCTCCTGGAGGCCACGCTTGCCTCCCGGGGGGGGACCGTCTTGTCTCAACCCCAGCTGCTGCGGGACGAAGCTGCAGGAGGCGGCCGGGGGCACCCACGCTCTCCGCTCCAGTGCCACAGCCCGCCACGAACCACCGGGGGCCTCGTGGACACGACAGCTTCTCGCTGCCCAGGCCGGCACAGGTCACCGCGAGGTTCCCCCGGACGACGTCCGAGAGCGCGGCTGAGACTCAGAGAGTGCCTTCGGGGGAGCTGAGGGTCACGTGGGGAAAGCACCCTGGGGTCTGGCTGAAATCACAGCAACACGCACCAAACAGAAGCACTGCCTTCGCCAGCAGCGGGTCCCCTCGGGGCCAGAATCCCCGGGCTCTCCGCCGGGGCCGCTTCGTCCGCATCCCCAGACCTGCCCCTGTGCCGCCTGGTGCCGCCGGCCCGGGCGCTGGGCATCGGTGTGCGCGTTGCTAAGTCCCCCCAGGTGATTCGGGCTGGAGCCCGGGCTGAAGATCACGTGGGAGGAGCTCAGCCGGTAAGGACCAGTGGGGACCGTGACACCTCCCCGGTTCTGCCCACGCCGCGGCAGACGCCTTCCCACGTGATCCACTTTGGTCCGCACAACAGCCCCGACAGGTTCAGTACCTTTAGGGTCCCATCTGCTGGATGGGGAAACTGAGGCGAGGGATGTGACGTGACTCGCCCAGGGCTTGTTTGGCTCCAAAAGCCCTGGTCTCGGTGTATCTGGGGCGGGGGTTTCCCTGAGGGTCTCCGCGCTGCCCGAAGCCTGGACCCAGCCTGCTGCGACCCGCCCCTCCTGCACGCACCTCCCCCCGTCGTGGGGTGCAGCCGCCCCTCGCACCTGAGAGGACATCCCGTGGCAGGGGTAGAGGATCGCGTGGTCGTCGTCTTCCGCTCCCTGGTCCAGGCAGTAGCCACTGGCTTTGCTGTTTCTCACCTACAATCAGAAACCGAAGGAGAAACCCCGTTGTTGGGGGGTCCCAAAGGCCGGCGCGAGGCCGCCCCCCCTCCCCAAGGGGCAGAGAAGCCTGCTCTGCCGGAGAACGTGAGCTCCAGGAGCAGACAGGCCAGCCCGCACCGTCCACCCGGGCACCCTTCTCGCCGCGCACTGAGCGCGAGCCCAGGGCCAGAGGGCGCGCGCTCCTCCCACGTGGGGCCCGGGTCCCCCTGGAGCGGCAGACGCCCCGACTGAAGGGAGACTGCCCTCCCCGCCAGCGCAGACCAGGGTGACGGGATGGGGACACGGCGTCCTCTCGCCAGCTCTACAGAGCCGCGTGCGCTGGTGCAGGCGAGGGCCCGTGCGGCGGGCGCGTGGACCCGTGTGTGTGTTCTGTTTGCACTTACGTGCGTGCTCTGTGCATACGAGCCCGGCTACGTGCGTGTGGATGCGTCGGCCGGCACATCTCCGTGGTCAGGGAGCACCTGCTCGCCTGACGTTTTGTGTCAACGAGTGTCGTGCGTCTCCGTGAGCGCAGGCGGGCACCTTCGGGTGTGTGCCCCCGAGGGAAGGTGTGTCAGTAGCTCGCTGTGTGTGCTCGTGAGCCAGACTGTGTGCAAACGTACCCTTTCAGGTCTCGCGCACGTACACGTACGAGTGTGCAGACGCTAATGCACTCAGGGGTCCGCGTTCGTGCACGTGGATGTGTGTCCACACACACGTGTGGATGTGTCTGTGCACACGTGCGTGCGTGCACGTGTCCCCGTGTCTACTCTGTGTGCTTCCGTACGCGTGCGTACCCGCGTGAGCCTGGGCTCTTACACTGCTCCGCGCACGCGTGCACGAGAACCCGTCTGGGCACCGTGCTGGCTGGTGGCGGGCACGTGGGTGCGCGTCCAGGCGGGGAGCCTGCCCGACCCGCCCGCGTGGGGCCCCCCAGGTGGAGGCGGTACCTCTCCGTACGTGAGGGTGTCGTTGTAGGTCCGCATCTCCGGGTACACGTTCTCTAGGTACCACTTGAAGCTGCGGCATTTCAGCCTCTGGCGAAGCGCCAGCCGCTCAGACACGTCCCCGAAGTCCACCCCTGGGTTCTGCAAGGCGGGAAGCGAGGCGGGAGCTGGCCGCGTCCCCCCCCACCCCCCGCCCGTGACAGACAGGGGAGCAGCCCCACCCCTCAGGGCTCGACCAGCGGCGGCCCCCGGCCCTCCCGGGACCCGTGCTGGCCCGGCTGTTCCCGAAGGGGAGGGCCTGGCCTGTCCTGCCTGCTGGAGACCAGCCCCGGCCTGACAGACGGCCACGGGCCGTGTGCTGGCTCGTCCCCACCCACACACTCCAAAGAAACCACTTGCCCTCGGCCCCCACCCCCGCCCCCTGCGAGACGACCTCTGAGCCCTCGGATCATCCCGCCTGTCACCGAGCGTCTACCTGGGGTTTGGGCCCGACAGTCTATGCCGCAGGGCGATCTCCGCGGGGCTTTGGGCCGTGGTGGGGTATCAGTGTGACCTACGGACTACGGTCAGCCGTGCGGAGGCTGGCTCCTGCGTGGACAAGCCCCAGGCTTGGGTTGGTGTCCCTGGTTGTTGAGCCGCCATGCGGACCGCCACACGGCGTGCCCGGGAGGGGTGCGTGCTGTCTATACGAGCCCTGGGACTCTGTATTCTCTCGCTGTGAGAAACCCCAGGCTGAGCAGCACAGCTCTTTGGAGTTCTGGGTCCTTCCGGCCGAACGTCGAAGCTGAGGGTGGCCTTGGGGCCCCCGACACCGTGACAGGCACCGAGCCCTCTGTGAGTGGGTCTGGGAGAGTGCCTTCCCAGGCCAGGTGGCCCGGGGCTCCAATGCCAGCCAAGCCCGGCGGGGAGGTCGCTGCCCAGGGAGAGCCCCTCTCCCTCCTCCACGTGGTGGCCGTGGCCACAGAGGAGCCCCTCACAGCCTTCACACGAGCAGCGGGTGAGTCCGGGCAGGGGGCGGGGAGCGCGGGGCTACAATGAGACGGGGGAGGGCGTCTGCCAGCCTCTGGTCCGGAGCCGTGGACCCCGCGTGCACGCGGCCTGCAGGCCCCGTGGTGACAATGCCCAGGTTCCCTTTTGAGGGGTAATGGGGTCGTTTCCTGAATCGGGTCCCTTGGTGGAATATGAGGGTTCATAAGGGACTGTGTGCCCTCCTTCCATCTCTGATAAACGTGTGTGTGTTTCCACGGTGTCGCTCACGTGGCTGGAAACTACCGCTCGGGGAGCCTCCGTGCCCCCCACCCCCATCCCCATCCCCCGCCTGGGACAGCGGCCTTGTGAGCAGGTGGCCCAGCCTGGCCCTCCAGCAGCGTCACCCAGACTCTGGGCACGCCCTGTTGGTTTGGGAGGTTAGCTGGTGGCAGCGAGAAATGCACGTCACGGAGATCAGCGGTGTTTCTGCAACTTGTGTTACGTAGCGGGCGTTCTACACGTGGGCAGATAATCACACACACACGTGTACACGTGTGTGCAGGCTCATGACGCGAGATCTGGCGCTTACGGTGTGTTTTTCACAAAGCCGTGTCCGGGACGGGTGTCCCCAGGGCCCCCAGCCTCGCACCCTCCGGTGGCCGGGGAAGCCACACGCGAGTGAAGGCTGGTTCCACAGCCGATGCGCCGGGACCGGTGGCCTAGACATTGCCCCACGTGAGGGGCAGCCTCTGCTGGGTACCCGCCCTCATTACCGTCACGGAGGCCGGGGAACCGGGTCTTCTGGGTTTTCAAGAGAAGCCAGAACACAGGCTATTTACGGGACTCGGTTGACCACAAAGTAAAAACAAACAGCAACCCCTAACTAGATGTGGGTCGAAACTGCAAGGGCCAAAGAGACAGGAAGCAACCCAGGTATCCGTGGACGGTGTCCGTGGACAGAAGGCCGGCTAGACCAACCGTGGTCCGTCCATACGTGGAACGTGACCCGGCCACGGAAAGGAAGCACTGATACCCTGACACCCGCCACACGTGGACAGAGCTGAGAACATGGTGCTCCGTGCAAGGAGCCAGACACAAGAGGAGAAGTGCCGTGGGCCCCATTTATGGGAAGGAAGCGTCCGGAACAGGTAAATCCCGGGACAAAGCAGACGGCCGGGTGCTGAGGGCTGGGGGGCGGCAGACGGGGACTAGCCGCCTACCGGGTTCCGTGATTTTTTGGGGGACCAGGCAGGTGGGTGGTCGTGCGGCACTGTGGGTGTGTGCAAGGCCCCAGAACTGCGCGGTTTAAAAGGGCTAAAATGTGGGGCGCCTGGGTGGCGCAGTCGGTTGAGCGTCCGACTTCAGCCAGGTCACGATCTCGCGGTCCGGGAGTTCGAGCCCCGCGTCGGGCTCTGGGCTGATGGCTCAGAGCCTGGAGCCTGTTTCCGATTCTGTGTCTCCCTCTCTCTCTGCCCCTCCCCCGTTCATGCTCTGTCTCTCTCTGTCCCAAAAATAAATAAACGTTGAAAAAAAAAAAATTTAAAAAAAAAAAAAAAGGGCTAAAATGGAGGGGCGCCTGGGTGGCTCAGTCGGTTGAGCGTCTGACGAGACTTCGGCTCAGGTCACGATCTCGCGGTTCGTGGGATCGAGCCCCGCGTCGGGCTCTGTGCTGACCGCTCGGAGCCTGGAGCCTGCTTCGGATTCCGTGTCTCCCTCTCTCTCTCTCTCTCTGACCCTCCCCCGCTCACGATCTGTCTCTCTCTCTCTCTCTCAGAAATAGCCATAAACAAAAGGCCGCAATGCAGACCCTATACCGCGTGTAACCGGCCACGAGACAGCACAAGCAAACGGTACGCAGGGTGCAGCGGGGCGGGCGGCGAGCCGGGGCTGCACGCGCTGCCAGAGCCCGCGTCCGCCGAGACCCCGCGCTTGTGCGCCTGCGCGTGGGCCCCGGGTCCTCGCTGGCGTCGCCACGGGGCGCGGCGAGGCTCGCTCGCGGCCGCCGGCCCCCCCCCCCCCCCCGCCCCGCCGCACCCCGGCTTACGGTCATGGGGATGTTCCAGGCCATGTACACGTGGGACTTGAAGCTGTCCATCCACACCTCCGCTGCCCGCAGGGCGTTGCGCTTGGCGTAGTAGTCGATGTCGTCGTTGTAGGGCTTCTTGCTGCGCTCGATGTGGGCCACGCGGGAGCAGGGGAGCACCTCCATGCTGCCGCCGCACTGCCACACCTGTGGGGACACAGCACGGCCGCCCGCGGCCCCGGGACCCACGCTCCAGAGCCCGCTCCGGGGAGACGGCCCCCCCTTCCGGGTCTCCCACCACACCCGTCTCTCCCGCCCGCCGCCCCCCTGCCCTGTGCTCGCTCCGTGCGGGGCGAGGGGGGCCTGGCCCGGGGGCTTCGCCGCCAGCCGCTGCCCCCCCGCCGGAGGAACAAGCCCGCGACCCAGTCTGGAAAGAGCAGGCCAACCACGCAGACACCCTCGACCCGCGGTGCCGGCCGCGCGAACGCTGCCTCAAGCACCCCAGACACACCCGGCCTCGGCCGAAGAAGGCGTCTTACGGCTGCTTCCTGGAGCGCAGGACTCCCTGAAGTCCCTAACTGTCCCCAAAGACCCCGACCTGCGGGCGCACCGTCCTCTCCTCGTCTCAGTGCACGGCCTGACCATCCACACGCCCTCTTGGGGCTGCCGCTCACTCACTACACAGCTGAGCCCTCGCTTGGGGAAGGTGACGGGGGATCCCCGCCTCCTCCCCTGCCCGACTGTGCCTTCAGAAAGCAGGGGAAGGAGGAGGGACGTCTCGCAGCTGAGGGTCCCCCTCCTGACGCCCCACACGGCCGCAACAAGTCATGTCCGGGCAGGCGGGACGTCCTGTGTGCGGGGGGAGGCTGGGGGTTCCTCACGGGTTCCCAGCACGCGGCCAACAGTCTCCCCCTGCCGGGCTCCTAGCCCGCGGGGGACCCGCGCTCTGCCCGCTGCGCAGAGCCCAGGGGACAGCGCCAGCTCCTTCACGCTGACGGTGGGGACCCTGCCCCCAGCGCCTGGTCCTGGGAGGCCGCAGGGCAGCGGGGAGGCTGGGGACGCAGCTGGACGCCTGCTGAGCCAGGAATGTTCCAGAAGGCAAACACGGAAACGCCACAGTGGGAGCCTGGCGGACCTGCGGGACGGTGCCGTGATTCCCACCACATCCCCCCCCCCCCGCCCGGGCCTTCTGCAGCCGCCATCACTGTGCATCCTGGAGGGGCCTCCGTGCCTCAGCTGGCCCCTGATGCTCCCGGGGCTCCCTGCCCCCACCTGTCTCTCCTCTGCTCTCCCCACGGCCCCAGGGCCTTTGCACCTGCCCGCAAGCCTCTGCCCAGATGCCTCCTTTCTGCGGTCCCCTCCTCACTCTCTGATGTGACGCCGCAGCCCCTTGGTCCCGTCGCCCCTTGTCTGTCTGTCCCTCTGAGGCCTGCGCTCCGGGACCACGGCCCCACCCGCTGCACTCAGAACAAAACGGGCGCGCGGTCAGCACCCAGCGCAGGCTGTTCGACGGACGAATGAATTCGCGTTCAGGAATCTGTCAGCAACCGCCAGACCTGCCCAGCAGGACTTTCTGCGGTGACGGGCGCGTTCTAGATCTGGGCCGCCGAAAGGTGAGCCCCAGCTGCGCCCGGCCACTGAGCCCTCGAAACGTGTGCGGCTGGTGCGGCCACCCTGGATGGCGCGGCCGCAGGACAGGATGGCGGAAAAGGCCCCGCTCGGTCTGGTTCAGCGGCCTCAAGCCTTAGTTACGTGAGGGCGGCTGGACACAGACTCGCACGCGGGGCTTTGTGGGCGAGCTCAGGGCCCCGTCAGACCCCCGTCTCTCCTGGGCAACATTCGGCCACGGTCTCTCTCCTCCGCTCAGAAAGGCGAGAGCGTTTCCGGACGGCGGGAGCTGGGGTCATTCTCCCCGTCCGCCGGGCTGGGCCCCACAGGGTGCTCAGGGTTGGGGGGCGAGGGCCGCAGGTGCCTGAGGTTAAGGGGGCATCTGCAACCTTCCCCAAGCCGCTGGACGCGCCCGCCTGGCATCCCAACAGCACCGTGGGCTCAGGGATTTCGGGGTGGAGGGGGGACATCCCCACTCGCTCTGCAAGCACCCCAACGGTGGAGGAAAGGACAAACGCCCGCCGACCAGGCCTCACCCAGGTCGGCGTGCTGGCGCACAGCCCCCATCCCGGAGCCGGGCCGTCAAATCTCTTCTCTGCATTGGAGCCCGCGGACGACCCTACCGAGGGCGGAGACCGTCGCCCGAGCCCCCGGGTGCGTGATTTGCGCACACCAGAGAGGGGCAGAGCGGCCGAGTGCCGGGTCCCCGCTCGGGGCCCAGGACACCCTGCTCGGGCCTCAGCTCCCTGTGCCCGGCCACCACCACGAGGACGAGCAGGGGCCGGCCCTCCGGAGAGCGCGTGGTCGGCCCACGGCTTCGCGGGCTAAGGAAATGGCTCCTGAGCCGCAAAGTCCGAAGGGAGGCTCCCCAGCCGGGAGCTACCTGACGCAGCTGCGAGGGGCGGCTGCACGCGGGGGCAACGCAGCAAACCCTAGTCAACACCTGCTGCCCGGGACAGCCCTCGTTCACGCCCGCTGACCCGGCGTCCTGGTCCACAGCAACTCTCGAGGGCGTCCCGGTGGACGACGAAGCACGCGGTCGCCTTGCTCTTGCCGGAGGCCTGCGCGCCCGTCACACCGGTAGGTGTGTGTCCGAGAGGGGGCTGCACCGAGGGGCCGTCCGCCCCCCCCACAAACACTCCCGGGGACGTCGCCTGCAGGCCCCGGCGAATGACACGCTCCCCTGTGCCGAGTGGAGGCAGCGAAGGCCGCCGTGGGGGGTGAAACCCCCCCGGGAGCCTCGCCCACGCCCCCAAACCAGGACAGGGCGAGCAGGACGTAGGCAGGTGAGCTCGCCCGGGGTTCTGGGCGTCACCGGATGGACAGCTGCTGTGCGGGGCAGGAGCGAGGTAGGGCCGGCGGGGGCACTTCTACGTGGAGGTGACGGGGCCAAGGCTCCGGTGACATCATGGACCCCACTTTCCCACTGCCTTGTAGCTAGAGGAGGCCGTGCCAGACACTTCTGGCCAACGAGACGAGAGCAGAGGTCTCGGGGTGGGGCTTGTAGGAAAGCTACGGCTTACCCTGATTAGAAAAAAAAGAAACAGACTCAGCTGCAGGGCCCTTTGCCCTTCTTTCTGGATACGGACGCGAGGTCTGGAGGAGTGGCAGCCACTCTGTGGCCGGGAGGCAGCCATCGTGAGGCTCAGGGTCTATACAGCAGGGCCGGCCGGCGGAAAGTTAGAGCCGTCAGCTCCGTGCTTCGTGAGAAAAGCGGAGCCCCCCACCTGCTCAAGCCTCTGTTGGTGGGGATCCTGTCGCTGTGTTCCTGACTGAGGAGGCTGGACTAGGTGGTGCCGGGAGGACAGAAAGCCCAACGACCCCGTGTCAGTGCGGCGCAGGGTTAATTCCGGTGGAAACAGGGGTGGAGGCACCGAGAGGTCAGGAGACGGGCCCAGGGTCACGCGGCCAGCTCGTGGTGCGGCAGGCAGCCTGGGCTGTTGCGTGAACCCCTCTCAGCCCGGAGGCGCCACGGAACTGAGTCACACCCGCCTGTGTCTCAACCAGTAATTATCTCCGTCAACCCCGTCAACTGCCCCCAAACAGAACAGCAGACGCGAAGGGGGGACCAGGCGTCAGGTCGGCAGGCAGCCGTGCAGAGGGAAGGAGCGCGGGGCGGGGGGACCTCAGCCCCTCGGATCCCAGCTCCTCGGACGTCCTGCCGGTGCCAGGGGGCGCGTGGTCACCGTGGAGCGGTCGGACGGTCCCCACCGTGGCGGCGCACCGTGGGCCCGCAGGGCTGGGACTGAGACCCGCCGCGGCCTGGCCGCCATGTCTGCCGCGGGCCGGCGCTCTCAGAACGTTGGGAAGCCAGGAGCCGCCTGTGAGATTCCCCGGTCCCTCCTCCCCCCCCCCCCCCCCCCCGAGCACAGTCACCCCCGGGGGCTTCGCCCGCGTCCACGCGGCTGCGGGAGGGGGGCGTGCCCCACAGCAGTTTCCGGAGACGCCCTCTGGACCCTGAGCTCATTCGAGGTGCCAGGAGCACGGCCCCAGCCCTCAGGGCCCTGGGCTTCTCGGCCAGCCCGCCCACCTTCACCCGCGCTGAGCTGTCCCCGTGCAGTGAGGCCGTCGGCCCGGCACGCGGAGCACCGCCTCCGGAGAGCGGCTGTCACCTGCCCTGTGCTCTCGGTCAGAGTCTCGGGGGCCTCACGCCCGTCCACTATGCCACGCATGCCCACGTGCACACGTGCACGCTCAGCCCTCAGTCCCTCCGTCCCTCCCGTCTGTGACAGCCCCCCGATGGAACGGGCCGCAGTTCCACAGGGCCACCCTCCTGCCCCGTGGCGAGGCCACTCCGGAGGCCACGGGGCCTCGGCTCTCCAGGCGGGGCGGGAGCCCCGTGCCGACGCATCCGGAGGCCCCCGGTAGACCCGTGCGCTCTCAAGGCTTTCCGTGTTGGCTCCACGCGGCATCGCTGTGGCCTCCGCGGGGGAGTGGGGGCCCCCGACTCACAGTTCACCCCGCGGGCCTCACCACCTCCCTGGGAAGACCCACCGTAAACGTCGGTTGCAGGCGGAGAGGCCCCCGTGGCCAGCTTTGGCCACGCTGGACGGCCGGGGTGCAGCGGGAGGGGGTCCACGGAGGGCGTCCACGGAGGGCGGCCACGGAGGACTGCCCGGGGTCGAGACAGGCAGAGCACACGTGGCTCCCGGGTGCTCAGCATGGCCTGGGCCATGAGCGGTGCGGACGGTCGGGCTCTCCTTCATCAGTGTCTGCATCACAACGTCTGAGAAGCACCTTGCGGAGATCGGCGTGGCCGTGGTGGGGGGCGGGGGCGGCCACTGTGTCGGCCACGCTCCCACCCACGGCTTGGGCACTCCCGACCCCTCCAAACAGATGCTGGCCCCAAAACCAGGCCAGCCCAGCAGCCCCGAAGTGCAGGGACAGGCCGGGCCGTGGGTGGGGCTGGGGACACACCCGTCCCAGGACTGTTCAGGAGGGAGGGCTGCCCCAACGGGGTGTGGAGAAGAGGGGGTTGATTCTGGAGCACTCAGATGTTCGTGGCCGTGATGGGTTCGTTCAGAAGGGGGCCAGTCCTGCGCCACGTGGACGAGGCGGACGGGGAGACGGGTCCCTGTTTCTGCTGCTGCGGAGGGAAAAGCCGGGCCTGTGTGTGAACCTCGCCTGCTGGTTTTCTGTGTCTGATGATGTGACTCCTGGGCCTCGCTGTCCTGAGGGTGGAGGGACCATCCTCCCGGACTAGCCGATTCCCAGGGGCAGCAGACAGCCTGCCTGAGGGGCTCCCGTGGCGTGCAAACCACCCGGCCCGGGACAGCCTCCGGCCCAGCCTCCTCCACCCTGGCCTCCTGGCCTCCTGGCCCCGAATGCCCCCCGTGGCCTGGCGGCCCCACCTCTGGGCCCCCGAGGAACACCCTCTCCTCAGAGGCAGCCGGGCCCTGACCTGCCGGCCTTACCACACCCGAAGGCCGGCAGCCGGCCGGGGGCTCGGACAGCGGGACCTCGGGCCCGTTCCCCAGGCGGTCGCCTCACACAGGCCCCACTGTCGTCCCACAGCTGGGGTGAGGAAGGTTCCAGCCTCTTGCAAAATCAGAGTGTGCTGCTTTGAGGTGGAGACGCGGGCCGTGGAGGGGCCCTCCCCCGGGGCGTCCTCGCCTGGCTCTCTGGTCCAGCCCACGAGAAGCACACTCGGGAGAAAACGCTACACAGACGCCCTGGGCCTCGAAGGCCCGACGGGGCCCACGTCTTCCAGCCACTTTGGCAGAACAGAAGCAACGAGGTTTCATCCGCGACCTGCCCGGGGTCCTCATCTCTTACTCGTGGGATTTGCAGGTGGCACAGCACAGGCTTCCAGGGACAAAAATAATTCCTCGCTCTGGGTGGCATTACCGTGTGTGCAGACGCAGTCAGCGTCTAAATTAAGGCTCCGTGGAATGCGTTCCCGGGCTCTCCGATGTGACTTCAGGCAGGAAGGACTTTCTGAGCACAGTCCTCAGCTCCCAGTGACACTGTTTCTTTAGTAGCCGCCTTGACTGAGACTGTTCGGTAAGCCCACCTAAGGAGACACCCTTCCCCACCCACCTGGCCATCCCCATCCATTCCTTCACCTGCCCTCCCATGCATCCACCCACCCACCCACCTGAACACCCATCCACCCATCCACCCCTCCCTCTTTCCCTCCATCCATCCATCCATCCATCCATCCATCCATCCCTCCATCCCTTCATCCATCCATCCCTCCCTCCATCCATCTGTCCATCTGTCCATCTGTACACCCATCCACCCATCCCTCCCTCCCTCCATCCATCCGTCTGTCCATCCCTCCCTCCATCCGTCTGTCCATCTGTCCACCCACCCATCCCTCCATCCTTCCACCCATCCATTCACCCACCTATACAGTCATCCATCCATCTCTCCATCCATCCGTCCATCCCTCTCTCCATCCATCTGTCCATCTGTCCATCCATCCATCCATCCATCCATTCATCCATCCATCCATCCATCCACCTGTACACCCATCCACCCATCCACCCCTCCCTCTCTCCATCCATCCATCCATCCATCCATCCATCCATCCATCTATCCCTCCATCCCTTCATCCATCCATCCCTCCCTCCATCCATCTGTCCATCTGTCCATCTGTACACCCATCCACCCATCCGTCCCTCCCTCCATCCATCCATCTGTCCATCTCTCCCTCCATCCGTCTGTCCATCTGTCCACCCACCCATCCCTCCATCCTTCCATCCATCCGTTCACCCACCTATACACTCATCCATCCATCTCTCCATCCATCCGTCCATCCCTCTCTCCATCCATCTGTCCATCTGTCCATCCATCCATCCATCCATCCATCCATCCACCTGTACACCCATCCACCCATCCCTCCCTCCATCCATCCATCCGTCTGTCCATCCCTCCCTCCATCCATCCGTCTGTCCATCTGTCCATCCACCCATCCCTCCCTTCATCCATCCATCTACTCACCCACCTATACACTCATCCATCCATTTCTCCATCCATCCATCCATCCATCCATCCACCCACACACCTATCCCTCCATCCCTCCATTCATCCATCCGTCCACCCACCCACCTGTCCGTCCATCCATCCATCCGTCCATCCACCCGTCAGTCCACCTGTCTGTCCACCCATCCCCCACCCGTCCATCTGCATCGGTCTCTACAACCAGCCTGCCTATCCAGGCACGATGCAGAGCTCTCTTTTTAAGACGAGGGGGTCAGAACGAGATGTCCACGCCCGGCCTCCTCGCCGAGGCCTTCAGACAAGAGGCTGGAAGCCCAGAGGCTCAGCTGAGACCCAGCCTCACAGGCCATCTCACCCGGTGCAAACCCAGCAGGTGCCCGGCCACCGTCTTCCTTTCGGGCAGCGCACAATTTCCCCCTTGAACAAGCAACCACTCGTAGTCCCTCAGGAGACAACTGCGCGTAGCACTTTTAGAGATTTCGCGTCTGAACCTACTTTACAAGATTTACAATCAGCTTGGTGCCCCCCCCCCCAACCCCAGCCCGGGTCCAGTGCTGCTGCCTCTCTCTTGTCCCACAAACCCCTCACTCTGCAGGAACGATCCAGCTCCAGGGGCAGAACAGACTGGGTTTAGCTTTGGAAAGGCATCTCCCAGGGCTCGGCTGGGCTCAACGCATGCATTTCTGACAAGCAAACGTCTCTCCCTGGGACGGTCTGAGCACACACACATATGCTTTCAAACAGCTGCCTCCCCGCTCCGTTCCCTGTGTCAGACCCACAGACACTCCGAGTGGGGCTTTCGTTCCAAGCTCCTGCCGCTGGTTTCCGTGAACGTGTCGAACGCTTCAAACAAACAAGAGAGAAAAAATAGCTTCCTTCCTTCTAAACGAGTGGTTCTCAAAGTGTGGTCACAGGACCAGCAGGAGCGTCACCTGGGGCGCCCCAGAAACGCAGGTGGCCGTCCGCTCCAGACCTGACCCGCGGAGTCAGAGGCTCTGGGGCCAGCCCCGCGACCTGCACTTTAACAAGCCCTCCGGGGGGTCCCGACGTGTGCCGGGGTCCGCGGGCGGCTGCACGAAGTGCGCGAGGCCTCTGTCCCCGCCTCCACCCTCTGACCACCTCGCACACTTGGTGCCACCGTGTGGCCCAGAAGCCCCGTCCCTCGGACACCACCTGAGGCTGCGGCTGTGTGGTCCTGCACTTCCTGTCCTCAAGCGGAGGGGAGGCTATACCTCTTAGGTGATGGCCCCCGCGCGCCAAGCCCCCCGCAGCTGGATGAAGTGATGGAGGGCTCTGGTCAATACCACGGACGCGGGACTCTTCCCTGTCCGCTGTGAACACGCAGAAATGGTGGGTAGGCTGCTTAGGAGTTAAAAGCATCCGTGGAAAACCACAGTTAGCTCCCCACCGCTCAGAAGGGGCAGAAGCCCGCCGGCCGGAGTGGGGCTGGCGCCACAGGGGCAGGACCCTGAGCCTCCCGGAGGGCCGGGGACCGGGCGGGGGGGGCCTGGGGCCGGGCCGGGCGCCCCAACTGTGAACGGAAGCTGACACACCGGCTCCGACTGCCCCCCGGGATGCAGCCAGACACGGTGAGAGACGAAGCAGAGACCGGAGCCGGCGACTGTGTGACGGGGGGAGTCTTGGGACGAAACCCCAGCCACCCAGTTTTGAGCGGAGGCCTGGGGTGGGGGTGGGGGCAGGCACGCAGAAATCTGCGACTCCCGTCCAGGGACGAGTGAGCGCGAAGGTTTTCGCCGTTCCCGCGAAAGAGAGATCTCCACACAAATGTACAGAGCACACGCGGAAAATCCAGTTCCGGAAGAGTCACCTACCAACCCAAGACGGGACTTCGGGAGAGAGAGAGAACGGGCAGGAAGGTCGTAAGCAGACCGCGAGGACTGACCGCGAGGACTGTCGGAGCCGAAGGAAGGAGGGAAAGCGTCCATCGAGAGAGGAGAGGAGGTTACGAGTTACGGCCAACGGTCACAGAACAGCCACGTGTGAGAAGCACCAGCGGAACACGGCGTAGACACGACACGCGCTCGCGGGGGTGAGAAACCACAGCTACGGAAGTGGCCTGGGTCGCCGTCTGGACACGGCCGGAGACGCTGGTCCTTCACGGGGACGTGACTGAGCGGGGCACCCAGGAGGCGCGGCCCAGCGGCGAAGGGACGGGAAGTGGGGGGGCCTGTGCGCGCCCGGCAGCACCCCGACGTGAGGGGGAGGCCTTCCAGCCAGCGGTCAAGGGCGGAGGCGTTGGGGGGAGGGGGTGAGGAGCCGCGGTCTGCTGTGTAAAACAAGAAAGACGACGAAGATCCATCCCTCAGGGATTCAAGCCTTTGCTGTGGAAAAGTGTCAGAAGCAGCTGTGGTCAGACAGCTTCTCGGACAGGCCCGAGACAAAGGGGGACAGGTGTGCTCACGAACGTCCTGTCTGCGAGGGGCCGCGTCTGCATCGCACGGTGCAGGCTAAGACCAGCTGGAAGACCAGGAACGCCGTGGAAAAAACGGGCAGCGGCCCGAGCGTTCGTGCTCGTTAGCAACTGAAAAGACGCAAAGTAAGTCAACACAGACGCTCCTTTCGTGTCTGCCTCGTTTGCCAGCCACAGGTAAAAATTACTCACTCAGACCCCGGGGCCCCGTAAGACCCGGGCAGCTGTCTCTCGCACGCACCGCTGGTGAGAGTTCACACGCAGACACACGCACTCACACGCACTCACGCACACAGAGCAGCGGGGCGCAGGGAGGGAGATCTGGCAAGTTCCACAAAAGCCACGGAAACACGAAGTCCGTCTGGCTCAGCAGGTCCAACTCTAGACGGTCCTCCAGAGGGAACCGCGACCGGAAGGCGCACACGGGGACACGGACCAGCGTGTGGCACAGAGCGGCGAGCCGGCGGCCGCGGACGGGGGCGTGAAGCCCGGTGGGCGCCGTCCTGACCCGCGGCCCCGGGAACGCCCCCCGCTAGTGCAAGGCACGGGGCCACATCACGGGTGTGCCAGGGCACGTGGGGACGATGCTCCCACGTGTGCGACACGGGTCCGACGAGAATCACCCGGACTGCGGTCCGGTTTGCCCACCGCGGCGTTTCCTCTGATAAAAGCTGCTTTTACGCAGGAGAGGAGAGGGTGTTCCGAAACGCCTGCACAAACACGGGCGCTCACTGCCTGTCTGTTGTCTCAGGCACAAAGCCCCCCGGCCCTGACTTAGGGTCACATCACGCCTGTGACAGATGGGGAAACGGAGGCTCGGAGAGAGGCCTGGCCAATGCACACAAGTCTCGAGGGGTCTTCCAGAATCCCCGTGTGAGCAGTGGGGCTTTTCCACAAACCTGTTCAAGAGGACAGGGGCGTCCCCCCGCCTGGAGGCCTGCTTCCTCCGTCCAGGGGGGACCTTGCCCTGTGGGCTGCTGGGCATTGGGGGTGCGTCCCCCCGTGACCACTACCTTGTCAGGCAGACCCGTCCACTTGTAACTAGAAGAAGCCTTTCCTGAAGGCGGCGGGACGGGCACCTCACCGCCCGCCCTCCCCTCTGCCCGCTGCCCCCTGGGGAAGGTCTAGGACCGGCCTGGAGACACCCTGCAGCCCTGTGACGCCTGACGGCAGGGCCCCCTGCCCCGAGCGTGGACGGCGCGGGCACACCTCCCTGGCGCCCCCCGCTGGGAGACACAGGAGCTCAGATAAATGCCCCGTGGGAAGACGAGGGAATACCCGCCCCCCCAGCCCCCAGACGGTCAACGCCACCGCACCCCTCAAAGGGCCGGGCTTTGAAGGCGCACTGACGGCCCCCAGGGCTGAGGGGGCTTTCCTGTAACACCCCGGAGAAGTGGCGAGTCTGAGAGCTTCAAAACAGCGAAGCAAACGATTTCCGATTTCTGTTCCGCGGGAGGCTTTCCCAACCCAGACCCAGGCCGCTGGATTCTGCCTTGACCTTTTTAACCAGATGCACGCGAAGGATTCATTTCCCCCTAATGGGCTCTCGCGCTCTCCTCGTTAGGGGAAGAGCAGTCGCATTTTCACAGTCACAGAAATGTAAGTTGGCCCCGGGACCCCAGAATGACTCCTCTAAGCGGGCGGAACCGATGGCACGCGCTGCACAGCCACCCGTGCTAAGGACAGATCGGAAACAGCCGCGGCTGTGAGGTCCACCTGTGCGGGAAAGGCAGCAGAAAGGCCACGGGGCCACGGGGCCGCCTGCGGTCTCTGCCACGAGGGCCATGCTCCCGCCCCAGGGCCTTTGCACTTGCTGCGCCTCGGCTGGGCATGCCCTTCCCCGCAGCCGCACGGCTCGCTTCCTCTCCGCCTTTACGCCCGTTCGGACGTGGCCTCCCTTCCCCGGTTGTCCCGTATAAAATGACAAGCCCCCATCCCTTCCCCGTGCATGGTGTTCTATGGGTGCCACATGCTGTCCCCGTCTACGACCCGTGCGTGCTCTGTCCCCTGAGGAGCCCCCAGCCTCTAGCGCGGCGTGGCAGACACCCGCGAGAAGTTGCTCAACAAACGAAGCGCTTGCTTTCTCTGCCGTGCCCCCCACCCCGGGCTCCAGCGTCTAGCACGTCACAGGGAGGCCCGCCCTCCCCTCCCCTCCCCTCCCGGAGGCCTCCTGTGCCCACTCCACAGACGCACCGGCGCTTACACCGGGTTGCGCACAGCAGGGAACGAGGCAGCCGCGGCCCCTGACTATTCCGGCGGGTCGGGGGGCAGGAGGCATCGGTGGGAGGCGGTGGGCAGAGCCAGATCGTGTGAGGAAGAAAGCACCGAGGGGCCGAGACCAGGGTCCAGAAGCAGCAGGGGCTGGAAGGACTCCCCGCAGAGAGGGGCCAGCCTGGCTCGGCCACGTAAGGGGAGGGTGGGTGGGGGCACGTGGGGAGGGGTGCTGAGGATCACGGGAGGGAGTTTGGGCTCGGCCCTCAGGGTGAGGGGGGCCCCGGGGCCCCCTGGGCTTCTGAATGGAGCGGATAAGAAGGGGGACGGGGCGAGGCCAGGTCGGATGCGGGGCGCCAGGCGGCTGCCACAGACCCCCCCCACTTCGGGCCGCCAGCACCTCCACGGGGACAGACTTCCCCCTCCCCCCAGCCGTCAGCACCTCTGCAGGCACAGACCGCCTCAGCCGCCAGCCTGCCCACGGTGGACGTCTGCTCTGGGGATACGGACGGAGGGCACCTGGTCACCCTGCGCCGGTCTCTGGCCCACGGTGGGTGGGTTTGTGAGGAGACCCTGCTCTGAGGTCCGGGACCGGCAGGCCCCCGGCCGGCGACAGGTGTAGGTGCAGGCGTAGGGCGTGACCCCGGCCCCCAGCACCGGGCCTCCCCGCTGGCCCCCTTTCACGTTCCGTCCTCCCCTCTCGTGTTCCCAGTGCCCCTCGTCTCTGCATCCTGGCAAGCTACCCGAACCCCGTCGGCGACGAAAGTAACAACACGGATAAACGTGCGCGTCCACACTGGTGCCTGCCGCGCACCTGCACCCCGATCTACGCCCATAGTTACCTCGTCCCCTCCCGCAGCGGACCGCACCCCCCCCCGCCCCCGCATCTGCCCAAGTCCTCCCCGCACAGGCGGGACCCTGCCCAGCCCCCACTTTACAGAGCGGACACCGGGGAAGTTGGGGTCCCAGCCGCGGTCACGGGGCCGGGGGGCCAAGCACAGAGGCTTCTTCCATCGCCACAGAGGCTCCCGTCTTCCTGCCACGGTAACGCCCACCTGCGACGCCCTGTGGGCGTCACCACCAGTGAGAAGCCACCCAGGTGAGACCGGCCCCGTCCCTCCTCCGCCATCTGAGCGTCAAAACCAGCAGTGGCTGCCGGCGGTTTCGGGGGGGCGCGTCTCACCCACGGGACTGGGGGTCTCCCAGGCTCCACCACCCACCGCGTCCTTGTGTTTACCAAGCCCGCGCCGTCACCACACGGGCCCAACATGCCCTCTGGCCTCTGCGGGCGACCTGTTCCCGGCCGGGCGTCCCCGTGCCCCGGCCACCATGCTGTGCGGTGCTCTGTCCTCTGGGACAGTCCCCTCACGGGACTCTCCTCCTTTCCTGTTCTCTGACCTGCCTAATTCCCAGGGGGGACATCCCGTGCTGGTGTCCGAGACCCCGTGCGGTGACATCCAGGGACAGTGCTTCCCGCCCTCGTGCCGAGTTCTTGCTCAGACGGGCCGGGCTCCCGGGGCCGCTGTCCATGCAGAACCTGGCTCCTGGCCTCTGGGGACCCCAGCCTCACGAGAACACAGCCACGCTGCTGGGGGGAACCTGGCCTGGCCCCACCCCCGCCCCCCCGTCTCTCTGGAGGTATGGTTGTCTGCTCTCCCCGGCTCCAGCGGGCCCCTGAGCCTGTATGTCCCTCCCTGTCCCGTCCCCCAGCCCACCTTCCACCCAACCCAACCAGCCCCGCTGAAGCCAGGGTTCAGCCCCTGCCCGGGCCTCCTCCGGCCTCAGGCTGACATCCTCTGCCTGCCCTGCTGGGCTTGTGGGGCTCCCCTCTGCCCCCGGGAGGACCCCGGAGGGACTGCTCTGAGCCTGGGGGTCCCCAAGGCTGCGGGAAGCCTCTCCCTGAACCAGATTCGGGAATCGTGTGCAAAGGTTTGGGGTCCGCTGATCAGCACAGCTGAGAACAGTCGAAGGTGGAAGAACCCACCACGTTAACCTCCGGGTTCCGTTCTTAACACGTGTGACTGAAGGTCGAGTGTACGTTTTTTATTCAAAATTGGACCGTGTCAGGGAATTAAATACAGATGCAAACGATCCCGAAATGCTTCCGAGAACTTGAGATTTGGTGTAAGTTTAATTTATTAGATACGCTAGCGTTTTTTAAGCACCTGGGGGAATTTCCGCTGTGGTATCAGGCATTCCAAGCGCTTAAAGAGAAAAGTAAATATGTTATATTTATAAGTGTCATTTTAAAAGGTTCAAGGGAATTTAATTAACTAAAGGCAGAGAGGGAACTGATTGTTGTTTAATGGCATTCAATCCGTTCAACCCGAGTTAATCAAACATTAATCAAAGAAAACAGGGAGGTGAGTGCTCTCTCTAATCTCAATCGATTAGACTTATAACCATAATGATATGAGCCCCCAGGTTTAACTTAAAAGCTTAAAGCAAATAGGTTTTGAAAAGTATAATTTCAATAAACCGTGTAGAAAATTTTTAAAACTCGCCTGAAATCATCCCTGTGAATAAAGGCTCCACAGGTAAAAGTAAACAACCCAGAATCCCAAACCAACCAGAGCTCAGCTCAGCCCAGCTACCGAGCCCCCCGAGCCCCCGCCGGGACATCCCGGCCCTGCTCCTGGGCGCGGGGTGCTCGGCAGAGCGGGGGACACGTATGCAGGCGCGCCAGGCGGGTTCGGGGCCCCAAAGCGGCAGGCCAGCCGGGGGCCGGTTCCCAGAGCAGGCGCCCTGGGCAAGCAGCGTCCGCAGCCCCGAGAATGTGCTGGAAATGCAGATTCCTGGGCCCCGTCTCGCCCTATGGAGTCCAAATCCCGGGGGTGGAGCCCAGGAGTCTGTGTTTTTGTTTTTTTTTTAATTATTTTTTAACGTTGATTTATTTTTGGGACAGAGAGAGACAGAGCATAAACGGGGGAGGGGCAGAGAGAGAGGGAGACACAGAATCGGAAACAGGCTCCAGGCTCCGAGCCATCAGCCCAGAGCCCGACGCGGGGCTCGAACTCACGGACCGCGAGATCGTGACCTGGCTGAAGTCGGACGCTTAACCGACTGAGCCACCCAGGCGCCCCCAGGGGTCTGTGTTTTAAGGAAACCTCTAGAAGATTCAGGTCAGAAAACCGCAGCCTGGGAACCTGGCCCTGCCCTCGGCCTGCCAGCCAGGCGAGCTCCCAGACAGAAGTTTACGGCAGCGCGGCCAGTGGGGCTGTGACTTCAGGGTGCCATTCAGTGGGCCCCGAGGTGGGGTCCCACCGCAGAGGACCCCATTCCCGAGCCACCTGAGCGGAAGCACTCCACAGCTCGGACCCAGGGCCACGGGAGCCAGAAACCCCGGAGGAAGGTGGAGGCGCACGTGTCACGGCAGGGAGGGCCGGGGACGGAACCCCAGGCGCGTGTGGGCCGCGGGGGAGCAGAGGCCGGGTCACGACCGGGCAGCTGGCACTCGGGGGCCCAAACCCCGCACCCTGGAAGCGGGCTGGCTGTCAGGAGTGGCCCTGGAAAGCCGGCCCAGCCCCGCCGGGAACAAAGCCCGGCACGTCAGCCTTCGAATGCGCCCTCTGCTCCGAATCAAAACCCAATTTTGTTTTATTTTTTTCAGACTAAAACGAGTCTGAACAACTTTTTCCCCACCGGACTTTTCAAAAGCCAACACGGCAGGGAAGCCACTTTGGCAGAGGAGGCCACGGCCCCACGAGGGCCCAGTGGTGGGGCGGGGCCGGCCTCTGGGAACCCCCCACTCCAGGCCACCACCCTGCCCGCCCACGGCCCCTCCATCCAAGGAACCTCCCCACCCGCCCAGCTGCTCAGGCCCGAGCACGAGCGGGAGACTGTTCCGGAGCCCCCACCCCCAGCAAGCCCTGCGTGCGCTCCCTCGAGAATGTACCCGGACGACACAGGATCTCACCGTCCCCTCCCCGGTCCAAGCCTCACCTCCCTGCGTTATCCCAGAAGCCCCGGCCTCCCTGCTCCGGCCCTCACTCGCTCCACCCCGGAGTCGCAGGGGAATCCCTGAAACGTGGAAGCCAAGCCTCCACCCAGAGCCTCCCGTGCCTCTGGGCTCCCTCAGAGCAGAAGCCGGACTGCTCTCCCTCCCCTGTCGCCCCTCGGCCGCACGGGTGTCACATCTGGAGCGCATCAGGCACGACCCTGCCCCAGGGCCTTTGCATCTGCCACGCCCTCTGCTTGGAACACCCCTTCCCCTGATCATCCACAGCTCCCTCACGGCACCAAGAGGTCTTTCTACAGACATCCCTTCTGACCGGGGCGGGGGGTGGGTTCCTGACTGATGTCTTTAAAACTGCCCCTCCCTGCTCTCCTGCCCCTCCCCTGCACTCCTACCCCCTCCCCTGCTCCTCTGCCCCTCCCTGCACTCCTGCCCCTTCCTGCACTCCTATCCCCTCCCCTGCACTCCTACCCCCTCCCCTGCTCCTCCTGCCCCTCCCCTGCTCTCCTGCCCCTCCCTTGCAACTGCTGCCCCTCCCCTGCACTCCTACCCCTCCCCTGCTCTTCTGGCCCTCCCCTACTCTCCTGCCCCTCCCCTGCATTCCTGCCCCCCTCTCCTGCTCTCCTGCCCCTCCCCTGCACTCCTACCCCCTCCCCTGCTCTCCTGTCCCTCCCTGCACTCCTGCCCCTTCCTGCACTCCTATCCCCTCCCCTGCACTCCTACCCCCTCCCCTGCTCCTCCTGCCCCTCCCCTGCTCTCCTGCCCCTCCCTTGCAACTGCTGCCCCTCCCCTGCACTCCTACCCCCTCCCCTGCTCTCCTGGCCCTCCCCTACTCTCCTGACCCTCCCCTGCACTCCTGCCCCCTCTCCTGCTCTCCTGCCCCTCCCCTGCACTCCTACCCCCTTCCCTGCTCTCCTGTCCCTCCCTGCACTCCTGCCCCTTCCTGCACTCCTATCCCCTCCCCTGCACTCCTACCCCCTCCCCTGCTCCTCCTGCCCCTCCCCTGCTCTCCTGCCCCTCCCTTGCAACTGCTGCCCCTCCCCTGCACTCCTACCCCCTCCCCTGCTCTCCTGGCCCTCCCCTACTCTCCTGACCCTCCCCTGCACTCCTGCCCCCTCTCCTGCTCTCCTGCCCCTCCCCTGCACTCCTACCCCCTTCCCTGCTCTCCTGTCCCTCCCTGCACTCCTGCCCCTTCCTGCACTCCTATCCCCTCCCCTGCACTCCTACCCCCTCCCCTGCTCCTCCTGCCCCTCCCCTGCTCTCCTGCCCCTCCCTTGCAACTGCTGCCCCTCCCCTGCACTCCTACCCCCTGCCCTGCACTCCTGCCCCCTCTCCTGCTCTCCTGCCCCTCCCCTGCTCTCCTGCCCTTCCCCTGCACTCTTGCCCCCTCCCCTGCACTCCTGCCCCTCCCCTGCTCCCCTCCCCCCTCCCCTGCTCTCCTGCCCTTCCCCTGCACTCTTGCCCCCTCCCCTGCTCCTCCTGCCCCTCCCCTGCTCTCCTGCCCCTCCCTTGCAACTGCTGCCCCTCCCCTGCACTCCTACCCCCTCCCCTGCACTCCTGCCCCCTCCCCTGCTCTCCTGCCCTTCCCCTGCACTCTTGCCCCCTCCCCTGCACTCCTGCCCCCTCCCCTGCTCTCCTGCCCCTCCCCTGCACTCCTGCCCCCTCCCCTGCACTCCTACCCCCTCCCCTGCTCTCCTGCCCCTCCCCTGCAACTCCTGCCCCCACCCCTGCTCTCCTGCCCCTCCTCTGCACTCCTGCCCCCTCTCCTGCTCTCCTGCCCCTCCCCTGCACTCCTACCCCATCTCTCTCCTGCCCCTCCCCTGCAACTCCTGCCCCCCCCCCTGCTCTCCTGCCCCCACCCCTGCTCTCCTGCCCCTCCCCTGCACTCCTACCCCCCTTCCCTGCTCTCCTGCCCCTCCTCTGCAACTCCTGCCCCCACCCCTGCTCTCCTGCCCCTCCCCTGCACTCCTACCCCCTTCCCTGCTCTCCTGCCCCTCCCCTGCAACTCCTGCCCCCACCCCTGCTCTCCTGCCCCCACCTCTGCTCTCCTGCCCCTCCCCTGCACTCCTACCCCCTTCCCTGCTCTCCTGCCCCTCCTCTGCAACTCCTGCCCCCACCCCTGCTCTCCTGCCCCCTCCCCTGCACTCCTACCCCCTTCCCTGCTCTCCTGCCCCTCCCCTGCAACTCCTGCCCCCACCCCTGCTCTCCTGCCCCCACCTCTGCTCTCCTGCCCCTCCCCTGCACTCCTACCCCCTTCCCTGCTCTCCTGCCCCTCCTCTGCAACTCCTGCCCCCACCCCTGCTCTCCTGCCCCTCCCCTGCACTCCTGCCCCCTCTCCTGCCCCTCCCCTGCACACCTACCCCCTCCCCTGCTCTCCTGCCCCTCCCCTGCAACTCCTGCCCCCTCCCCTGCACTCCTGCCCCCTCCCCTGCTCTCCTGCCCCTCCCCTGCTCTCCTGCCCCTCCTCTGCACTCCTGCCCCTCCCTGCTTCCTTTCTACCTTTGGCGGCTCTCGCCAAATGACACACTTCTCTTCTCGCCTCCTCCCTGGAAAGTGAGCTGCAGAAAAGCAGGATCTGTTCCATCTGTTGGTTCCCTCTGGAGCTGCAGATTTGGCATACAGCCGGCGCTCACAGCGCACGGTAAATGAGGCCCAGCTCCCTGCAGGAAACTCGGGCTCTGGGGAAGGGGCTGGGAGGGTCTCTGGCTGGGAACTCGCTGTCTGAGCACATGGGATCTCCAAAGCCACCTGCTCAGATGCGTCGTGTTCTGGTTCTGGCCGTTCACACTCTTCCACGTCCTGCCCAGGGTGCTGTCCCCAAGGGGACGTGTGCCCCCAGCCACGACATTCCCCAAAGCACTGGACGACGAAGCGCCCTCCCACCGAGGCTAGGTCGGCCCTCAGCTTTGGGCATCCAGGAGGGAATGAATGAGCTCTGCTACCTCAGAGTCCCTGACCTGCAACCAAGATTCTTCCAGAACTTTCCGTCAGTTCTCCAAGCTGCCAGACAAGGAAGTTTGAAAGCAGAGGGGCCACTGGGGTGCGGGGAAGAGGGTGGCAGGGCCGGGGGCCAAGCCTCACGGATTTCAGTCACTCCCCAGGGCAGCTTGGGGCCTCCCCTGTCCGTGCAGCCCCATGTCCTCCCCAGTCCGCAGGGCCTTTGCACAAACTGCCTCCACGCCCACCGGGAACAGCCATGGTGGCCTCAGGTGCCCACGACCCGCATCTGCACCCCTGCCTCCCACATCCAACCAAGACAAGCACAGAACCGGGTGCAGGGCACGCAGGACAGCTCGGGGGCGGGTGTCCCGTCGTGGACACTCGGGTCCCTGTGCCGAAGGACCAGCTTCTGACGTTTCCAAGCACGCGTCAGTGCCGCACGTTCAGGGGCAACAAGTGACTCGGCAAACGAAACCAACACGAAATACCGTCCTTTGCTGTCGCGTTCGACAGGCGCCCCGTTCCTCGGTCCCGCGCCACCGTGGGTTCTCACGACGACTCCCGGTTCGGGGCCTTACGTCCCACGGACCCGTAACCAGCAGCGTGCGGCCCGGCCAGCCCCACCGCCAGCAGCCCTGCACCCCCGTTCCCAGGGCAGCCCCGCACACGTACCCTCATGCCCAGCTCGATGTTCTCTCCACCGTACACCTCCATGCCTGGGTCCAGCAGGCCGATGTCCCCAAAGTACTCCCGGTCCACCACGAACGAGCAGCCAATCATGGCGGGGGTCCTGGTGGGGAGCAGAGACGGCACGTGAGCAGGTCACAGGTGCGTAATCCTGAGCCCCTGGCTGCCTGGCAGCCAGGAGGGCCCAGGACACGGGCAGGCCCCCACGGGGTTGTCTTTGCATCCTTCAGAGCCTAGTGAAGCACCCGGCACAGACCAAATGCAAACGCTAATTGAAGAACATCAACGGGCGACAGAAACCAGCCCTCACCTCAGGCAAGTTAGTGCGGGGAATTTTAAAGAAACCAGTTTTCTCAGTGAGTTGTCTGGTCGCCTGAACGTCCCCAGGCTTGAGTCGCTTGCCTGTCTCCTTCATCTTGTTGCCCTACCTGTACACTAGGAGTCGGGGCTGCAACAGGCAGTTGCCTAGGTTGTGCACTGCTCCACTCGATGGAACCTCACTGATATCAGACTCTCTCTAAATGACATACCTTGAAGTTGTAGAGTGCGCAACCTGTGCAGCTGTAGGCCACAGACTGCCATCTGTTCCATTATTTCTGTAATTACTTACACCTACACGTTCAAAAAAACGTCAGTAAACGTTGCCTCGTCTTAAGAAACTGTGTCTGTGAAATCACGCGTCTATGTGCTAGCTGTATTTTTTCTACCCACAACAGTGGGTCCCTGGGAAGTGGCCTCACAGGTCACAATGACACAAAGCCGTGGCGAGTAAGAGGACAGCGTCACTGTGGACAGTATCACACGTTCGCTTCTTCACGCACGCACCATTCATTCCTTCGTTCAGTCGTGAACTTAGGACCCAGTGTGTGTGTTCTAGGTGGCGAGCACAGAAAGACAAACAGAAGACGTATCTGTAACAAGAAGCCGGTCCAGATGCTGTTAGAAACCAAGACCTTTCAAGCTTCTGATGAAGGATTTGGTCTCAAACAAAGACAAGGACGGTCTGCTTGCAGGCTGAGCGACTGGAGCCTTCTGAGCCCTAAGCGGAGCCAGCAAAGGGTTCCGGTTGTCCTCGAAGGGCCCCAGGCCGCTCTGGCGCCGGGGTGGGGCCGCCCCGTCCCTGCTGTTCCTGCAGGAGCACATCCCTCTTCGGCAAAACAACAGCAAAACTTGGTCTCGGTCAGAATTTATTATTTTTTTTTAAATTTTTTTAATGTTTTTTATTTATTTTTGAGACAGAGAGAGACAGAGCATGAACGGGGGAGGGGCAGAGAGAGAGGGAGACACAGAACCGGAAGCAGGCTCCAGGCTCTGAGCCATCAGCCCAGAGCCCGACGCGGGGCTCGAACTCACGGACCGCGAGATCGTGACCTGAGCCGAAGTCGGACGCTTAACCAACTGAGCCACCCAGGCGCCCCTCGGTCAGAATTTAAAAGAAGCACGTCTGCTCAGTGACTGGGAAGTCAGGAGTCAACGCCCGTCAGTCGTCCCAGAATAACAGGGGCATTAAAGAAACGACCGTCCTTTGATTTATGCAAACATTCGATTTGTCCTGTCATTAGATCTCGGTCACCAATCTAACGGCAACGAAATTTTAACGCTGCCTTTGGCTTTCAATAGCAAGCGTGTGACGGGCTGCGCTCACCGACGTGCAGAGTCATTTCTCCCGTTTTCTCAACAGCCGTGGAAAAGCTCAGGGAGCTCTCTGGTGAATCCAAAGCGCCAAATTCCCTGCCAAGTCTATTAGAGCCGGTAACGATTTGTTATCCTTGCTCAGAGTTCCAAAATAGACTTAAGATAAACTCACAAGGTGACGGGAGCGGAATCCGTGGGCGTGGAGTTGACCCGCACGCGAGATTCTGCTGTGATTACGCAACGCGGCAAGGCTCGGGATGCTCTGGCTGAGGGGCTCCCGGGTTTCGGGGGACGTCGTGGGGCGTCCTCGCGTCGGGGTCGTCCTGTGGCGCGCGCGGGGCGTGCTCAGGGACTCCCCCGGGAGAGGTAACAGACGTGCAGGCGCACACGTCTGCAGCAGACACACGGACACACACGGACATCCACGCCCCTGAGCCGTGAAATTCTGGAGCCCCAGACAAGGGGGGGCTGATACAATGAGGATCCCAATGCGCCCTCTGGCCTCCAGGAGACCGACAAGGGCCAAGGCGAGCCAGCGTGCCCCGGCACCTTGAACAGCACGTGCTCACGGGCTCGGCCAGGCAACGAGCACCCGTCGCGCCGGGCACACGCTCGCTGAGCGAGCACAGGCACCTGGGAAGTGCGCCACGGGCTGCGACCGGGCAGCGGGCGCGTGGGGAGCCACTGTGCACGCATCTGGCACTGAGGGCAGGCAACGTGACGCTGGGCGGTCTGTGGGGACACTGGACGCTGTGCCCTGAATCGGCGCTCTCAGAAGAGTCTGAGGCAACGGCTAGAGCGCCAGAGATGCCCACGCGCTCCGAGAGGCGGCGGGGGGCAGTGGGGACGGCACAGGCGTGGGCAGCGAGCGCCCAGCCCGGCTCGGAGCCGCCGGCCGTGCGGCCTCAGGCCCGCTGCCCACCGCCCTGCGCTCAGCCTCTCTGTCCGCGCCCCTGCGGAACCCGATCCGCACGAAGCCGTGTCGCGGCCGGAAGGAGCTCGGCCTGGAGGCCGTCAGCCTGAGGGCTGGAGTGGGCTCGGGGGACGGGACGGGACCCAGTGACCGAGCCAGTGACCGAGCACCCAGCACCCGGAAGCTCCTCTCCGGAGACCAGCAGAAAAGTCAGACAGGGAACGGCTACCGTTCCTCCCGTGTAGCTAGAGAAGCGACCACGCGTGTGTGGTGATGTGCATCTGTGTGTGTCCGCACACTTACGCGTGTGTGCGTCTGTGGGCACTCGTGCCAGTGAGAATGTGTGCACAGGAGTGCGTGAGTGTGCAAGCATCTGTGCACTCCCGTGTCTGCGTGGTTTTGTGTGTACAGGTGTGTGTGCATATGGATGTGTGTGCGGGTGTGCGTGTAGCTGCGTGTGCGTGTCGGGGTATGTGTGCACGGAGGAGGTATGCGTGTGTGTGCTCCTGTGCAGGTGTGTGTATACTGTTGTGCGTGCAGGTATGTGTGTGTGCAGCCGGGAGTATATACCTGTGTGCTGGTGTGTGTGTGTGTGTGTGTGTGTGTGTGTGTATAAGTGTGTGTGAGAGTGTGCTTGTGTGTGTGTGCGGGATTCGGGCCCTCGCCGCCGCACCCCTGACTGTGGGAGGGGCAGGGGGCTGTGAGTGGCCCCCCAGCCCCGCCCTAAGCTCCCTCCACGAGCTGGAAGCCGGCCGACACCCGCAGGGGCCTCGCCGTCCCCCAGACACACGGGTGGGACTCTGGACAGGTCCTGGGGACGGGAGGCCCCGCCCCGCGCAGGGGTGCAGGGGCGCAGGGGTGCAGGGGCACAGGGGCTCAGGGCCTGGGACGCGGGCGGGCTCCAGCACTGGGGCGTGTGCACAAGTCTCCCCCGGAAACCCAAGCCTTACAATTTCCATCCCTTCTTCTCTCTCCCTCGAGCTTCGAGGGTGAGGAGCGGCAAGAAAATTCCTAAAGTAAACCCTCCAACACCAGCCCCTCGGGCGCGGAGTAAATTCCCGGCACGGCTTTCGACGTGGACGTGCGAGCCGTGTGCTTCGGAGGGGCAGTGGCTCTTCCGGCCAGGATGCGGGAGGCACAGACCAGCCCGGACCGGCCGCCAGGCCCGTGGAAGCCAGCTCTCCGGTCCGGTCCGCGGTGAGGGGCGCCTCCCGCGGGCAGCCGGCCGTGCGCGCTTCCCCCGGAGGGCCTGCCAAGCGGGAGGGCCCGAGGGCGTCCTCCCGGTGGGGACCGGGACGAGGCACGAAGGACCTCGAGGTTGCTCGCCTGCACTCCGCGCCTGCGGGCCCCGAGGTTCCGTGTCCGCGTGCGCCCTCCTTCCGTGAATCTGTACTCCGGTGCGTGAGGCCCGTCGTTCCAGAACCCGGGGGACCCGCCCGACCCTCCGTCACCGGCCTGAGCCAAAGGCCCTGGCCCCTGACCTCCAGAGAACATCACCCCGAGTCCCCAGTTCAGAGCCGCTGTCCAGCCCCCCCGGGAAGCCGGTCATTTCTCCTCTCCTGACGGCGCCTCCCTGGACGGTCCCGTGAGGCGCGTCACACAGCGTGGCCGCTTCCGTGTCCGGGGTCTCTGGCTCCGCCCAGGGGCCCGAAGTTCCACGGTACCGTCACTCGTAGGACAGCTTGTCCCGTTCACTCCGGGACGCGTTCTGGCAGCTGGGCAGACACCAGCGGGTTTATCTGTCGCACCTGATGACACCTGGGGTGTTTCCGTCCCTGAGAACGACGGGGCGGCTGTATGCGTCCGCGAGAGTCTCTGCGTGGACACGGGCTCTGGTCCCTTCCCGGCGGACGGCAAGACGTGCTCTCTACCTTTGTGGAAAGCCGCCGATGGCCTTCCGAGCTTTGGCCAACTCGCTCTGCCCGCAGCCTCGCATGGGTGTCCCGCGGCCCCGCGCCCTCCCCCGCGCCCAGCTGGCGCCTCTTCTCACGCCGGTTCCTCGGCTTCCCTCCTGACCCCCCGACGGGGTGAGCATGCTGGCCACGCCCACCTCCGCTTGTGGAGAATCTGTTTAAAGCTTCACCTGGAGTTCGGCCTCGGGCGTCCAAAGCTCTCAGGTGGTGCTAGGCAGGAGCCAAGTTCGACAAGACACCGTCTGGCCAGAAAATCCCGCTTCTGGGCAGCCCAGGGGGTCCAGGGGCTGCCAGACCTTGGGGTCTCTGAGTCCTGAAATGCGAAACGCCAGGCCCCTCTTCTGCTCCTAGCTGGGGAACGCCTAGTGCGTTGTGAACGAAGAAAAGTAACTTTCAAGCCGCTCTTCCTGGCTCCCGGCCCGTCGGTCGGCTTCTGGTCGCGTGGATGGCTCTGGGCCCGGTTTTGACGGCAAAGGCTCCAGAGCCCCAGCTCCTGCTCCTTCCGGCTCCCAGGAGCGTCGAGGGCCTGTCTCTGAGAAGCGGCCGTGGGGACAGAGCCGGGCCCCAGGCCCCGAGGGGACTGCTGCTCTGCGTCCGGGGACCCCTCGTCCGGGGCGCCCCTCCGCGCCGGCGGTGCGGTTTTCCTCAAGTCAGGGAGGTCGGGGCTCGGGCCGAGCTGTCCATCCCTGCTGTCCGCTGACTTCACTAGTGGACGTCCAGGCCGTGCGGGGGCCTGATTTGGTGCCCGTGGCTCTTTGCCAGCAGGGGGTGGGGGCCCGGAAGCCCCCACAAGACCCTCCCGAGGGAGAGAGAGCTTCCGAAGGCACAATGACACGTGGTCTCGGCCACTCCCACGCAGGATTTCGGCAGGGACGCGCCAGCTTGGACAGACAGGAAGAGGGACGGTTCCCAGCCCCTGAAACCTCAGACCCCTGTGGGAGGTCTGCAGAGGCTCCGGGGGGTCAGGGGGTCCTGAGATGGACATTCGTCCCAGGAAACAGGCCCCACGGCTGCGTCCCCAGGACCTGGTCACGGAGCGCGGATTCCCAGGGGCTCCGCACCCCGCGGCCGGTGCTGCAGACATGAGCCAGCGCGAGCAGGTGGCGGAGGGCCTGGGGGTGATGGAGAGCGAGGGACTGGGGCCTCTGGAGGCCCACGCCTGTCTACACGGGGCCCCATCCCGGCCGCGGCCAATGGTCGCCTCGCGAGAGTGTGAGCCTTCCCCCTGCCAAAAGGTGCTGGATTTGTGTATCTTGTGCAAAAATCTCTCTGCCTTCACGTCTGGGAGCCGACCTGAATACGTGCACGCATTTGAGGACAACTGTGGGCTCTCCGTCTGAAGCCCTGTCTGCAGAAACCGGTGACTTCTGCGCAGCCACGCTGCCCGGCTCCTCCTGTCTCCCTCCAGGCTTCTCGGTCCCTGGTGCCCCGTCCCCTGTCCGTGTCTGCTTCTCCCCCACGGGCTCCTCCTCTCTGCTCGTCTGCTCGGTCTCCCTCCTTCTGTCCCCACCTGACCCGGTCGCCACTCAGGCCACATGCCGGGGGTCAGCCCCCAGGCCCCCGAGTCCCGCCCAGAGCACCTGCCCCCGGCAGCCCCCGCGCCCACCGCACCCGGGCCCCGGCTCACCTGATGGGCGCCGCCTCGTCGCCGCGGTCCAGCCAGTCCTGGGGGGGGATGATGTACATGCACCAGAGGCCCCAGTTGTAGCCGTGGGCCGCACTGGCATACTGCTGTACCTCGAATGTGTCGTACTTGATGTTGTCGATGGCGGGCAGGACGATGCGCCGGCGGTCCTCCTGGATCCGCGTGAGCGCGGGCTCGGCCCTGCGGGGGGGAGCCACGCGCCTGTGAGGAGGGGCGTGGGGGCGGGGACCCCCACCCTGTGCCCCAACGAGGGGCCCGGCGCCCACAGGCAGGGTGACATCAGGTGACCGCCGGCCCACGGAGTGCAGGTGCCACGGATTCCCCGCCACAAGTCTGGGGGTGGTGGGGCCGCGGACGTGCCCCGCCTGGGGTCCTGCCCTCCCCTTCCCGGGCTGCCCACAGCCAAGGACTGACACCAAGGACATAAAAACCACTTGGGCCCGGGATGCGACACCCCTGAAGGGCAGGCCTGGCTCCAGAGCCCCTGCAGGTCGGCTGGGCCGGCCACCGGCCAGCCTTGAAGCTCAGCCACTCCCTCCACAGAACCCCACTCCCCGCCCTCCTTCCCTGCTCTTGTGGAAGACACATTCGCTCGCAAACATGAACCGGAGGACCGAGTAAGGGCCGTACCCTGTTCTAACAACGGAATACATTCATAGGCTTAAAAATAAATCCACGCCTCAGGGAACTTATGTTGGAGGGGACCAGAGAGGTTACCGGGTGCTTTAATGCAGTGCACAACCTACACAACAGCATGCGGCAGCCCCGACGGGGTCGGGGGCCAAGCATCAACATAGAAGTTAACGTATGTTAGAAGGTGACAGGTATCGCGTGGGAAGGACAGCAAGGCGAGGGTAGCTTGGAGTTGCAGTTTTAAATAGGCGTCTGCGTAGGTTGCCCTGGGCAACGACCAGAAGGAGGTGGGCGGCCGGTGGGTGCCAGGGGGATGGGCGAGGGCACAGCCAGCACGGGAGCCCTGGGACGTGCGCCTGGGGAGCAGGCAGGTGGCTGGACTGGAGAAGCGGGGCAGCGTATGCGGCGAACCCAGAGAGCGGGGCACCAGGGGCGCTCGGGCGACCTCTCTGGGCAGGAGACTCTGCAGGGATCCCCGCGGAAGCAGGCTTCCCCCTTGGAGGTGGCCCGTCCCTGCGAGGATGAGACGCCACCAGAGCCCAGCCTCTGGGCCGGAGTCCAGCTGTGGTCGTGGGCCGCCTGCTGCTGGGGGGCTGGGGCTGGCGCCGTCGGGAGGGACAGGAGGGCCCGGGGTGAGTCGTCTGGTCCCACCTGGCGACAGGTGCCGTGTGGCCTTCCTCCCACCCTTCTGATCAAGAGCCGGGTATTCAGCTGCCTTTCGGCTTTGCGAGGAGGACTAATTAATTAGCGTCAGCAAAGTGCCTCAGAGAAGCAAAGCCCTCTGCAAATGTCACGTCTGCTAACAAGGCAGGATCTGTGTGGAGGCGACCGTGGCGGGGAGGGCGGGCGGGGGGGACTATTTGCAGATGGATAGCTGGGTTTTGGGTTGTGGAAATTAAAGTCACACTGGTTTCACGTCGCGTCTGATGTGACAGCTCCTGGCTCTCCCAAATGGCTCCTTGGGGGAGCTTGCGATGTAGCGGAGGGAGGAATGGCCACCGAGGACGGCTGTGCAGTGCACAACCCACACAGCACAGCACTGGGGAGCGGGCCTGGGTCGGGGGGGAAGACGATAATGCGTAATTAACGGCAGAAGGTGATTACGCGTGGCGGGAGGAGGGCTGTCTCACGAGGGTGGGAGAGCAGAGAGACGCGGGGGCCAGGAGGCTAAGTCCAGCAGGAGAGACTTACGTCTCCGTGAAACGCGTGCAGGGTCAGAACCAACCCTTGCCACAAACGCGTGGTCCTGGGGCAGCTGGGATGCTCCCGGAGAGCGGAAGGAAGAAGGTTCCACGGCCCGCGGGACGCCGAGCCCCTGCTGGAGCCGGCCGCTGCTGGCAGGAAAGCACAAGCTCGGAGACCCCGGGGCACGAGGCCCTCCCAGAGAGCGGGGCCCGGGGAGCACGCACAGCAGGGCTTGTGCCGCTGAACCGCACAGGCTCAGGACTTCATCCACCCCGCCGTCCTCGGTCGGCACATCCCCCCGTTTCCCTCCCGTGGGATCCCAGCGAATGTCTCACGTTGGCTTCGCGAAGCTTAAAAATATGCATCGGGAGGTTTGATATAAAAATCGTGAATTTTACGGGGCGTCTGGGTGGCTCAGTCAGCAAAGCGTCCGACTCTTGATTTTGGCCCAGGTCATGATCTCACGGCTCACGAGTTCGAGCCCCACGTCGGGCTCTGTGCTGAGAGCTCAGAGCCTTCTTGGGATTCTCTCTCTCCCTCGCTCTCTGCCCCTCGCCTGCTCGCGTGTGCGCTCTCTCTGTCTCTCTCTCTGTCTCACACACAAAATAAATAAATAAAATAAACTTAAAAAAGAATCCTGAGTTTTACTTTTTATTGAAATGGGCACGCTGGCCACCCTGGGCTGACTTTTCCCTGCGGCTCAGCCCCCCCCATCCCCCCCCGGCTCACTGAAGGACCCACCCGCTACGGTTTAACCTAAGGATCTTGAGAGCAGAGCGTCCTGCATGACAAGGGTGGCCCTAAATCCAATGACAGGGGCCCACCTGTGAGACAGAATAGAGACACACGCTAGGTGTGAGGACAGAAGAGGCCAGAGGACGAGGCGGGACCCTCCCCGGGTGCCTCCGGGCGGTGAGACACCTTGTGTCCCAGGATTTGGAGTCGTGTCTGCTGTTTGAGCTGCCCGGGGGGTTGCGGTCACTGTTCGGCAGCCCCAGGACACTGACACTTGGGGTCGGCCCTCCCTCTGCCCGTGGGCCACTCCCGACACACACGCTCCGTTGTCTAGAGCGTCCCCTCGCCTCCCAGGCAAGCACCGATCTGATCCGGAGGGTCTGGAGTCGGTTGCCGGCAGCGGCTTCTGCAGTCCGGGCAACAATCCCCGCACCCCGGCCGCGCTCCAGGCTCCCGGCTTGAGGACCAGGAGACAGGCACGCCTCCCCTGCCCCCGCCCCGCCCACGCCGTGTTGGCAAGCCGGACTTCTGACCCTGACTCTTGTTCCCTGACCTAGAACATTCCCCCTCTCCCAGCTACCATAAGGTCCTCGCTCATCTGCGCAGGGCCCAGCCGCCAGACGAGAAGTTAACAGCCGGCACTTTCCAGAAAACTCTCAAGCACTTCCCGCTGCTCGGCCAAGACACCCACTGTGAGGACGTTGGTGCACCACCTGCCTCGGGTCGGCGAGGTCTGGGCCACCCCCGGCTCCCCCCGGCTGTGGATAATTCGCGGGACAACTGACGCCATTCCGAAGGCATCGCTGGCCGCCTCAGAGATGGAGAAGGTGTCAGGGGGCCCAGGCTCCACGCCCGGCTCGCACGGGGACCCCTGGGTCGCACCCGAACACCCCAGGCCACGCAGACCTGCACTGCGTGCAGCTGGCCCGGAGGCCACGCTGAGCATCAGGCCTGCAGGGCAAGCACAGGCCCAGGGCCGGAGCCCGGCCTTCCCGCCCGGGGTGCAGGGTGGAGGTCACACGTCTAAGTCCCTCCCTGGCCGAGTCCCCTGCACGTGTCTGGGCTAGAGGCCCATTTCGCCCCCTGCATGGTGACGAGAGGGTCCCACGGGGGATGAGAAACTGCTCCCAACTCGCGCCCGGTGCCTTGGGCAGCTAGCCTTGGACAGCACGTGCCCACAGCAAGTGCCCCAAAGCCGTGTGTGCTCCCGGATCCGAGCCCACACCGGCGTGCTCGTGCTATGCCACCCTGCTGGCCAGTCCCAGTCCCTTTGGGAGCGAGGTGAGGGCACGCGACAGTCCTCACGTGCAAGCGTCCCGAGCCGTGCGCCCCACAGATCCCCTGGGCCGCATCCGGACGCCGGGGGCCCCCAGGCCCATCCTCCCGGGCCCCTGAAGGGAGTCCCTACAGCCAGCGCCCCCCTGCGCCCTGCCCTCACCAGCCCGTGCCGAACTCCACGTGGGCGTCGAAGAAGCCGACCACGGGGGCCGTGGCCGCCTTCCAGCCCTGCAGCCGTGCCCGGATCAAGCCTTCCCGCCGGCTGTTGCGAACGATCTTCACCAGGCCCGGGTACCTCCTGTTGACGTACTGGTCCAGACTGGTCTTGAGCTCCGCTGCAGGGACACAGAGACGCCTCATCGCACCCACACCTCGGGAGGGCTCTGAGATCGCCCCGGGTCGGCAGGGGCAGGCTGGGCCGCTGCGAGCCCCGGGCCCATGGTTCGCCGCCGTCGAAGAAGGCCTGCCGTAGCGGGTTGTGACTCAAGGGGCTGGGGAGTCCGCAGAGCCGCGAGACCCCAACCCATGTGGCTGGCACTCCAGCAGGGGGACAATAAACAGAAGACGGCCAAACGGGACCGACTGGACAGAGGCGTGTGTCACCGGGACGGGAGGAAACAGGACCGATTCACTTAGCCGTGAGAGGGAGGAAGTCCACAGATGGACGGATGGGGGATCACGGTGTGGATGACCAGCCGCGGCCAGAGGGAAATCCTGACTGACCCCCGTCACGACACGCATGAACCCCCAAGGACATGACACTCAGTGAAATAAGCCAGACAGAAAAGGACAAACACCGCGTGACCCCGCTTCTCCAAGGCCTCTAGGGTCGCCACATTCACAGAGGCAGAGGGTGGGGTGGGGGTGCCAGGGGTGGGGGGAGTGGAGGGGGTGAGTGTTCGGTGGGGACAGGGCTCCAGGGTGGGAGACGGAACGTTCTGGAGACGGATGGTGGGGAAGGCTGCACAACAGTGTGGGTGTGCTTCCTGCCCCTGAGCTGCGCACTTGCTGTTCAGACGGTTAATTTTATGCTATGAGAGCTTCAGACCGATAAATTATTAAAAAATTGGTGAAGGCACCGACAAAAAACAGGAATCGACTTGAGGAAACTCCCAAAGATAACAACCTGCAGCAGGTTAGGGCCGCTAGGGGAAGAGAAGGGGGGCTGCCGCTGGCGGCTGGGCAGGGGCCACCCCCCACGCCTGGGCCCCGAAGACACCTGTCCCCCTCATCACCGACCCTACGGGACCCCCCAGGGAGGGCAGCCGGTCCTTCCCGCCCCATCCTGCCCTTGGCGGGCTCTGGAGGCATCCCCCAAGCGTCCCCTCCGCAGCACAGAGGAGAGGCCACCATGATGCGCCCACAGGGACCTCAGTCTGGGGGCTGCCCGTGGCAGGCTCAGGCTTCTCGCTCTGCTCCCGCCCGGGGACCGGTGCCTGGCGGGTGTGGGAGGCGGATGGGGGCCCCGCCCGTGAGCCCCAGCCCTGCTTCTCCCCACAGACCCTCGCTGGAGCACAGGGCCCTGCACGCACAAGGAGTGACAGGTGAACTCGGCCTGTTGGGCTTTTCTGGACAACGTCTGCGGGGAACGAACAGAGCCCCGAGTTCGAGTCCACCCGGAACCTGGAACGGGACCTTATTTGGAAAGAGGGTCTCTGTGGATCCTGAGATGAAACCCTCCTGGATTTGGGGTGGCCCTAACGCAAGGACAGGTGTCCTCCAAAGAGGCGAGGCCCCCAGCAGGGAGGCCACGTGAAGAACAGGCACAGGTGGGAGGGTCCCGTGAAGGGGCCCGCGGAGCCCGGAGAGGGGGCGGTGGGCAGGACGCTGGCCTGGCGCCTCCCGGGAGCGCGGCCCGAGCTCCTGCAGGCCATCGGCGAGCCTCGCAGGCCCCACTCACCGCTGTCACTGTTGTCGTCCACCAGGATGACCTCCTTGAGGAGCCGCGAAGGCGTGCGGTTGACCACGCTGTGCACGGAGCGCAGGATGACGGAGAGGGCCTCGTTGACGAAGATGAAGACCACAGAGATCTGCGGCAGGTCGGCGGTGTGGGTCACCTGTCTGCACCTGCGGGAGACACGGTTCACGGGCACCGGTCAGCACGGGGCGCACCCACCT
Organism: Lynx canadensis; assembly: GCF_007474595.2. Taxonomy (NCBI): domain Eukaryota; kingdom Metazoa; phylum Chordata; class Mammalia; order Carnivora; family Felidae; genus Lynx; species Lynx canadensis. The sequence goes on from NC_044314.2 coordinate 92,816,397, forward strand.
CGCCAGGTCTAAATCTCACACCCAAGGGCAAGGCCGCAAGCGGGGACGCCCGGCCTCCGGAAGACGTCCGTCAGAAGGCGCGTGTGCAGCTCCGAGCCTCAGCCCTGCACCGGGGTGATGCTCTGCAGGGGTGCCAACAGCCGCTGAGTTGCTGCGGACGAGGGGTCTGCAGGGACGGTCTTGTCGGGGCTGAAGGTCACAGCCTCGGCCACACATAAGGACAGAGTAGCACAAGGGGGGGCACGCACAGTTCTCCCCAGTGTCTTGTCTTGGAGGCTGGGGTGGAGTGGGGTCCCGGAGGTGGGGCGGGGTCCCGGGAGTGGGGTGGGGTCCTGGGGTCCCGGAGGTGGGGCGGGGTCCCGGAGGTAGGGCAGGAACCCCAGGGGGGATGGGGCGGGATCCTGGGGCATGGGGCGGGATCCCGGGGGATGGGGCGGGGTCCTGGGGTCCCAGCGGTGGGGCGGGGTCCCGGGAGTGGGGCAGGGTCCCGGGAGATGGGGCGGGATCCCGGGGGATGGGACGGGATCCTGGGGGATGGGGCGGGGTCCTGGGGTCCCAGAGGTTGCGCGGGGTCCTGGGGGTGGGGCGGAGTCCCGGGGAGGGCGAGCAACATCTCCTTCTTCCGTGTAACTGGATGACACCCGTTTATGGGGAGCCTGAGAAGGCGAGGGGCTGTGATGTCATGAGCGTCGTGGAATAAAGTCACAAGGGGACAGAGGAAGACGAGCGGGAGCGCAGTGGAACCGTCAGAAACACGCTGACGGGAGGAAAGAGACAACAAAGTAAATACAAAATAAACACGGGAGGAAGCCAGCCAAGTGCGTGTGCCTCCAAGCTTCGTGTAAATACACCCGGTCCCTCCCGATGGCAGAGGCCACTCGATTAAGGTGGACACACCCATGCTCCCACGCCCACACTCCACAGCCGCTCACACTCGCACACACTCGCACACAGCCCTGCTCCAAAGGGCCGACTTCCCTCCTGCACAGTAAGTGCAGCCGGGGTTCAGGCTGGAGCCACCAGCCTCTCCCGGGCCGGTGCAGGCCCAGCGCACGGCTGGAGGGACCGAGCTGTCTGTCGACGCCACGTGGACGCACCACAGGTGCACAGCCACGAGGATCCGTCACTCAGAAAAACGCCATCTGACGAGAAGCCTTCACCCCACTTCTCCTTGGAGGAGTGAGGTCGAAACGCACAACTTTCACGAACTCGCACGACGGGTCCAACACAAAAGACGGCTGAGGACGGAAATTCGTCTCGAGGGTGGCAGCTGGCGGCAGGAGGCATGGGGAACGGAGGCGGGCCGTGGGCTGAGAGGCCGGCCTCCCCGCACCTGCTCCCTGCCATTCACCGTCCTCCCGCGTGGCCTCCCTCACCTGTCTGCAGTTCGGGGTCCCCCCACCGAGAGCAGGCTCCTTCTCTGCCCACAGCCCAAGAGCATGGAGCTGGGCCCGCACGCACGGGTCCCTGGGCACAAGTCCGTGAACAAGGGGACGCCCTGCTCACGGGCCCTGACGTGTGAACGTCCCCTCCGTCCCAACTGAGTTCGTCCTGGCTGCTCCTAGGTGTGGGGGAAGCCAGGCCTGCTTTCTCTGCCTGTGCAGGGGATCTCTCAGGTGGCCACCGGGCCACGTGTGGCTGTCCCAAAGCAGTGTGCTTTCACAGAGAAAGGGGCAGAGGTGGGGCCGCCGGTGGGGACCCCGGGGGGTCTGAAGACTAGGCGGCCAGGGAGGAGCTGTGACCTACCCCGTGGCAAGTTCAGTTCTGCCTTGTCAACTTGGCCGTGTAACAAACACCACCGACCGAGGGACCAAAACCACAGGTGTGTGCTCCTAACCATTTGAAGGTGGGAGCCCAGGTCTGGGGATGGGGGGGTCCGGGTGCAGGTGGGAGGGGGTCCGGGTGCAGGTGGGAGGGGGGTCCGGGTGCAGGTGTGGTGGGGGTTCTGGGTGCAGGTGTGGAGGGGGGTCCGGAGGGGGTCCGGGTGCAGGTGTGGAGGGGGTCCGGCTGCAGGTGTGGAGGGGGTTCTGGGTGCAGGTGTGGAGGGGGGTCCGGGCGCAGGGGTGGAGAGGGGGTCCGGGTGCAGGGGTGGAGGGGGGTCCGGGTGTGGCAGGGCTGGCTCCTCCCAGGCCTGCCCTGGGCCTACAGACGCCATCTTCCTGCCTTGTCCTCAGTGGTCCAGCCCCGGGTGTCTGTGTCCTGCTTTGCTCTCCCTGGGGACTCAGTCAGACGGGGCAGGCCCACTGGGGAGCCCACTTCACCTCATCACCTCTGTAGGGTGCTGCCTCCACACATGGTCGCATCCTGCGTTGCTGGGGTCAGGGCTCCCCCGTGTGGGTTTGGGGGGACACAGCTCAGCCCACGAAAGACCTAAGGATGGGGAGGAACCAGCCACGCGAGGACTGGGAGACACGGGGCCCCTTTCCGTCCTCCAAGACTCTGACGCAGCCGCAAGTCGGGGGTTTATTACGGCGTGGCGGTGCAGGGGCGCTGGCTCTCAGCCCCTCGGCCGGTGGGGGACCCTGCGAGGTGCCTTCCACATGCTGTGGACGTCCCTGCCAGGCAGCCCGCTCCTCATCGTGCATGTGGATGGCGGCCACTCACCTCAGAGCCACGCCGCCTTCACGGGACGGAAACCGTCCCGCCGCAGGCTCGCACCCCTGCTGGTTTTTGAAACACACACGGGGCCCAAAGGCTGCAGCCACTCTGGGGACGGCACAAGCCTCCCGGGAGAGCGGGCGACAGAACCTTCCGGATACACTCTCCATTCTCCGCTGGGCAGGTACATCCGGCAGGAACAACCCGTGGGGCGGAAAATCCACCAAACTGGCCCGAGGGGGTTCGCCGGGGTGCCGTGGTTTTGGGCGCGCTCGGCCGGGGGCTCAGAGGACGTGGCAGGACCCCGCGGGCGCCCCTCCTCGGCTGCACACCTTCCTCCGTCCCGTCTCCAGCGCTGGGGAGGCGTCTCTTCTCCAGGACCCGCGGGAAAGCCCCCTGGGTCTCCTCGGCTGATTGGGGACGCGCTGCGCCTGGGCCAGTCGCTGTGGCCCGAGGAAACCGCTTGGCTTACGCTCGGTTCACATCATTTCCGGGGCCCCAGAGTCAGGAAGGCACCTCGCCAAAACCACCGTCCAGAGCTGGGAGCTGGTCCCACGGAAGACGGAGGAGCCCGCGGCTCTGCTGACTCCCAGGCTGCCACGCCGGGGCTCCCTCCCCGGATTTTCCCTCTGCGCTCCTGGCGGGAGGAAGGCGCCCTACTGGGCTGACGGTTCGGCCCGTGGACTTCCACGCTGAAGGCATCCCAGTGGCTGCGGGTCGAAAGGTGCCAGCCTCCTCCAGAGAAGAGCCCGCGAATGTGATCTTTGGGAATAGGGACTTTGCCGACACGCTGACGTTGCGGATCTCGGGGTGAGGGCGTGCTGGGCTCCGGGTGGCCCTGATTCCAGGGACAGGGGCCCACAAAGAGAAAGGCAGCTGGGCCTGCTGCCGGATCTGAGCACGCGCCACCCAGCGGGAGGCCGGCACGCTGTGGTCACAACCCAGGCCCTTCGTGCGGGCGTCCCATCAGGCAGATGTGAGAACGGGCGGGGGCCAACACACACAGTCCGCCACCTTCGCCTCCGACGGGGCAACCCGGGAACGAGGTGCGCTGGGGCATCGTCGCGAGTGGCACCTGACCTCCGTGAGGAGCGGGGGGGGGGGCGCACGGCCAGGGTCAGATGCGGTCTCTGCTCCAACACCGGGTGACCAGAGAGAGCAGGCTGTGTGCCCCAGGGGCTGTGGACCGAAATCATCTGCATGGAACACACGAGAAGGGAGGACGCAGCCGGGGGGGGGGGGGGGGTCCGCAGGGAGCCTGCGTGGGCGTCGGGACAACGCCCGGGGCCAGGGTAGCGCACCCCCGAGTTTCCGGCTGACTGACGGAGGAAGCTGGTGCTCTCAGCTCGGGGCTGGGCAGCCTGGGGACACACGCTGCTGGGCTGGGTCGGTTCTCTGGATAACCCGAGGGCGCTCTGTTTTCTGGACTCCGCTCTGGGGGCCTGACGTGCACGGGGGACCCGCCGTGTCATGGCATTCACCGGGTAATCTCTCCACCTTTGCCTCTCTGCCTCAGAGACCACGGTCTGGGGGGAGTTCTTCCCACGAAGGATGTTGCTTCTTGAGATTCTTTCCACTTCGTTCTTCCAGCAAGAGTAAGTCCCATTCGGGGACTAGAAAACCGACAGGTCACATCTGTTACAGGATCTGGTGCATCCAGGTGGCCTTTGTAAAAATGGTCCATTGATCGTGGTCACGACGATTGTAAAACACGGGATAGATTAATACAGAGCTTGGCGAACACGGACGCTTCTAACCCTGGGTGTGACAGAAACTAAGCCGGCATCATCTCCTGTGCATGGGCTGTCCCCTCCCTGAGCCCAGTTACACCCACGTATGTCTGTGAGTGACTGCAGGATAGCCCGGGGGGGACACAACTGGGGGGACACGACTGGGGGGACAGCCAAGGGGAGACACGGCTGGGGGACAGCCGGGGGGATGTGACTGGGGGGGAGCGGGGGGGTGACATGACTGGGAGTACAGCCGGGGGTGCCCCGGCTGGGGGGAAAGCCCGGGCACAGTTGGGGGCTGGCTGGGGAGACAGCTGGAGAGGACATGACTGGGGGGACAGCCAGGGGGGACACAGCTTGGGGGCTGTGGGGGGGGCACAACTGGGGTGACAGCCTGGAGGAGGGCACAGCTGGGGGGCAGCCTGGGGGGGACACAACTGGGGGGACACGACTGGGGGGACAGCCAGGGGGAGACATGGCTGGAGGACAGCTGGGGGGGACACAACTGGGGGGACACGACTGGGGGGACAGCCAAGGGGAGACACGGCTGGGGGACAGCCGGGGGGATGTGACTGGGGGGGAGCGGGGGGGTGACATGACTGGGGGTACAGCCTGGGGGGCCCCGGCTGGGGGGACAGCCCTGGGGCACAGCTGGGGGCCAGCCTGGGGGTGCATGGCTGGGGGGACAGCCAGGGGGGGACATGACTGGGGGGACAGCCGGGGGGGACACAGCTGGGGGACAGCCGGAGGGATGTGACTGGGGGGTAGCAGGGGGTGACATGACTGGGAGTACAGCCGGGGGGGCCCCGGCTGGGGGGACAGCCCTGGGGCACAGTTGGGGGCCGGCTGGGGAGACAGCTGGAGAGGACATGACTGGGGGGACAGCCAGGGGGGACACAGCTTGGGGGCTGTGGGGGGCACAACTGGGGTGACAGCCTGGAGGGGGGCACAGCTGGGGGGACAGCCTTGGGGAGGGGACATGCATGTAAGGACACCCTGAGGGAGGGACAGCTGTGGGGACAGTCTGGAGGGGGACATGACTGGGGGACATGACTGGGGGACAGCCCAGAGGGGCACATGGCTGGGGGGACGCCAGCACCCGCCCACGAGGCCCGTCCCGCCCCGCCAGGGCTCCCAGGGTGGGGTGCAGCCACGCCGGCCTGCCGCGCACCCTCAGGGCAGCCCGGGGCGGGGGCGGGGGGCCTCAAGCGCTGCGTGTACTCGACGCTGGTCCCCGTCACGGGGCAGGGACGCTGGCCCCACAAGGACACAGGCAGGACACCGCGGGCCTGGTCTCCATCCAGGGACTTGAGCGGGCCGTGGTGAGGGGGCCCGCAGACAGCCGTGACCCCCGCGGGACGGAGGCAGCTAGTGCTCCCAGAGCACGGGGCCTCCCCCTGGGCCACCGCCACCGCCCCACCGCGCTCACCTGCACTTACGAGTCTCGCCCGTCGCGGACCCGCACAGTTTGCGAGTTGTTTGAATTAGAAGCGTGCCGTGCATGCCGCTCACGTCGGCCCCGCACAAACCTGCATTAAAATCATCTCCTTTACTCACAGCGCGACCCCCCCCCACCCGACACAAAGCCCGTGGAAAACACTGAGCACACAGAAGGCGCCGTCATCCAGCACAGGCCCGGCGCGACGGCTGGTGAAGCGGTAAAACCCGCGTCTACCGCGTGGGAGCGTGACCACGACCTCTGTCCGGGGGGCTGCAGCTCCCGGGGCTCTCCTGAGTCACCCGGCTCTCCTTTCCCCTGGGGACAGGCCACATGTCACCTGAGGCAGGCTGCCCTCACACCCGGCTCCTTCCACCAAGCGGAAGCTTCCGACGCCGCGCGACCGCGGCTTCTTTCGGGACTGCGTGGCGGAGCCACGACTCGGGGACCCTGCCGTGTGGTGAGCTCCTCCACGGGTGGCCCTGGTGGCTGTCACGTGCTTCTGCTCTCCACGCCCCCCGCCCCGTCTCTTGTTCTCACTTAAGCCAGTTTGAGGTGGGTTTTCTGTTTCTGGCGACTGAAGGGGTCCCGACCCGGCGCTGGCCCGAACGCTTGCCGCGTGCACCATGGGGACCCGCTTCCCTAAGGTGCGGGGTGCGGGGGGGGGGGGGGGGGGGGCGGCGTCTCACTGCCCCCGTCTCGACAAGGCTCCGTCCACGGGAGCTGGGCTTTCTCGGCACAGGGCTTCGTCCCCAGCCCGCCCTCAGCCAGCACGCAGACAGCCCCCGCTCGGGCCTCCCCTCCGTGGGGGCAGGGAGGGTGCTGCCTGCCAGCCCCTCAGCTGAATCCTCGGCCAGCCCCGGGGCCCGAGACCAGGGCGTCCCCACAATCCTGAGCGGCCAGACGCTGGGCAAGCCAAATGACACAGGAGTAGAGAGGAGCAGACGAGCATCCCGCCCTCACGGTTGACAGGGCAGACGGACAGCCGGCCCAGGACACCTGAGGAGGGGTCTGCAGGGACTTCCAGGAAAGTTTTCTCTATTCTTGAACAGAGACAAGACGCAGGAACATGTTTGTTCTAGCCCGTGGGGAAGTGGGCCTGTGATGATGTGATACCCGGAGCTGCTGCAGCCACGTTGTGACCATGCGGGGAGAAGCCCGACATTCTGGATGCGGCAGAACAGAGAACTGGGGAGAGCCTGGGTCCCTGACTCTGTCAGCCGCTGCCAGTCAAACCACTGTGGACCCTGACTGCAGACTTGTCCCGTGAGGTCAGGGATCTCGTCATCATGCAGCCACTTCTGGCTGAGTTGTTGTCTCGTCTGAAACTGTTGTCATCGACAGAGAACATCCGCTCTCTCTAGGGGGACCCCACTCCTCCCTGGAGTGTCATCCAGCCCGTGTACCCCAAACACTGTCACGCACAGTCAGGCGCTGTGGCCACCCGGCTCACCAGCGTCCCCGAGCGCCTCTCTGCACGCAAAGCAACACCAGGTGCTCCCACGTGGAGTCACCAAGAGCCGGAAGCCTGTTTTTATTTTTTTTTAATTTTTTTTTCAACGTTTATTTATTTTTGGGACAGAGAGAGACAGAGCATGAACGGGCGAGGGGCAGAGAGAGAGGGAGACACAGAATCGGAAACAGGCTCCAGGCTCTGAGCCATCAGCCCAGAGCCCGACGCGGGGCTCGAACTCACGGACCGCGAGATCGTGACCTGGCTGAAGTCGGACGCTTAACCGACTGCGCCACCCAGGCGCCCCTGGAAGCCTGTTTTTAGAGCCCCGAGCTACCACGGAGGCAATCTGACCGCCACGCGTCGGCGCTCTGGGGGCTGCTGGCGGCCGGCCGACAGGCTCGCGACAACCCCCAGGCGGCACCAGCCTCTGCCGGACCCCCCACAGAGCCCCGAAGGCCCTCAGAGCCCGTCCCCACGCGCCCCGTCCAGGTCCGGCCTCTGAGTCCATGAATGGGAATGTAGCTGAAGTGGGGAATCCGCTAAGCACACGGGCGCCCGGCCCACGGGGTGGGGGTTAGCGCGAGTGCCTCAGGTCCCTGCGGCAGAGGGCTGGGCTTCGTGCCGCGGGGGCTGCGGCTGCGACTTCACACCCCCACCTGGAGCCGGAGAGGCAGGAAATCCTTAACCGCAGAGACGTTTCTAGGAGGATTTATGAACCCACAGAGGAGCGGGGGTGGTGCCGAGGCTCTTGAAAGCCTCTTCCGAGGTCTCGGGGAGAACGCGTGGCGGGCACGTCCCCGCCGGCCTCACAGGAAACGGGGCCGCGGCAGCGACACTAATGGAGATTGATGGGGACGCCCTTTGTGCCGCTGGAGGAATAACCGCAGGACAGAGAGGGAATGAAGTGTGGCGTCCCTCCCGGGGGAGCAGCGGGCTTCGCCTCCTGACATCGGGACACGTCCGTCTCCTGCCGGAGGCGCCGCACGCACCCGGGAGGCTGCACCTTCGGAAGCCGTGACGAATGCTTCTGGGAACAGCCATCCGGAGGCTCTCGGAGGTGGGTCACCCGAGGAGCGTCTCCGCCTCTTGGCGGACGCCTTCCTGCTCGCGGCACCGGCCCGCTGTGTGTGACACGCTCCCACCCCCGTCCCACCCCCTTGGGAACGCCAGCAGGGACACGGAGTCCCGGACGAGCGAGGCCGCACCCCTGCTGAGGGGACACAGAGGCAGAGCGGCCCCCGCGAAAGCAGCACAGGACAGCCTCTTGTCTTGAGGTCCTGTCTTCCCCAGACCGAGTCCATCCGTCCGTCCAGGCAGCTGGCCGTGAGACCTTCCAGAAACCTGTATGTGTGCGCCCACACGCGTGCACACATACGTGACACGCACACAAATTCACGTGCACACACACACACACCATCTCCCATAGAGACCCAGGCACACACCACGGAGACGGGCGGCCCGGGAAGGACATTAATGGCTCGTATTTATTCGGGGTGCCTGTTGGCGGAGTTGAGCGCACACACAGACCACACTCGCTGCCGCACGCACCCAGACCCGGACGTGCACGGTCAACGCAGCCCCAGGACCTCCGGCCGTCCCAGCTGTCTTCGCACAGACAAGGTCCCAGGGCCAAGACGCAGCCCGTGTCCCCGGCTGCGGGGCACAGGCTCACCTCGCCGTGTACTCACAGACGGACGGACAGGCACGCCGCCCTCAGACCTCACGGCAAAGGCTTTGGAGGCTACAGACTCGCACGCAAACACCCACGTGTCAGAAACAGGACACGGGACACACAGAGACCCCTCTCACGCCCCTCCTCATACCAGGCAGTGGGGGGGACGGTCACAGGGCTCGTGGGGTCACCACCCGGTGCCCTGATGGGTACCACGTGGCAGCCTGGAGGTCTTCACGCACCCGGCGAGAGAGCTGGCTGCGGGGTCACCGAGGCCTCTGCAAATCACTGGGTCACAGGGAGTGTCACCGAGGTCTCGGTGAGAAGACGTGGCGGGCACAACCCGGCCACAGGAAACGGGGCCGCAGCAGCGACACTAATGGAAGTTTTGGAGGACGCCCTTCGTGCCGCTGGAGAAACAGCCGCAGGACGGAGAAGAGACGAAGTGTGGCGTCCCTCCCGGCGGAGCAGCGAGCTTCGCCTCCTGACACGGGGACAGGTCCGTCTCCTGCCGGAGGCGCTGCACGTACCCGGGAGGCTGCGCGAGGCTTCAGCGCCCAGATGCACAGTCTCCGGGGCCTGTGACCTCCAGCCCATCCAGTCTCTCCCTCGGACACCCCCAGGGGCTCGGACCTGCCAGGGGCCAGGCGCAGAGCGAGGGCTCCAGGCGGGCAGAAGGGAAGCGTGTCTCCTTCGGGAACTGACTGCCTGGTCAGGATGCCGCCCGGCCTGCAGTTCCGTGCTCCCCGGGGAGGCAAGGAACCAGGCGTCTCTCCCACGGCTCACCCCGCACGCTTCCGTGACAACGCCCCGGTTTTCCCCGTCTCCTTGTCTGAGACCCCCGCCCCCTCTCACAGACCCTAGACTCTCAGAGGGGCTGGGGGACCAGGCGCAAGGTACCTCTGGTTCTCCGTCCACTAGATACGACTTATTAGAGTTGACAGCCAGGCCGTTCGCAGCTTAGTTAACACGCACGAAGGCTCTGCAAACACGTTGGGGGGGGATTGGGGGGGCATTACTGCACACGATGTAGGACAAGCTCGGGCACAGCCACTCATTTTTATGATCCTGTTTAATTTGGATTTGCCAGTCTCCCTTTTATTATCCCGTGGGCCAGTCTTAATAATCAAGATCTATGTTATGTGCTTTGTGGCATAATTAAAGCTGCTGCTTAATTAGAAAAGCTACCTACCTCCAGACAAAGAGAAATCAATAACATGTCTAACGGGAGAAAGCGGGTGAGAACTTTGCTTTGAGAGTGGGCGGATCTGTCGGGCACGCGTGCACACGCATGCACACACGTGAACACACGCAAACACAGGTGCACGTACATATGTGCACACAGGTACACGTGCGTGCCATGCACACGGCACGTGCAGACACATGCACACGTACACACAAATACATACGTGCGTGCACACGTGTGAACACACACAGGTGCACGTACACGGGTGCACACAGGTACACGCGCACAACGCACAGGCATGCACACACAGACGCACACAGCACATGCAGGTACACGTGCACACATACACACACAAATACGTACGGACACACATCGACACATAACACGTGCACACGCACACCTGCACACACATTAACACACATACACGTGCACACACAGGCACACTTGCACATGCGTGTACACACGCACAGGCACACATGCACACAAACGTACACCCAGTGACACATACACACACGTACCACGTACGTGTACGTGTGCACACACAGGCACACGTGGGTAGGCACACGTGCAGACACACATACACGCACACGCACACACACTCCCACATCCCACATGTGTTTCTCGCGGCTGCACCTGTCAGAATCCAAGAGCAAGGCCGTTTCTCACTGGACGGATGGGCCCCACGGGGTGCAAGGCCATCTAGGGAATCGAACTCTGAAAGCTTAAAACAGGCATAGACTGAATGGCACTCATGTACTCATTCGCTCGGTCGTCCGTAGACGTTTGGTGAGGGCCTACTGGACGCCAGGTGTGGCTCCCGACCCGTGGCCACATGGAAGGCTCCCGCAAACAGCGCCTGGCCTCACAAACCCAGAACTCGGCACTCTGCAGCGGCCCACCGGGCCTTCCTCCGTGGACTCGTCCGTGCGTGACTCCCTCCGACCCCTGCTGCGGCGTGTCCGGCCCTGGCTGGCACGTCTCTGTCTGAGCGCTCGCAGGCCTGGCCACGGGGCGCTCTGAGCGACCACGTTTGGGCTTCAGGACCCGCGGACTGCTCATATGGCAGCTCGTGGGCCCACACCTGGGCCGGGGTGGAAACCCCGAAAACCGCCCTCTTCACCTCTGCCCTCCTCGAGAGGACGGCCAGCCAATCTCAGGGAGAGGGACACAGATCCCACCCTGGGGGCGGGGGAGGGGGCAGATTCGAGAAGATCCCGTCTTTGGAAAACACAACGTGCCCCACTGGGCTCTGTGGGGACGGTAAGAGCCCGGGGGGATCGCACGCCGCACGACGGGGTTCGGCAAACTCTGGCCCACGGGCCCAGTGCGGGCACTTGACCTTTCCTGCCTTGGTCTCCTGTCTGTAGAGCGTGGGCAATGCCGGTCCTCAAGGCCCTGGCACAGGGCAGCACCGGCAGCACCTTCTTAAACAAGCCCCAGGGACACGAGTGGCCCTGCGCTCGCCAAGCTGCACGAGAGCACGAGTCTCCCCTAGACACTGCGGCCGTGTTCTAAGCCACGGGTGCATGAGGGCTGTGGCTGCACGCGAGTAACCCCCACGACGCTGTCCCCTGGTGGGGGGGGGGGCAGCATGTCCAGACAGGCCAGGAGCCGGAGGGACAGGACGGGCTTCTTTCCGGCTTGTCATTCACACGCGTGACCGGGCTGGTCTGTGCGTGTCCCGATCACAAAGCCTCCGCCTTTCTTTTTGGGAAAGAAATGGCTACACATAAACATGTAAGAAAATGAAACCCACACTGTCTACTTCGGGGAGGCGGGGAGCTGTGCCCTTCCAGTCGGAGTGTCCGTAAAGTCAGGTTTCTATCGACTAAGGCGTATTGTAAATGGCGGCCCTTTGAGAGTTTGCCCTGACGTCTTCTTCTGAGACGTGAGGCTGGCAGGGAGCTGGTCGCTCCTGTCGGTTTTTATTTTGGCAAACGGAGGCTTCCTACGGGGGGAGTCTCTGCCACTCAGGGAAGGGCGGTGGGTCTCAGTCCTCAAAGGGAAACCCAGAGGAGCATCCGTGGCTCAGGCAAATCCCAGCAGAGTGAGATGCCGGAGCAAAGCATTGTGGGGACTCAAGGGTGTGCAGGGATGAGCCAGACGGAGCAGGGAGAGCCCTTTCCGCTTTAAGAAGCAGGAAACAAAATTCCAATTGACTAAGCAAAAGATTTATAAATGTATATGTGTGTGCGCTAGTTTACTACAGAGCCTGGAAGGCTTTTCATTTGTTTATAATTTATCGCAATTGTAGCTTCAGGAACAGCTGGATCCAGGTGCCGCGACGGTAGCACTGGAACCCGATTCCCCCCCACCTCCCAGCTCTGCCAAGCCCTGCACTGCGTTTGCCCTCGGGGTTCACGGGTGGGTTGTGGGAACTCCCAGCCTCCCTTTCATGATAATAAGATGGCTAAGCTCCCCAAGTTCCCATAATTGCAATTTTACTTTGACTGAAAGGCCTGATTTTTTCCCCCAACGGCCTGAGGTAATTCCGAGGTGCACTCTGATTGGATGGGCCCAGACCATGTGACAGCCCCGAGCCGGTCGCTGAGGTGGTGGACACAATGCTCTAATCACCTTAATCCCAAATCCTGGGATCTGCCCCGCAGCTGGAACAGCAAGTTTCCTGTGGGTTCCCCTGTGTGAAGGGGGAGCTGGTGCCCAGAGAAGGACAACAGGATTCCGGGGAGGCGGACAACAGCGTCTGTCACACACGCTCCCGTCTGTCCTCTACGTGTCCTGCTCTGATGGTAGATGATGCAGCAGGACCACCAGGAGAGCCTGCCCCCAGCCCAGCGCCGGCCACGGCAGACGGGGTAAGCGTCCTCGACCCCATGGGCTCCCTTGTGGCCGCAACTGCCGCCAGATGACGACACAGACAAGGACAGGCTTCCTAGAGTCTCTGGTGGCGAAATCCCTGAGGCTGGAAGTGCCACGATCAGGTCGGTGACATGGGAGGTGGGGGCCACTCCTACCACGTGCACAGGAAAGGCCCGGCCCTTGCCAGCTCCTGGGAGGTGGCTTCTGAGCCCTTGGGACATCCTGCCTGACGAGAGTGCCGTCGCCTATGTGGGACAGTCTATGCTGCAGAGTGATCTATGCTGGAGCCCTGAGCCACAGCATGGCCAGACCTCTGGGGACGGGGACTGAGGTCGGCCGGCCAATAAAACTCCGGACACCAGGGCTCGAATGAGCCCCCTGTTGTAATTCTTCATACGTGCGGCCACTCGCCATTGCTGGGAAAATTAAGCGCTCCCCTGGCCCCTGCCCTGTTCTCCGTGATGTCATTCTGTCCTTTAACAAACCGCATCGGGCGTATAACAGCTTTGCCGAGTGTGGTGAGTCCCTTCAGCGAGTTGCTGAGCCTGGGGTGGCTTCGGGGGGGTCTCTGAAAGGCACCGCGGGTGCCCAGCTCAGAGCCAAGAACAGCGCCCGACTCCAGCCACAGGGTGAGGCCTGAGCGGCCACTTATTTAGGTCCTGCTCCAGAGGTCGGGGCACGCTGGGGGGCGCTCAGGACTGCCACGCGCACTCACGCACGTGCACACACACATCCACACGTACATGTACACACGTGCACACTCAAACACTCACAGCCACGATCTCAGAGCACAGATTGGGTACGTCGCAAACCTGAGTCACTCAAGCCCGTGTCTGTGACTTTGTCACATCTGGACGTCCCCCGCGTCCTTCACTTAGCATGCTTCTTCAAATTGGCCTGTTTTACACTTAATTGCATTTTTTACTCAAACAAAGAATCGTTATTCCATCTCCCAAGAGGAAAGCCGACCTTACTCATGCTGAATCGATGGTACCCTCGAACACAAAACTGTTCTCGCCCGTGGTTGTGGCTGAGGCCGCGGGAGCGCGCGCTCCAGGCCTCCGCCCTCCGGGGCCACCCAGGAAGGGGGAACCTCTCTGGGACGAAGTCACAAGACAAGCAGGAGAGCCGGGCAGTGAGCTGTCGCCGTGCGGCTCCAGAGAGCAGGCCGCACCTAACGTCCTTGCCGCACCATAGACGCACCGGTTTCGGGAACCGCCCGGCCAGCCCCGCGCAGACGCGCACGCCGACACCCAGCGCCAGCTCACCTGGGAGACCCGCTCTCGGGCACCTCACCCTCGGAGCAACTGACGGGGAGCTGGCGGTCGGATCCCGCTGCCTGGCCTCGCGGGGCGGCCCGGAGGCCACCTCCGCCGTCCCGAATCCGCCGCTGCCCCACCACGTGCGCCAGCGGGCCCCACCCCTAACCACGCCCAACACGCACCTGCCCACGCTTCCTCCCTCCGGGCCGCCGGCCCTCCCACCTCTCGCAGGGCTTCCCGGGACGGCCTCCCAGGGCCTCGCGACACAGCCCAGCAATGCTCCCCGCCCCCTTCATGGAGTTTCCTCCGGGGCCCAGGCCCCGCCCATCACCAGGACCCCCACTCCCGGCCCCGCCCGGCACCACCCCCCCCTCCCCCACCCCCGGCCCAGCCCGGGCCTCAGCACCTCCCCGGGGAGTCCGGGGTTCCCGGCCGCCTGCCCCGTTTCTGCAGACGGAACCACAGAAAGGAGCCGGGCCGAGCCTGCCTTTCCTCTCCAGGACCCAGGTGCCAGGCTGGCGGGACTTTTTTCACGCAATGACGTCCGCTTAATATGGCATTTTGTTCCAATTTCGTCCCCGCCAAGGCACCTAACGAGCTTTCAAACAGGATGCCGCGCTTGTAGAGCAGGGCTCAGTCCTGAGAGGCCTCAAGGCCAGGCCGCAGCCGGCGACAGATTTGGGGGGGCGGGGGCGGGAATAGTGGACGCCTTTAGATGGTGGGGGAGGGGGGCCCCCACCGCAGCGACGGGACCACAAGCAGTGACGCAAGTCCAAGCCGGCTTTCTTACGCCCGCGCGCGTCTGTGTCGACAGAGACACCAGAAGGCGGCGCGGTCGCGGGTGTGGCCGACTCCACGTGCCGGGTCTCGACCCCGTGCCGCCTGCAGGGCCTCGAGCGCACACGTCGCCGTGCTCCGGGGGCCGCAGCTCGCGGGTGCGGGGTGTGCGGGAGCGGTGCCCGGGAGGAGGGCCGCGAACTCACTTTTTGGGCCTGTAGTCCGGGATGGTCCTGTCCAGGGAGATGCGGTCGCTGAGCTGCGCGTTGTACCCGTATTCCTCGTATTTGCTTTCTGTCTCCTGGCTGTCCTCACGAAGGGTGGCTGCCATGCCGCCCTGGCCCAGGCCCCCAGGCCCCTCCACCAGGCCGATGGGCTTGGCGAGGCCTGGCGGGAAACGGGAAAGGAGGGCGGTCAGCCAGGCCCCGGGACCCCCGTGCCCTCCCGCGCCCGCCCCCAGCCTCCGCTGGCGGCCCCCTTCTTTCAGGCCGAACTTGGCAAACCCCCTGCTCGCTGAGGGACCCTGACACTCGGAATTCAAGGAAAGTCTGTTAACTTTAAAAATTTAAAAAAAAATAAATAAATAAATGCTCACCGACCCTTGATGTCGTGGGTCTTTCTGACTGACCTGCACACAGTGGGACGCTAGCTGGGTTAAGTACCCGCGGCCTCCTGGGAGTCCCAGAGCCCCCGACACGCAGGACACCCGCCGCAGGACCCTGCCTCGAGCGCCGAGCGGGTCGGAGCTGACCTGGGGAGCCAGGCGGGAGACAAGGCCTCTGGGCGGGGCTGCGGGGCCACCAGGCCTGTGTGCTCGTGCTCGTGGGCTACCGAAGGCCAGGCCAGGGGCTTGTTCTTCTGGAAGGTTCTTCTAAGTGGCCACTCCTGCCAGAGGGGAACACGGCTCCGAGGGAACCGGACCCCAGCGCAGCACCCACCGCACGCGTGGGGCCAGCACCCTGGCTCTCCGTGGGGCGGGGACCCTGGTCCCGGCCCAGCTGCGCGGACTAGTGCGCAGTCCCGCCTCGGCCCAGATTGCAGACCCCAGGGAGGGCCGGACCTCGTCGGGCAAGGGGCTCTTCCCTACGCCACTGCCCCCCTGAGGTTTGTTACTCAACGAGACCCCCCAGGGGCACAAACCGAAATCCAAGCTGTACCCGCCCTCCAGTCCGGCCCCACCCCTCCCCTCCCCACGCTGCCGCCCTGCAGGGGAGCCCCAGGCCACAGAACCTAGGCGTTTTCCGGAATCCTCCATCATAAACCGGTTAACCACGTAGGACGGAAGGGTACGCATTGGGTGTAAAATTGAAAAATTATGTGACACATAAATCATTTCCACTTCTTAGTTTAATGTAAAAAAATACATATAATCATGCTATTTTTTTTTAATTTTTTTTCAACGTTTTTATTTATTTTTGGGACAGAGAGAGACAGAGCATGAACGGGCGAGGGGCAGAGAGAGAGGGAGACACAGAATCGGAAACAGGCTCCAGGCTCTGAGCCATCAGCCCAGAGCCTGACGCGGGGCTCGAACCCACGGACCTCGAGATCGTGACCTGGCTGAAGTCGGACGCTTAACCGACTGCGCCACCCAGGTGCCCCTATAATCATGCTATTTTTAAATGTCTGTGCTGCACCGCATTTTCCGCCTTCAAAAGTCTGTAAATAGCCACCTCCCAAAGGCAGATGTCCCCCCAAACCTGAGGGGACAGCAGTGTCGCTGCTCAGGGCCAGGCCCAAGGGAGGGGGGGCTGCTGTGGGGGGTGGAGGACCCAAGGGGTGGGGCCTGGAGGTGGGGCCTGGCAGGGGGTGGGGGCCCAGGGGTGGGGTGGGCCCGCGGTGAGGGTGGACTGGGCTAGGACTGGAGGAGAGGGAGAGAACCAGCCTGGGGGGTCAGGCCCTGAAAACTCACTGGGTTTCTTCACGTCACTTTTGAAAGTCACTTGTAAAAGTGAGATGCACGCAGGTCAGAAGATTCAAACAATGTAGAAAGCTCTGGAAAGACCATTTCCTGTGCCAGCCCCACTCTGCAAAGAACAGCACTTTTCTGGCTTGAGCTCTCCGCTCTGTCCCCGCACATGCACGGGATCTTATGGTCACTTTCCCTGGACGCCTGCAGGTGCACGGGCGGGGGGGGGGGGAGACGGAGCTAAGTCCACCCACCCGCCCTCCTCCCGTGGTCCCGGCTGTGGCATTATTCTCGGTGATGCCGGGGTTGCCTTTGTGACCTTAAGAGGAATACTTTCGGCTCTATTTCTGGAAGCGTCACTTTAGACAGAGCCTGCCGACTCCCTAGCGGGTTAAAGGAAAAATTAGCATTCTCCCGGGAGTTCTGCTCAACGGCTCTAAGTTTCATTTACTCATATATTTCTCCAGTTATACAGACTCCTAACCGTATACGAATAAGCTAGAGGTCCGCGGCACGAGCTGTGCCTCGTTAGCAGCCCCGTATTTACCATGCGCTGAAAATTTTGTCAAGAAGGCCGTTTGCATGTTGTTGTTCTGACAACAATAACAATTTAAAAATAAGACGATGAATAAGCCCCCAAAAGAAATAGCTATGCCATCGCTCCCACATTGTCCGAGGTCACTTACGGCATCTAATTTTGTTCGACGAGCGTGACCCAGCCCTCCCTGACTGGTCTGTAGGTGGGTTCTAAAATGAGGAGCGAGCCCGCATTCGCCACCTGCTCGCTGCAGAGGGGGCCTCAGGCGAGCCCCCCGACCCGGTTTGTGCCCCCGCCCCCGCCGTGAAGAGCTTTCAGACGTCAAGGCGGCATCGCTTGCCTTCCAGACGCTATTAATTTCCCGAAATGTGTGCATTTTGGTTGGCTTTGGGCTCGGATCTTGACTTTCTGTCCACTTTTTAGGTAGCAACAATACACAGCGTGTGCCCTGCGGACACAGGAACTCGGCCGGCAGTCCCATGCCACCACGTCCCCGGGCCCCAGACAAGAGCACCTGCTCCGGGGAGGCCAGCGGATTCCAAGGGGAAGGGAGGCAGGAGGCCTGTGACACAGGAGAGCGCGTGACCGCCAGCGGTCTGTAAAAATCCGTGAAATTTGCACAAGGCGTTCCCGCGGTTTTGGTGCTTTTACAGACAGTGAAAGAGGGATGTCCCCGTCAAGAGGGAGCACCCTGAACACCGACGTGGGGTGAGGCGCCAGGGAGCAAGGCCCTGGTCACGTCTCCATCAACCCGCCAGTTCCTGTCAAAGTCACCTCGCTGGACATGTACCTTTGACTCACTGGCCAGCACCCGTGTAACTCACGTGTGGACGAGCCCACGTGCCACACGCGTGTCCCCGGCAAGGCACCGCCCTCCGCGCTCACCGTCACCAGACGGTCTCGGCAGCAGGCCCGGGGCGGTTTGAACAGCGAAACCAATAAAAGCACGAACGCATGAACAAGACGCTCTGACAGACCTTGAACAGGACACTTGTCCAGGGTGGGGGCGCCGGGGCAGGGCCGTGCCTTATGCCCTCGGGCCGGCCTCAGAGCTCCCGCCTCCACCGCGAAGACGCCCCAGCACTGATTTGGGTAGAAATGAACCCAGAGAGCGCCAAAGCGGCATCCCCAAACCATGTGAGTGAGCGAGCCCCAGAGTGTGAGCAGCGCCTGAGCTCCCGGCCGCACCCCTGCCACCCCACTACCTCGGCCCTGGGGGGCGGGGGCTCCTCGGAGGAACGGGGGCTGTAGTCCTGGGGGCCTGGCTGGGACACAGACAGCAGGGGCCCACGCAGAGCAGCAGGTGCGCAGGTGTGGGGTGGGCGGAGCACTGGCATCTCCAAGAAGCTTCCAGACATGCAGATGCTGCCTTCCAGGGACCCCACTTCTGCGTGGCACAGGGGCTCCCGGCCTTCTGTGGGGGTGGGTCATGTGCTGCTGGCCCCAGCAGGAGTTTCGTGTGGAACCCGCCTGTGGCTCCAGGTAAGGGTTCGGGGCTGGTCACTTCTGGGCCTCGCCCTGTGTCTTGACCCCTGACCTCTCAGCAGCCGCGGCAGCTCTGAGAGGCTGGCCCTGGGGGGCACGGCTCGGGGGAGACAGTCAGAGCCGCCAGCCCAGTTAGGGCTCTGCCTGAGCCGGAAGGTCTGTTAGAGCTCCGCCAATTAAAAACCTGCGGATGTGATTTAGCTTTTAAGGAGTCGTGCATATCAGTGCTCCCTGTGGGGTTGCCGGGACTCTCATCTTCCCTCTTTCTGGGATGCCTGGTGTTGACTCACGTTCTCTCTCACAGATCCTTCTGGAGAGGCAGGGTTGCTTGATCCTCGGGTAACGAGGGCAGACGGAACCAGGAGGGACTTGTGAAGATTGAAGGTGGCCTGTCATTACTGGGGGGGCCAAGGCCCGAAATCCACTGAACTGATGATGGCCGACAGCCGGCCGAGGCCCCTGGGGTCTACACCTAAAGACACGGCTCTGTCCTCACATCTCCCAGAGTTCTGGCTTCCGAGCACCCCCACTGAGCCCTGTTGGGGGTGGGGGCAAAACGTCCTTGTTCCTGCTGCCGCCCTCCGGGGTTCATGCTCTCGTTAGCCGGGCCACCAAACGCATGACCCACAGGCCCGGCGGCCGTGTGGGTTGAATCACGGCTAGGCCCTGGTGCTCCGGACTCGTGGCCGTGGCCTTATTTGGAAAGGGGTCTCTGCAGAGGTAATTGCTTAAGATGAGGTCGTCCTGAATTGAGGTGCGTCCTAACCCACTGGCTGGGGTCCTCATAGGAAGAAGGGATTTCGGACACAGACACACACAAAGAGAAGATGGCCACGGGACGACCGAGGAAGAGCCTGGAGGGACGCGGCCACGAGCCAAGGAACACACGGGGCCACCAGGAGCCGGATGAGGCGGCACGCACCCTGGAGGGAGCCTGTGGAGGGAGCAGGGCCCCGCCCCGCCTGGACCTCAGGCTTCTGGCCTCCAGCCGTCGCTGTGTGTGGTGCTTTGTCAGGGCAGCTCCAAGAGACCAGGGCGCAGACCCACCGCCCACACGGCCACCCAGACCTGCGTCAGCTGGGACAACCGGACACACTGACGGGAGCCGTACATCGGACGGCGCTCAGCGCAGCCCATCTCGGGCCACCCTCCCGGGCAGATGTGGGTGCGGATCACAGAGGCACCTCCTCAACCAGAGCGAGGTGGTTTTTCCTGCGAGCAATTTTCCACTTCCTCCTGTAGCGGAATCGGGGCCCCAAACTCTTGGTTCCATCCTCGAATGCGATGTGATTTTGACAACAATGGGAAATTTGCATGCGTCAGCTCGGCCTTTGAAACGTCTGTCCAAGGACTTCAACGCAAACAGAAGCCACGCCTCCTACCCGTGACTCTGGGACTTCCGCAGGTCACAGGCTGGTGGGACAGCTGTCGGTGGTCACACTGGCCGGTGGCCGATGGGACTTCCTCTGCTCCCCGTGACGGGCCCTACACCACGTGCTTTTCTCACCCCATTTCCTAGAGGGGACCCCTGAAGCTCACAGTGGCTGCATGGCCTCCTACCCGCGTGCTTTAAACTTTAAAACCTGAAAGAAGAACTTTATTTTACTTTCTAAAGTTTATTTTGATTTACTTTCGAGAGAGACAGACAGATGGTGCGTGGGGGAGGGGCGGAGAGAGAAGGAGAGAGACACAGAATCCCAAGCAAGGCTCCTCGCTCTCCGTGCGGAGCCCATCGTGGGGCGGGAACTCATGAACCACGAGATCGTGACGCGAGCAGAAATCAAGAGTCGCACACTTACCTGACTGAGCCACCCAGGCGCGCCAGAGAATTTTAGAGGGAACCAGTCACGGTCACCAACTTTCCACTTTGCCATCGCGGATATTCGTTACAACGACCTGTTCCTACCGGCACCGTTCCAGACGGCGCGTCCTCGCCTCGCCTCGCCTCGCCTCGCCTCGCCTCGCGGCAGCAGGGCCAGGTGCTCTTGGGCGAGCCGCAGGTGCGTGAGGTGGACACTCCCCCCTGCGCAGGTAAAGAGGCTCCCCCGTCCGTGGGGCCGCCCCTCCCCGGCCCTTGGCCCTCCCGGTCGGGCTGGAGACGAGGACGACGGTGCAAACACCCACGGCCCGTGTGGCGGGAGGACGGAGCGGCTGGCCGTGGAGGGTGAGTCCAGCCATATCACGGCGCCCAGACAGAAAGCAAGTCCTGGCCGCGGGCATCCGGGGGACCCCTTTCACATCCAAGAGGGGCCTGATGCCTTCTCAAAAAGTGAGCTTCCAGCAGGCACTCCGGAACCTTCTTCAGGTCGGCAGGAACCCCACGACGACTGAGCCCTCCCCGGCTTCTCCGGTGTCTCGGGCTCCGGTGACCACGCTGCCCTAGGAGAGGCTCCGCGGGACGTGCCCGCACTCAGTCCTCTGGCTGGAGAAGTCCACGTTCTGCTTTTTGCTTCCTTGAAATTGTTGCCAAAAGTGTCTCCCCCGTGACCGTATGCAAAACGCAATTATAATTAACAATTGCCTTCTGAACCACCACGTGAGAACCTGGCGAACGGATAGATACACGTTTGCCTGACACGTCCTGCGTGTTTGCAGCTGTTTGTCAGCTCGCGTGGCTCCAGCTCTCCCGGGGCCAGCCTCCCGCACGCGGTGTGGTCGTCACCTATGCAGCCCGCCGTCCCCACCCAGGTTCCCGCTGGACACAGAGCGGCCGACGGTCGGTCTGTGCCTCGGT